>NC_061532.1:5935000-6272500 GCF_022379125.1 Scophthalmus maximus
GCCACTTTTGACCGAGAGCAGAGGAGGAAGGAGGGCAGCGATGGAGAGATAGTGACAGAAGGGAGGGGGGTCGAACGGATAAAGGGACAGGCGTCGGCCGGAGGTCCGCGCTAATGGCCCCTGTGAGTTTCGTAATTAGGAACAGTGTCAAGAGACGCGGGGGGGGGGGTCAGTCAGACAACAGGCAAAAAGAAGCAGGTCGAGAGAGAGAGAGAAATCCAGACGGACAGAGTAAAGCCAGCGTAAGAGAGGAGAAGAAAGAGAATTCAGGAAAGACGAGATTAGGGGCCAATTAGGAGAGAACTGAAGAGGCCGACTTCTAAAGAAAGAACGCCCATCTTCTGATCAGCCATTGATCTTGTGCCATTGCACTTTCTGTATCCATAAGCGTGTGCAGAGTGTGTGTGTGTGTGTGTGTGTGTGTGTGTGTGTGTGTGTGTGCGTGTCTGTGAGTGTTCAAGAATGGACCACTCATACCATTAAGCCCCTGGACAGAGCTTTCTGGAGGGGAACTTAACAACCGCACGGATAATGTTGATAAGCGGAAGCTCGTGTTTTCCATCTGCTTTTCAAGCTTATCGAGCTTGCTGTGAAATTTTAAGTCAAATTATTTCGCCATGCTGGCAGTCTCCGGGAAATTCAGCCATTTCATGATAAAAAATGTCCATTTTCACAACAACAACACGCGAGGGGGATGTGTGCTTAAGTTGTTGTCTATTACCCGATAGATCGGCAACGCCGTACTGTACGCTCTTGATGGGTATGAGAATCCTTAAGAACATGGAGAACAGTTAGGACATGTGCTGCTGTGACCCATTCTGGATTTCCATTTGCAAACAGTGATATTGATGTTACTTAACATAATAACTCAGAACTCTCCACGATAATGTGACGACCCTACGAGGTTTTTCATACGCCACACAGTTGAATCATCACATCTCAATTCATGAATTATATATACTTTTTTCCATCCATTTGGCAGTGGGATTCAACAATACCCATGAGCCTCGGCTGCCAATGCAATGGATAAGCCAGTCAGACGGCTGAAGCAGGACGACAGCAAAGTCAAAATGCTTCATGGTTAAAGTTACGCACAAACATGGCAAAATTTAAGCCATCAGCTAATTTCTCATTCATAGTTCAGATGTGCCTTTGATTCAGACCGCCGGGCGAGCTCCAGGCTGATCCAAGATGAAGACATACGTCGAGAGTGAGTCACATAACACTGGAATGCTTTTTTTAAAGACATTTCAATTTTTATAAACATTCTTCGGGGGCCGTGCTAAATTATTTAAAGCGTACATCGCACTAACCCCTCTAATCTCCAGACGTCTGATGTCAGACTGTAGTGATGATGACGTTGCTTCGCTCAGCTGGTTTTGGCCGAAACAACTTGCTCAAACAAGACTTTTGCATTTGGTAGTGCCATGCAAAGAAAAAAACTCTTCCCTTTTTGGCAGTTATCCCACTCCCAAAAATTACACGTTTGTTTGTTGGTATTGGTCTGAACAGAAAAAACGAGAAATTTCCTCGGTTTGTCCTTCAGTGTCTTTTCAATATCTTGTGCAATGGCGGTTATCTGTCCTGCAACACTTCACACTCTGACATCTGACACATCCTTAGAAAAGTTTTACTCTGTCTGGTTCTAACAGCAGCACGGCGGCAACAAGGCACACCTTTTACAAATTCTCCTTCTGAATCAGGAATTGAGCTTCTTGGCTGTTCACCCGCTCACCACAAAACTTACACCCATAACTTTGTCTCTGTCAGAATTTGTTCTTGCGTAAGCGGCTTGTTGGACACCGAAAACTCTGCAGAAGAGCGTTCACTGCGATCTGTCACCCGCAACGGATCCAGTTCAGCTGCATGTTTCGAGCTGTAATGAAGTTTGAGACTGACCTTTTTCACCAAGTTTGTGTGTCGCCACAAACTTGGCACACTGGGTTGTTTTCTACTTGCAATAAAGAAAATAATTCTCTTAGAAAATCATGACAGTCTGCATCTACTTTTTTTGACAGTTGGCATGATCCTTGTCAGCGATGACAGATATGTGTGCGCTTCCTTCACCCTGATTCGTCAGGGCACGCCTCATACAGCCAGAAGGCCTGAAGGACTTCATAGTCTACTATTTTAAGTCTATTTCCTTTATCGCAGTTAAAAAATAACAACGCTGTCGCGGGATCTTTTCATTCGCGTTTCTGAATCGATTGATCGTTTATATTTGCAAATCGTCTCGTCGCCCGCAAACGGCCCGAAGGCCAAATGTTCTCAACCCCTGGTCTGTGGGGAAATAGCACATTTACTTGCAGAACAAAATATGGATGCGCCACAGAGACTGAAGGAAAAGCTGGCTGCCCCACGCTCTCATCTGCTTGAAGAAAAAAGAAAAAAGTGTCAAAAATGGTGCCAAATAATTCAGGAAGAACGCCGTCCAAATAGAGCAACACTTCAAGACCAAACCAAGATCTGGAATACTTGCAATGCGAGTGATCGATGATTTCGCCTGTTTTTGTCCATGAACACCTAAAACAACTAAATTCAAATCTAGCGTTTAGTTGAAGCTCAGTATTACAATTTGCGAGTCTTCACAGAAATTACACAACTGACTGACTTTTTCCCTAAATGATAGAAAACGCACATATTTTTGTAATTAATACTGTGAAAAACCGTTTTTCAAAAGTCTGGGAAACAGAGCTGTAGCACAGCTCGGAGTGTCTCTACTTCAACCTTGTACGAGGGGTTTGCATGTGCGGCTTAGTGACAGTACACGCTCTGTGTGGGTCTACGCTGATCTTTGTCCCCTGCGTTCGAAAGCGCACGTATGTATGGTGCGAACGCCCTTTGTGTGGCATGTGGATGTCTGCTGCACATGCGATGAGGGATGGACATCGCCAGGGCAGCGGTACGAGCGAACAAGGCGGATCAGTCAAGGACTTAAAGCCCTGCTCCCCGACGGAGGAAACGGACAGGCTTTGATGTTGATGTGCACAAATAAAAGGAAGCCACAACGAGTGGAATGGACCATTATCTGCTGCGGTGAGGGGCCTGCCGTGGAACTGAGCCTGCCTGCCTGCTTTGCTTCCAATCAGCGGGGTGAGGAAGACGGAGAGTGAGAGAGAGAGAGAGAGAAAGAGGAGAAGGGGGTGTGTGAGGAAAAGAGAAACACACAAAAACAGTGAGAAGCGGGGGTAGGGGGTCCAGAATCCTATTGATTTCACCCCTGTGCTAAATCAAAATACTGCAGGGTTCTATATTTGCAAGTGTGTATTTATAAAAACCATTTCTACATCTAACATTTAGTTAAGCAGTGCCAGAAGTCAATTGAGGCCGATGATCGCCGGAGCACTGGTGAAAACAGACGGTAATTATAACCACCTTGCTATGTACGGCAGAAAACTATTCAGGTCAAATGTCCAAAATACTTTCTTTCCCCGCTGACAGAAGCATAACGCATCATCCCGCTGCTCCACTCGGAATAATTTGAAGGGGCGCTAATAATAAGACTTGGCTCATCCTGTCTCGCGCGGCTAATGTTAACTCGCACAGAAAAGACACAGGACACTCTGCCAAACCCGCGAATAGAAGAAAAAAAAAATCCAAGTCCAAAAAAATCGGTATTAGATTCATGCTGAAGCAGAAAGTGGAGTAATAAGAAAAAAAATAAATAGGAGGGCCAGCTCGTTTCATAGGCGACATTAGTGGTTGCTTTTTAATGTGGGGGGGGGGGGGGGGGGGGCACTAAATTCTCACTAAGGGCACCAAAATGACCGGAGCCAGCCCTGACCAATACTCTAATAACTGCTACTGAGCAGACGTGGGCTAATGAAATTCAATGACTATTGTATATTTGTCATGGAACACTTCAAAATCAAAAACAAAAGCCCCCCCCCCCAAAAATGGTTATTCATTTTATAAATCAAACATAGTATGTGCACAACTGTGGAGGAACTTGTTTGCACAAGTTGACGCATGTTTTTACCGTCTTTTGTAATGGCTGGAAAAAAGTGGGTCAGACGTAGGACAGCAAAATGTGCCCAGGACCGACGACGGAGAGCAGGAGAGGCGGAGGGAGGGAGGGAGGACTCGTGCGAATGCCGACCCAAAGAGGAACGCTGCTCCCTCTTTGTGAGAATTGGCATGCGGAGTGCGGTCACATGTGTTACAGTGTGTGTGCATCCTTAAAAAAAAGACGTTTCCAAAGATAGATATTTGGACAAAGCCAAATTTGCGAGTCTGTTTTGTCCACCGCTCTGCTCCCGACCGAGATCCCTCAGAGTTGATGGTTTCGTCGTGAAAATGTGGTCACCGACGTTCAAAGGCCTCCGATGACTCTAACGCCTCCGTTAGGTTTGTGGTTTTGGAGTGAATCTTAAAGGACTATTGGATGGACTGCCGTGAAATCTGGTGCAGACAGTCATGGGTCTAACTCGTCACTAGCTCAAAAATAGTAAGACACTACATTAATGCCTCCCGTACACTGGACGACTTTGAGACACTGAAAAGGCTTTTAAAAGACTTCAGTCTGACGCCCTCTCACATCTAAAGACAATTTGTCATTGGTCACAGAGTTTTTGGTCGCAGTCTGGCCACCAGCAGCTTTTAGCCACTAGGTGTCCTAGTGTGTGTGCAATGGTCTGTACAGAAATTATAAGACAACAAGAAAAAAGAGAAGACGCCGCAGAATGTGGAGACGACGGGCTTACATGCTGCAACAACGCACGGACAGTCCGGTGAAGCCTCCGACGCCGCGGTATCGAAACCACCTGGTTGCTCTGTCCCCGTTCACGCAACCATTTTCGGAACCGCGGCGTTCGAGGCTTCAGCGGAGTCTCCGTGCGTTGTTGCAGCATGTATTCCCCGACCCCTACGCGCCTTTCTGCTTCCTGTTTGGTTTCTGGGAAGAGCTCACCTATTGGTTGTTGACAATGTTCACGTCACGGTCTTGCGTGAGCCTAGACTAAAAAACTTCCGATAATATCAAACACGGCGGATTTTATCGGAACGTCGGGCCGAGAAAAAGACCGACTTTAAACAGATCGAGATGACGGGAGCGCGCCTCAACTCCGACAAAACTCTTGTGACTCTATACTGACAATAAAAATTTGTGTACGACGGTGTAAGGCCGGCATAAGATGGTAAACGTGACTAATCGTCAGCATGTCAGCGTTGCCACTGAGAGCATAACATCACAGTGTAGGCTATTATTAGTAAATAGTTTTAATCGATTTACAGGAAGAATCATATTCAGCCTCCAATGATTGTTGGCCGGGTAAATCCTTTTGAGAGAATGTTCAGGGAATCAGATAATGGACAAGCTATGTCAGGAAAGCTTCCCTGTAAAACCTATAACGTTGATGCAATTAATAATGAATAATTAAAAAAGGGGACCTTTTACCTGCGAGATGATACGCAGGAATTAAATGCAGTACGGACGGCTGCTTGAGCGAAGTGTTTTCCTGCGCTCGACACTCGTCGAACGTACTTTTTGGCTGCAGCGCAGGTGACGTGACTCTTTTCTTGACACGCGACAGAAACGCAGAGGGAAAAGCTTCTTTTTTTTAAACTTTCGGGGCAAAATGACGGTGAATGAAGGTCGGGGGCGTCGGCCGCTAAAAGTTGTCATTAGTCTGCGGTGCCACATCTGCTGAAGGGCGGCCATCTTTAATGAGCACCAGCAGCCCCAATGGAGCGTAAAATGACACAAGGAAATACAAGATGTCGTGGTCAACAAGGGAAACGGCCCTTCACTCCTTTACGTACTTTATGCTTCAGTTTAGAAAAGATGGGTCAATAATGGAGATGCTCTCTTGCTCCTGCTTTCTATTTATATTATGAGAACATTTATTATGACCCTATTTACTCAAATATATACATATATATATATATATACATACACAATACATTTAATCATCTTTTTTGGACTCTTAAACAGTTTCAATAACTTAATCCATCTTTTTTAGTAAGAGATGCCCAGATCTGAGATGTCATATTTATTGCGTCCCCAGTCTATTTTTTATCCTATTTTAATAACTTTAAATTTCCCCCCGTCTGTTTTTTTTCTGTTGTGAACTTGTGCTGTGGAACACCAAGCTTGACCGAGGCTTTGGTTTATTCATGAGGTTCAATGAGGAAGGCCTTTGATGTCCATGAATTATTTAAAGGCAACACTTTTTTTTGAATAATCCCTCACTTTGGTAAATACTTCCCCTTGCGGCTGCGCAAAGTCCTTTTCACTGTAGTGGTTGGAGGGATGGCGATACCTGGACCGATGAGAGACAGACGACACAATCGATGAAGCATATGGTGTTCTCGGCTGAAAAGCCCTGAGGCTGTGCCGCTGTGTTCCCCCACTCATCTCTCTATAAACCTGTGCAGTTTTTTTTTTTTCAACCAGTAAAAGGGTTTTCTAAACTCTTGTTCTGTCTCCTCAGCTATCTAAGAGCATGTTCCCGTGGGTGTTACCTCAATGCGGGTCTCCTTTGTGTCGGGCACAATGTGAAGTTGCCACGCATAAGATGCCCTCGGTAGTGATGTGGGAGAATGCGCAGTCTTTTGCCTCAAATCCACTGACCTCAACAAGCCAGTTTTTCCCAGCTCTCAAGGCAATATTTACAAAATTTTGAAATAAAAAACAAAAGGAAACACAACAAAGTTGGGTATTGCACATACTCTTGTAAAAGGTACAATACATAAGGCTGCATAAACCAATCGAAAAAAACCCTTTAAAATCAAGAGTGATGGCTAATAAATACTAAGTAAAATTCAATCTAGAATAATGATAAAAAGGGGGATAACTGCTTCTCAAGAGATGTGGGCAAGAGAACTGGACAAATATATATATTTTATTCATTGAAGTGAAAGACAACTCAAGCATCTTGACAACTGGAAGCATGAAGCCAAATTAGATTGAGTTGCGAGGACTAATGGGCTACTTGCACAACTATTTCCGGGTTCTACTCAGTACTGCTCAATTGTTTTCCGGTCCGGTTCAACAATGGTGCTGTGTGGTTAGCTGATCGGTAACGAAGAGTCTGCTGACGTATGTTTACCAGCGGTCGTCTCAGGTCGGGATGGGTCGGAAAGCCATGAAAACTTAGTACGCCATTAAATTTCGATGACGCCGAAAACAAAAAGTGGGACAAAGCAGTGTTCTGAGTACTTCTTCATCCGTTTCGGAAATGTCCCGGAAACAGACGCGCAGCATCATTTTGAAACGGAAGTATGAAGCCTAGTGCATGTAGTCCATTGCTTGGATAAGGTGATTAGTGCTCTTCAGTGGAGTCTCAACAGTCAGCTTTCAGATGACCACATCCTGACAGAGATGCAACATTTTGCGGACGAGCGAGCTAAGAAACTGGAAGCACATCCAGAAGGTGAACTTGTGAAGGAGCCTTTGTTGCTGCACCAGACAGTGAGTGAAAATGTATCTTAAATGTCTTGTTTGTCTTGTAGAACCATCGCAGAGCGGCTCACCGCTAGGCACAAGATAAAAGATGAAATTTGCATCGCTGGAAAAACATACTGCTGTGAGCAATTCTCTAAATCCCTGCCAAGACTCAGTTTGCTCAAGACTGACTGACCCAAACCTGGAAAACCAGCGGGAAGCATCATCAGCATCATCCTCATCATCATCATCATCACCATCAACACTACCACCTGACATCAGACGCAGTGCCAGAGAGAAGCTGTTTCAGCCATCACATTAGAGAGGTTACTCTTCAATAATTTAATATGACCCCTTCAAAGCATGTTTTGAAAATTGGATTAGCCCTTGATAGGGAAGAAGTTTTCCACCCCTGCTATACATGATCAAAAATACATCATGGCGGGCGGATCAAATTTTTAGCACACTTGCCTTCTCTCTTCTTGCGAGCATTTATTACAGCTTTGACGCAGCGAGGAGAACGGAGACGAGCAATACAAGTTGACGCTGTACAATGCCACCCAACTCTGGTCATCTTCTTTGCAGGGCAAAGTTGAACCTGTACAAAGCCACATAAGTCATGTTGTATATACTGTATATATAGAATCAAACAATGCCTTTCATCCCCAAAGGGAGACTGTGTACCTTGTGACCGTGGAGTGACAGTTTACTCCTTCAACTGCAGGCTCAGTTTATCATATCTCTTACCAGTGGGGTCTGTGCCGCGACCTTGGTTGCCATGGCAACTGTGATAGGGGACAAGGCCGGCTGGACTCTATCAGTGTCCCCGCTGCTCTTCTTGACAAAGACAATGAGGTTGTGCTTTTAAGGTTTACTTCTAAGGGCTCTCAAGCCAAATACTAACCCAAAGATCTAAAGTATGAAAACATCATTTGCATTGCCCTCATTGTATTTCTTTAAATTTCCAAATGGTGGGCACACTTTCTCATCCTTGAAAAAACAACCTATTTTTTAACACAGTTGTTTGTTTTTTTGCTTCCCGAGCACTTACAGTCAGTTCCCATATTATTTTAAAGTAGTGCTCCATGAAGCCCTCACTTTCACTATGTCACCCGCAAAGAACCTGCTCATTTTCTACCTTGGAGACAGGGGAAACAATCCGAAAGACAAATACAACATTCTGTAAACCATAAGCTACAAATTTTTCTAGTTTTAAAGGCAGTGGGGGAAAAATCAGGCGTGAAGTTGGATGGATAAGCTGATAACAGACATGAACCAATGTGGCCTGCTCCGTTGGGTCTTCGACAAGCGTTTTGTTGGAAAAAACAAAAAAACAAAAGCAAAAAGGGCCTCTGTTGCCTCAGAGTCAGTACAGATCTTCCTATCATTGAGATATCTTTAATCTGACATATAGTCATATATATATGTGACTACATGTCATGCACTGTGATGGACTGCCGACCTGTCCAGGACGTTCCCCGCCTCTCGCCCAATGCCAGCTGGGATTGGCTCCAGCCCCCCTGTGACCCTTACAGGATAAAGCAGTATAGATAACGGTTGGATGGAATATCAGTGGAGCCATGTTCATCAAAGTTTTTCACAAGTCACTTGTATCAGCATCATTGAACAGTTTAGTTTTCTTGTGTTTCGTCTTTATTGTACAGTGTTTTTGTAATGAAACGCATTGAAGTTATTTTACCTCTTTAAAATGTGTTTGCACTGCTACTGTCTTAATGCACAGTATGTTTACAGTGTACTACTCTTCCAAAATAAGTTGCATCTGGAAACACCAGTTATCTATTATTTCATTGAAACAATGTCTTGCTTTTTCAAATGTTTCATGCACAAGTGTAATGACAATAAAGCTAGATTGAATTCTCCATTTTGACATGTTCCCGTTTTTTTTCTTCTTTAAAAATGTTAAAAAATAGCAGTTGTCTGTATATAAAGTACAGAAAAACGACATATTTGAAATGTGAAAAAATTGCATTTGTAATTTGGAGAGCAATAATATAATGTGCGCAGTTGATAGGCCGGTGATTAGTGATAGCCGAGACCCCCTGCTGGTCCTCAACGCTGAGTCCAGTGAGCATCGACGGAGCTCCCAACTAATCTCAGCTTTTCCCCTTATTTGATTTGTACACCGAGTGCTAACAGAGACTTATGTCACAGTGTATAACCACCATTTATGTCATGTACGTAGAGCAGCAGCATTACTATCTGTGCTCCGGCAGTCCCCTCCCTGTCTCTTTGTTCGATTCACACACTGGTACAACGAGCGTGCACGCACAAATTCCCTCTCCCTCTCCCTGTCCCTGTACCCTCTGTGCCTTTGAAAGGTGATATTATACAATAGCGTGGTATAATGTGGTGTGAGGGCAGCGGAGAGAGAGAGAGAGAGAGAGAGAGAGAGAGAGCAGTGACTGGGATCCTCACCCAGCCGTGCTCTGCTGTTTTACCCCATGCGGCGACACACAGTGCTGGCAGGAGTGATATAATTAGAATGGAAATTACAGAAAGTTACAGGCGAGCTAAATCCCCTTGCGCATCGCGTGGCTAAAAATGTCCCGGGCAACGCCAGTGGATGTATCACCATAGCAACAGCCTTCTTCTGCACTCTATTTTCAGACTGAAAAGGGGAGAACCATCCAGAAAGAGAGGAAGAGAGAGCGCGAGAGAGGGGGAGAGAGAGAAATGCAAACATTGCCATTTCTGTAGAAACTGATACATTATTTAAGTAAGGAAAACATCTCGGAGTGAGCGCCGGCGGGATCGGGAGGTGGGCCGCGGCGTGCGCTCGCCTGTCAGGGCTTAACTGAACTGTCTTGTGGGCATTGCTGTGACGGTCAAACAAGGACAAAGGGGTGCTGTGGGGTTGACTTTCACATCTCAGCAGAGGTCAGCGCTGAAATCCACACCGGCAGCCAGAGACGTTAACGTCAGTGCAGCGGCGTGATGAGACTTCCTGCCTGCTGGTGCATCAGCTTTTAATCAATCACAAATCAAATGTTTAGCGGACGGACAGCTCTGGAAAGCGGATCACCCTATGGAGGAGTATTAAGCGCAGGCTTCAATGAACCTGAATGCAAGCCGGAGCTTTGAGTTCAGCACTGTGTCAAGGACACAAGGAGTCATTTCTCAAATGAGATGTTCGACTAAGCTCATCTTATTTGTACATGGGCCTATTTTGGTCGCAAAAAGGTCCAAGAAAGGGTCTGAGTCTTAGAAAAACCAAGGGAAAAAGCCCCCCAATTGGAACGCTTTCAGATCGGTTCAATTTATTCGAATTCATTTCAGCACAATGTGGTTTATTGGCACGGCGGTTGAGAATGAAATGCCAAAGCACCAAGACAAAAGATCCACATTTTCTCCCTTTCTCTGCCTCTCTGATGGCCTAATCAGGTCTTAAATGAAAGCATACTACCCACACACACACACACACACACACACACACACACAACCTCTTTCTCTCTCTCTCTCTCTGTCCATCTTTCCGTATCCTAATGTTTCTCTCACCCCCCAGGGGGTGGGATTGAGCCGGCTGGGAGGCATGGATCTCTCTCTATTGATCCGCCTGCTGAATCACTTATCCCTTTTCCAATGGCCTTCATCACCAGCGCTCCTCGCATGCGCCGATTTCCTTACTTGTACGGAAAGAAATGCATCACGGGTGAAAAGAATATACAGTAAATGCAATGTAATGAATTGTAATGAATTGGCGTTGCTCAGGAAAGGAACATGTAAATCACACGGATCGGATAACAAACACCTCAAGGAGCAATAGGCGACAGCCGAGACAAATCCAATTTCCAGTAACAGTCGATAACATTGCACAAAGTGAACTGGGTCATTGTTATATATAGCGGTACAACTGATCGAGGAAACATCCTGGCCCGTGCTAATGGACACTGCAGATTTCTCGTTTCCGACAGATGTGGCATCGAAGTTTCACAGCAGGAACGCACAGGATGCGGAATCCATATCAAGGGTTAGGATTTGAAATTTAAAGTTTATAGAAATGTCCAGGATGGCTGTATCTGCTGGCGTGCGGACGAAGCAATGCAACCGATTCACGCAGCAGATGCGTACATATGTAATGACGGCGTCACCAGGTGGAACCGATCTGCAGACTCTGCTTTTCATCTGCCGCGGGCGAAATGCTAAATTAGGGAGTCGGTTCTCAGTTTTCCGCGTTGGTGACATTTTTTATCTCAAAACAATAGCCTGGACCCGTGTAAAATGATGTGACTGAAAAACAGGCAAAAAGCCAAAATACCTCAATAATAATCAGAAGGAAAAAATCAAGCCAAGCCGCTGTAAATAGCACACATTATGGTCAGAGGCCACTATTGTTCAGCACCAAACACGCAGGCAGTATTTTGCTGTGTGTACCCATATGGCTGTGAAACTATGCATACAAAGCAAAGCTGAGACGTATATTTATATGGCACGCTACACTACGTAGGCTACTGGAGATCATTTGAACGCCGCACGTACCCTACACAAACCTGTTATTATCGTCATCCATCAACTTGTCATGCATCATCTCCCCCCCCTGCTTAACTGGAACAAACATGAAGAAACCGTTCCGACTGGTTGCGATCCGAGTGTATGAATCAAACAGTCGTATATGGTCGTCCACTCGTTAATTCAATACGGTGGGGGGGGGGGGGGGGGGGGGGGGGGGGGGGGGGGGGCATTACAGCTGAGGCCCAACCGCTTATACGCTTGCTTCTGGATTGAACGCGTCGTTGGCCTTTTTTTGGCGAGGTGTATTTCAGCAGATGACTGTGCGATGTTCAGACCACTGTAAACACGTTTTTAAAACCATGTGGTTTACGGGGAAAGCCGAAGAAATGGTTTCAACTTCGCGCGGCCTCGTGTGCTGAACACCGAACATACGGCCTTTTTCCTTGTACTGCTGGGAATGTGTACAAAAAACACAACAAAACACAAATAACATGCTCTCACCATTGACAACAACAAGGAAAAGGGGCCAACACTGTAAAGACAGGTCCCGAGTGGTCTCGCCGCTTTTTTTTTGCCGATGTCAACCAGATGCCTGTGGGCCGATACAGATGCTTTCATTCTCCGAGCGGGATGGACTCGCTAACACTGCCAGCCTCCGTCCAGGCAGAAAACAAGTCCCTGCATGCATCCTGATAATGCCCATTTCTCTCCGGTTCACTTTCTTTGACTGTCACTCACCGTCTCTTCCTCTGTAACTCGCACTCTCTCTCGCTGTCTCTTTTAATTCTTTCCGCCTTTTTTTTTGTCCTCTCTCTCTCTCTTACTCCCTCTGCCGTCCTCGTGCTTTTGTTTGACTTTATTTTCATCATCAAACGTGACAATTTGTCACTGTTGACACAATATGCACTGACCTCCAGTGCCCGTGCCGTCCTTCTGTTCGGATGACTGGCGCAGACAGAGGACACTGACGGGGGGGGGGGTGAACATTTAGCATGGGGTCGAACACCCTGCTGGAAACAGGATCAAACCGAGTCGGAAAGCAAAGACAACAACAGACAAAGACAGGGCACAACTGGATGGTTCCACCCCAACATTGTGACCATCCATAACACCTCTCCGCCAAGACGCCCATGTTGAGTAAACTGCAATGATGTAGTGTCGCGTTAACTTGACATGGCAGCTTCCACACATGAGCGCAACGAGGTTATGCGAGCTATTCCTGGCCGCAAATGTAAGGATAAATGTATGGTAACGCGTGACACACACACATGCGCGCATGTCTATTAAACTCCGGCTTTGGTTTGCAGCTGTCAGTCGATTAAAGATGTAGGTCAAAGAGGCAGACTGTCAGGCCATGACGGTTGATTCAGATCAGTAATAGTCGGCTGTGGTATCTGGGAATGTTATCCAGAGTCAATACGATAAAGCAAAAAAATACAGAGAGAAGGTGGGATGAAAAAGGAAATGGGTAAATGACGAATGAAAAATTATGATCTGAATGACAAAGTGAGTGGAAAAACAGTGGAAAAGAGATGACCCTGTGGATGAAGGATGTTGTGGGAAGACTCTAACCAGAGAACCTGCTTGTACCAGGACAAGGGGAGAGGGAGCCATTGCGATCTCCATCTCCTAGGTTTCCGCGCTCCTTCCTGCCCATTAGATTGTGGGTGATATCAGAAGACCTCAACATCCAGATAAACTGCAAAACTCTCGTCCACAATGAAAGCGTCGGCACCAGCAGGGGATGGAGACGCTCGAGTGATGCCCGCCGCCATGGACTGGCTGATGTGGCGTAAAGGCCGCCCCTTGGGAGGCGACGTCCCTGGCGGCGGGTGAGTGGCAAAGTCAAAAGGACAGCGGGTGCTCCGGAGATACTTTTGGACATGTCTGAAAAAAATCGGAACTGTAAAGACAACTGGGGACGAAGCACACTCAAGGCAGACGGCACGACAGTCCCAACTGTATTGGCTCCTCAGTCCGGCTATAGGGGAGCTGAGAGCAGTCAATTGGTTCAGGGATGCAGTCAAAGGGACCAGGGACACCGGGGGAGAATGAGCAGAAATATGGTTTCTCCGGGTCCGTAGTCTAGTAGGGCAATAAGAGAGTCAAGGACAAGAAATCCAAGGTCTCGTCGTCTGCGGTGTGCACGGCCCGCAGCACCTCCCCCCTTGTGTTTGCACTATGTGATTGACTGCTGACAGATTGGGAACAAAAGCATATTCATTGTCAGAAATGTGAGGAAAGCGTCAAGTAATTAATGTTGTAAATAGAAGAAGACGACACTGATTTAACATTGTGAAAATGAAGCTCTGGTGAGGAGCATGATGGGATTTCAAGAGGCTGGAGATAGAAGGCATCAGCACAAACTGTGAACTGGAAGTGGGAGGGGAACTTTTAGCATTGTAACGAATCACACCTAAAGTCTATAGTTATATTCATTCCATACAACTATGAATTTTTATCGATTGTTTTTTCTGCACTGAGATCTGTCATT
This sequence comes from Scophthalmus maximus, assembly GCF_022379125.1. Lineage (NCBI taxonomy): Eukaryota > Metazoa > Chordata > Actinopteri > Pleuronectiformes > Scophthalmidae > Scophthalmus > Scophthalmus maximus. The sequence continues at coordinate 5,949,349 of NC_061532.1, forward strand.
TGTGAACCCAAAACCGAACGTGCGACATAATTCAAGACCAACACACACAGACACACACACACACACACAGGCTTTTGTTTAGCCACACAGTCCAGACTTCACCTGTAGAATTTCATCAATCTCTAATTAACGTGTGTGTGTTTGCGTGTGTGTGTGTGTGTGTGCACTGCGTGCACGTGCGCCACATGTAGCTGTGTAACCTGCACAGTGCGCCACGCCAATTTGCCACGGACACACACGCGACTGGTGTGTAACTTTGTGATTAGCAGGAGATGAGCGAGAGCTTTTTTCCCCGCGACAGACAATGAAAACAAAGGGAGGGCGGACGTTGCCGAGGCGGAGGGGAGGGGGGGGGGCAAATGAACAACCTGTCACTCAGGCCGGCTTCTGTGTTGACATTAGGGGTGATGGTGAGAGATTGAGTCAACCTCTGTCTCCAGCGCAGGGGGCGAAGCAAAGGTCTTTAGTGGCTAGGGCAGTATGTTAAGGAAGGTCACGTAACGCGTCAACATACAAGCCAACGAGCACTTCTATTAGTCAGGCCATTTGTTCTTAATTAGACGTGAGACTGTGGGCCCTCCCTGTACACATGGGCAAGCAAACACACACACACACACACACACACACACACACACACACGAGCGTCCCTAGGTTTCCTTTTTCCAACCGGCTGCTCTGTATAGCTTCCTGCCAGGGCTTCTTCAAGGTAAAGATGACCCCACACACACACACACAAACACACACATGCACGCACCCACACACACACAGGAACACACGCACACAGCAGCAGCAGATGACTTCAGATATGTAAGGATTTAATCCATGCCCGGGGTGCTGCAGAGGTATCATGGACAACAAAGGCCTGATAAAGATGCCATTTTTAGTCAATTTAGCTCCGGGACGCGATTAGTAACGACCCACAGCCAGGTGAGAAGCCGGAGGCCACTGCACCGCCACGCCGATGATGAGAGAGGAAAAGAGAGAGGAAGAAAGATACAGGGACGGAGGTAGAGCGAGAGAGTCTTGGAAAGTGTGAATGAGTAAGAACACCGAAGACTGAAAGGGCTCATTTGGTAAATTGAAAAAAGTCAAACAGGAAGGTAGAACAAGTAGATTTCAAATGATTTCTGGTAAGTTTAGTTAAAAGATACACGCCCACAGTGTCGTGCAGCGATGTTGATATTTATTTTAATTTATTTCTTTGAAACTTTGGTATCGACTTTTGAATGTATGGAGTATATTGAGCATTTTGAGTTGTAAAGCATTGGGTGTTGGACACCTTTCAGGCCACAAGAGTGCAGGGCACACTCACATGATATGATGGCATCAAGCAGGCTACATGGACATGAGAAAAATAATAAAATGTTGTTAATATCAAAGCGTTTTCAATCAAAATCTTGCAAAACAAGAACGAGGAAATGCACCAGAAGTCCTGGAACTTAACCAAACTGCAGGAACAGAGTCCCTGCTTGAGTCCACAGACAGCAGGAATCATATCTGCGAGCTCACGAGCGCCGAGTGGACCTCGCGACCCCGGTAGCATGAACAAATCCAGTGAGCCCCCCCGAAGCCCCGCAGCGGCCCCTTCAGAATGTGTGTTTGGCGCACCGGCTGCAGTCCGGCATGCACAGGAAGTGCCGAGGGTAGCGAGTCCGTACAAGAGCTCGGATCAACATCGGCCAGGGTGAGTAGAGTTTGTACGGGTTTGAAGTACCAAACGCCTCAGGAGTGAGCGCGTACGGCTACGGCAAAGGCCCACAAGGGATAAACTTGTCAGTCAGTCACCACCTGCACTTCTTAAAGGTACCATACGTAACGTTCACTAAACCCCTGCTACCGTTTCCCTCCCGTTAGAATTGTGCTTCCCATAGAAACAAGCTGTGAGGTTCGGAAAAAAAGTTTAGCTTCACCTTCCATATTGATGAGTTAACAGACTTCGACGCAACACTGCCAGACAATTAAAGTTATATATAATAGTTTATAAACTATATTTGTGATTCTGGCTATGTGTGACTCTCCTGAAACGAAGTGTGGAGATCTGGCTCTGTTAGATTATAGCTTGACTGGTGTTATGTCACGAGGCCCCTTCATGAATCGAATGTTCTGCCGGTGGTGCTATATGGTTTTCCCCCCAATGTCGCTCCCATTCCTGTTGGACTTCACCAGATACATTTTTTGTGTGTGTGTGTGTGTCTGTTTGTGCAGTTTGTGCAATTCTCTTTGGAATTTCCAGCAAAATCTGTCCGGAGTCTTCGAGATAGAAATACGTCCACGGGGCTGTTACGGGCCAGTTAATTGATGTATTTTTCACACATTGGCAATAAAAAGGCAATTAATATGTGTAAATTGCTCCACATCCTTAGCACCATTAAAAGCTAAACGCAATCACACTGCACTGACGGGACATTATTCAGAGTTGTGATGCTCTCACATACAGGGCTGACAGTAAGTCTGGTGACATATAAAGCAGGTAAGCAGGTTTTTCTGTGTCAGAGATATATGGCTGTTTCCTGGACGCTGTACATGGGAGTGTAAAATCAAATCCCATGAAACTTGCAAAAAAACAACAAAAAAAACCATTAGAAAATAACGTGGTGGTTGATTCTGGGCCAGCCCTACAACAGCTGATGACAGCACGGCGGCTTTAAAGTTATAATGACTGAAAAACAGACAGGAAACTACAAAGCGGAGCATTTCAAAAGAAAGGGCCAGAGGAGAGGAGGAGGAAGGCAAGCGAAGGAGTATCACGAATGAGGGCTAAGGGGCGGAGAAAACAGCCGCCTTCTGTCGAGCACAGCGGGGTTAATTTGCTCTTGTAAGGACTAGGGCTTTCCCTCTCGCCGGCCTTATCTTTGTTGTCCTCCTGGATGCTGGTGTCGAGCCGAGAGGCAGTGCGCGGATCCTGCCTCGGCGCTGTCACCTCGCCGGTTGCAGCCCAGGAGTGACAGAGTAGCAGCTTTACACTGTAATCCTGTAATTATGTCAATTAGGGGGCTGAAGAATGGAAGGGGGGGGGGGACTCAATTCTCGTAGAGAAGGGAAAGTTATATGACATACTCAGGTGTATGCCATCCGCATACACACAGGGGACACAAAGACAGCGATAACACCGGAAGACAATGTTAAAGAGAGGATGTGCTCTCAGTTACTGAGCTCTATCGGTCAAAGTGACTGCACCGCTGAGAGTGACGTGAAGGAAAGGCCGGATAGTGACGGACGGCATGGCGGACAAAAAAGAGCAAAAATGCAAATTGGGATTTACAGCAGCTATAGAGGGAGATTACATAATAACAGACAGTAGACGTTCATGTAATAATCATGTAAGGCATAGTCCTTTGAGGGACCACTTTTGGTAACTTGTTTTGCAGACAGTCTACCTTGATGACTGTAAAACAAAAACTCATTGAAACATGCTGGGGGGGAGGGGGGGTAACAGAGTGTTGGTCATGGAGAAACACTGTAGGTAAAATCACTAATTCCTTATAGAAATACCTGTACCCCAGTCACTGATGACAAAGTACACAAAAGGCCACGTTGAGCTGACTCGCAGGCTTTACTAAAGATCAAGTTTACTGTAATCACTGGGTGTGAATATCTTCAAAGACTGATTATTATGGTGGTCCCCAACGAAAACACATAAGGGACGAAAAGCACAAACTTGCTGCATATAGCAAAACACGAGGTTGAGCACAAATATAGGAACATTGGAAATATGAAATCACCTAAGTGTGTGTACAGCACAACAACAAACTAGGAAAGCTACAGAAGGAAATGAAAATGTATATGAATACAAGACCAAGAGCATAGTATGGCAGCTGGAGGTAAACAAACTCAAGTGACATTATATATGTGAACTAATAAAAGAGCTTTGTCAAAGCAATTATTTAAATTTGTTTTTGTTTTTTAATGTAATAACATTAACCATACTGAATTCCATTTGAACCACTTAGGGCTCTGGACTTGTGCATACTGATTCCCTAACATGCTTTTCTTGAATATATATTGGAACAGACGCATTGTTAATGCTGTTACTGATACCTTTCCTTTTTCCTGCAAATTACCTCAAATAGGATTTTGTCTGCCTGTTGCTGGACCCTTAATGTCTGTGTTTTGTGTATGTGTACGTTTTACACAAGCGAATGGACAAGTGTTTATTACAAAAGTTCTTAATAGTTCACTCCCTGGGTAATGAAAACTTAATTCACTCACACACATGTCCACGTCACTTGATAAAGACAAATGATAGCTCGCAACTCTCCTTCCCTTGCACAGCTTTTAAGGAAAGAGTTTGTGCATGTTTGTGCTTTTCAATTACAACGCCACAAGGATGAGTCAAGGATAAACAGTCATAAGTGCACGTCCACGGAGAACAAAGACTTTAGACAGGCACAACTCTTTTCACATCCACGTGTAGTCGATGCAGTGTTATTCTTCTCTTCCTCTGCAGTGTTGCAGGCTACTTTGCCATCGCCGTGGTTCTGATCCATGTCAGCCGTCAGCAACAATCCCCCCGGGAGTTGTCTCTCGCTGATGACATCATATCTCAGCGTGGGAAGTTGATGGATCCCTCGCCATTTTGGCGCCCGCGGTTTTGATGAAGTGGTGAGCAGGTAGCTGAGGGGGGAGGTGAGCGGAGGACGAGTGCCAAAAACACCCATACCGCTTTGTCAACGTCAGGGAGGTGCACTCAGGTCCCCATGCAGCCCAGACAGAGATTAAGAGCAGGGAGGCGAGTGGAAGTGTGTGTGCGTGTGTGTGTGTGTGTGTGTGTGTTAATGTATGCGTGCATGTGTGCTTACACCATCATCAGATATATCAGGTTATCTCACTACACCACTATCTATTATATAGTGAAATATCTCCACATGACTCACTACACTAGCGGCTGGGATGCAGAGTCACACACACACACACACACACACACACACACACACACACACACACACACACACACACACACACACACACACACACACACACACACACACACACACACACACACACACACACACACACACCCTCCCCTCCCACATCCTATGATTCCGGTCAACCCTTACTGAACCTTTAGCCTGCGAACCAGCCAAAGATAAAGAGTCACAACGGGAGGTCAAGTGGAGAGAGAAAAGGACGGGGGAATGGCTGAAGGGTGTTGCGCTCCCTGCGAATGTGCAAACTCTCTGTTCTTCAAACGGCTTCATCTCACTTTCGTCTTGTGCAGTAACGGGCCAGCAGGGGGCCTCGCAGCCGGGGAGCTCGCCACGAGCTCATACAGTTAAAATGTAATTTAACCGCATGAGAGCAGTATGTGTGTGCGCATATGGATATCTGACTCTGTGAGCTTTATGTGTGTGTGTGTGTGTGCGCGAGTGCCTGCGTGCGTGCGTGTCCGTGTGTGTTAATGTGACACTGTCTGTACTGTATACAAGACAAGGACAAGAGGAGATACAAGGCCTGCATCCTTATTTCTGTCAAGGGCAAATCAGACCTGTCAGAAAGCATCAAGCCGCGCTGCCATGGCAACGACGTTAGCACCCGCGAAGGTCACAAGATGGAGTGTGTGTTCCCCTCCTGCTGGGCGGCTGACACACAACTACACAGAAATACACACACACACACACACACACACACACACACACACACACACACACACACACACACACACACACACACACACACATAAACAAATCAGTATTAACAATAAAGTGCTGCACATCACGAACTGTGTTTTTTTTTCCCGTTTGTTATTGTTTGTCTTTTTGATGGTTTGGCAGGAAGAAGGCTGGATTTTTTTTTTGTCCACGGGAGACACTTACTGTTGTGGTTCAGACAAAGTTGATTTAATATTGTATTTATATGTGGGGAATATGAAGAGCTACATTGTCAAAACATAAGAGATGTTTCAATCTAAAAATGTTCTATTTTTATTGGGTCTTGGGATGAGAATCACAGATTGAAAGCACAGGACCGTGTACATATCTAGATTATCACACACACACACACACACACACACACACACACACACACATTTCTCAGCAGGTTCACAGGCTCATTAGAGTTTTCCCAGCTGTCTGAAGAGGATCTGTGGGATGTCGCTATCACTTACCTCAACTACATAGGGACACACACACACACACACGCACACACACACACAGGCACACACACGCACACACACACACACACACACACACACACACACACACACACACACACACACACACACACACACACACACACACACACACACACACACACACACACACACACACACACACACACACACACACACACAAACCTGCCACTCCACAAACAAATGTAAGCTTCAGAGCAATGTGCATTGCCTTTTCCACAGGGCCGGCTGCTGGCTCGATGATGAATGTGCTGCACCGCTGCGTGTCCTCCCTTTGTTAATAGAGTGATAGAGCCACAGTGGCACCCTCCGCTCGCCACCTCTCTTCTCGGGCCTCAACCAGGAAGTGGTCATAAATAGGCACATAAAGCCATGAAGCCCTTGGCATCTGAATAGGGTCAAAGACGAATTGTAATTTTGACCTCGTTACAAAGCTGGAACCGTTTCTGTACCGCGCTGCCCTTAGGATGAAGTCCTCTGCCTTTATACGCAAATAAAACACAACAACATTATGAGTTATATTGGTTCGACCATCCTACCTATTGTTTGATGAGATGATTGCTACTCTACACACCTCACTTCCGAGGCCTCAGAGGAAAAGAAACTCTCAAATGAAAACGATAACGTTCAACTGCAACATGTAATTTCCTGCCTCGAGGCACAAAGTGTATCATCAGCTCCGCCCTCCTCTCCCTACTCGATTGGTGAAGTTCACACCCAAACACCTGTCACTCATCTTGACGAGCTGTCTGCTTTTGAAGCAGCATCTAGCCTCCGGCTGAGCGGTCCAGCATCTCGGCAAAGCGCAACAACAGATGCTGAAAAAAAACGTGTGTTTTTTGAACGGCTCGTGCTTACCAAAGAGATTTTGTTCCACTGTTCTTTTGCCATTGTAACTTCTCTACACTCAGGTTTGTTGTCATCTGTCAGGCTAAGCACCGCTGGTGTTTATGTGACAAAAATACGAGCAGAAAATGGCACAGAATTGGGCAAAACAAAGTGCAGGAAAATCAAGGTGTGCCTTATTATTTCGCCAATGCTTAAACCCTCTGCCTGCAAATGCCTGTACAAATCTTATGATTTGTGGGAATTCAATTCTTACGGTTTACACAGTAAGTGCAGCAGACTATTTGAGGTAGTCCGCCTTATGGTCCAGCGGAGAGCCCTCTTTATTATTCCTAATCAGTTTGACCTTCTGCCATCAACACTGACCCGACAGTAAACTAAGCCAATAAATGAAATTGGAGGACACGAGAGAGCAAAGCTGAGGTGATGGGATAATCGTCAAAGCAATTCGGAAGCACAGTGTGTTAGTATTTCAGGATCTACGGAGAGGGCATTACCTCCAAAGATTGCTGGTGTATAGACACTCAGCTGCCAATGCCCTCGCTAGATGCAACCCAGTGGAGGCAGCGAAGGCAACGGGAACAAGTGGAGCAACGCAATATGAAGTGTGCAGGGACATCGTTAGTTTATCCACGACATGCGCCAAAGGGCCCCTCACCTAATGTTTTATATACACACTAGGACCACACATCCAGGCCTGCACATCATCACATCACATGATTAACATGTGCAGACCGATTAATTACCGATATAATAATTACAAATGTCACGTCACATAATGTCAGTTCCCCTAAATTTTGGCACATAAACAGGGGCTTGATTTCAGAACTCACCCTTTCATCGAGTGTGCAGGTAAAGCTGCACTCAGACGACGGACTACGAACTATGTCATATGTGGTTAAAAACGGCCATCTCCACCGTTTCCCAAAATAGCGCCTCTAGTGGCGACAGGAGGTACGCCACAAATATTTTTTTCCCGCCTCATTGGTTGATGAGCTTGTTAAGGTGACGGTGATGGTCAGGGTGACATGGCAGAGAAACAACACGATACCTTTACAGAATATAAGCAAATACATTTAAATACACAAACCTGATGGTCTCACCAGGTCCGACGCTGACCTCTAGTGGCCGTGTACTTAACTACTGCCAGAGGCCCGCGGCCTTAAAAACGACCACATCCGTCGTCATCCGGTAATTTTTTTGCTGGAGGACAGTCCCCTAGCAACACTGTCAGCTTGAAGGCCGCGGAATGCGCTGCTACTGTAAGAGTGCTGTGGACAGCTGAGTTGGGGGAAAGGCTTGTCGATACGTGGCGAGAACATGAATGCCTACACGAAGTGCGTCGCTCCCTCTGGAGCGATAATCTCAATATCCTGGAGGGTGTGATGTGCCGATGTTTTTAAACTTGTATTGGTCTGCAAGATTCTCCTCTAGTGCATGACGCAACCCAACAAAATTGATCAGGTTTTTTCAAAGTCCTGTAGTCTGAGCCCAGCTCCTGTGCTATCATCCTGACACAGTGGAGATTTTTGGATGGTGGACAAATGCACCATTTGTGGTTGTCAAATTGTGCTGCTCCTTTCTGGCTACTCTACAGCCAGTACAGTAGTTACATCTTATTGTGGAACAACATCAGCACACCAGTTAACATCCGTGACACAGATTGGATGCACAAAGATTTGCACAATGAGTAGTTTTCAATGATTAAGTCTGTTTGTGTGATGTGTCCAAAATGTGTTGTTGTTTTTTTGCCATAGACTATTTGTACCATTTCAAACTTTTGGAAACTTACACAGGAATGAACTTGGGCTGATCAAAGAACTTGTTTTTTGCGAAGGACCCGCACATTAGCTTACACGCTTGTATAATACCTGGCAAAGGCATTCAAAGGAAATGTCGACTCTCGTATTTCCATGTTTTCTAATAGTATTATACAGCCAGGCATTGTCAGCATGCTGCCTTTCTTCAGGAGCTGAATAGTCAGTTATGATCTGTCATCACCGCGGGTGCCATGCTGCGTGACACACTTTCATCATAGTGTAGTTTAACTGTGTCTCCGCCGTTGAACAAAACAAACCTCTTCGGGTCGCTCATGCCTAAACATAGACCTCGAGGGGATCGTTGTGATCGGCTGCAGGGCCTCCCAGGGCGGCGCTTTGGTTCCAGTCGTGTATTACTGTAAATTGAGTGTCTGTGAGCCTGGCCATGCGTAAATAAAAAAAAGCAAGAATTCAAGCGACGCCATGTGACAGATTTATAACAAACACTGATAAGTAGGTTGCCGGGCTGCTCTGTGTTTGCGGGGGGGGGGGGGGGGGGCTGCACGGGCTGTGATGAACGTGACGTTTCTCCACCCGCAGCGCGAGTGGTTCAAGTCAGAATAGGTAGCAGAAGCGGGAACACGGCATCGGAAGGCACTCGGGCCGAAGACGCAATGAGACAGTCAGCACCTTCCCCGGTGCAGTATCAGCTTACTCCGAGTGTACTAACAGAAAAAAATTCGGGGGAAAGTCTAATATTATTTGATGGATGGAAGAGGATTGTCTTCGTGCCAAATGCGGAGTGATAACCAGTGCTGCCTTTTAAGGATAAAAAAAAGGCCCACGGACGAGGTTGTACTGAATACTGGGTCTGAACTTTTATCTCATATTCATCTTCTTTTTTTTTTAATCTTAAACCCGAATGACGACAACGTTCAACGTAAACAAACTGTTCCACTAGTTTTCGGGAGGAGCTTAAAGGGGCATGTGACACTGCTCTGAAGTGATGGCTGGGGCAGAGCTCACACCACAGAGATTCATTGTTTTCCACCAACAATTTTGCCAAACTGAGGATGAACAGAATGCAGGAGACCTGCAACACCCTCACGGCCGGATGACGGCCGCGAGCCCTTCTGCATCCAGGTCCTTCGCATCTGGTCCCACAGCCCCACTTGCGCATTCCGGTTTTCCGTCACCGTGACTTAGATTTAGAGGAGGACATGAAGCCGAGTAAACAAAGTGGAAGAAAAAAAAGAAGCAATCCCTCTCAGGACCAACTCGTGTGAGCTTTTTTCGCGTCATTGTTTCCGGCTCCACTTTGTAACCTTTACAGCCGGGGCCTCCTCCTCCTCGCTTTTTTTCCCTTGTCTCTTTTTTTCTTCTTCTTCTTTTCTAGCAGAAGTGCTATAATCCTCCCTGAATTACTGTTTGGAATCAGGAGTGGCAGCAGCACACCAGCTCTCGCTTCAAAGAGACAAATGCGTATCGAGTCAGGTTTGCGATCCTATTGCATCGAGCTGCAGCAAAAATTTGTCTCTGGTGTTTGGTTCCTTCTAATTAACGGCGGCGAAGGATATTTGAACAGCTCATTGATGTTTATCGGTTCTGATGAGAGAAAACTGCCACCATCATGGGCCCTGATTAGAGCTTTATTCATCTAACACAGAATCGATGCTGGAAACGATCCGCACACACGCACACAGAGGAGGAAACGATGGAGTGGTATACAGTATAAAGGGATCCTCCTATATTGTGCTGTGTTACAAAGTGCCTTAACACACACACAAACAGTCACACAAAAAAACTGTGACTGGTGGAATGATGGAATGGCAGCCGAGCCCTGATTACAAGGAGTGATTCACCGTCAACAGATGTTGTGTGATCGCAAACAAGAGGATTTTTGTCAGAGCCATGAATCAAGCTTCCTGCCCTTACATGGCTGTGAGTGTGTGTGTGCGTCTGTGTCTGTGTGCGTGTGTGCGTCTGTGTGTGTGTGTGTGTGTGTGTGTGCGTCTGTGTGTGTGTGTGTGTGTGTGTGCGTCTGTGTGTGCGTCTGTGTGTGTGTGTGTGTGTGTGTGTGTGTGTGCGTCTGTGTGTGTGTGTGTGTGTGTGTGTGCGTCTGTGTGTGTGTGTGTGTGTGTGTGTGTGTGCGTCTGTGTGTGTGCGGCACAGAGCCTCATCAAGGATCTATTATTATTCCAGGCAAACTTGGATCTGAACTCTGGGGAGAGAACAAGTGGCTAAACAAAAGGCTCAGGTTCGAGTCACTCTGCCCATTTGGTCTGGAGCAAAGGGATTCAAGGTTTCCTCAAGATCTGACAAACTTCCGAGTCCAACATCCTTCACCCTGCGTCCGTCGGCCTCGATGGCAGAGGATGCCGCCGCGACGATCGCAGGTTCACGAGTCCGACCGCAACGTGCGTCCCGAAATGTTCATCAGACTCGGCTCAGAATAAATTAAAGACAAATTTAATCAGGTGCTTCATGCGGTGTATGCGACTGTGCTCCGAAAATGCTTTGGTTAATCTTTGCTCGGTATTTGAGAGGAATTTCAAGGCTCATTTACGCTCACTCCATTACACATCTCTGCGATGTGTCGCGCGCCTGAGGATTACTCGTGTACTGCCGACTGCTGCCTATGCTGTTCGTCGAAAGAAATACTTCGTTCAACATTTGCTACATAATGAACTCACACAGAGGAAGGAGATTTTCTTTTTCTCGCACCATAATGAAAGCTTATGTGATTTAAATGGACACATATTCTATTTGCAATAATTGACTGCCACCACCTGAGTAAAACACACCACTTGTGTGGTACAAGCACAGGACAAAAGTGTTAGTACATTTGGATTCCTAAAGTATGTTGATCACCATCCAAATTTTAACATCATCACTTCTAAGGGGAGCAGAAGAGCTGCGATTGGTTTATAGTTTGAAAAGTAGCGCAGATGAATTATCCGAGGGGGAGTATTTTTATTCTGCACATTTATAGGTTGCTGTGGTTTTATTGCTGCGAAGAAAATTAGACATGTAATTGAAGAGAGTGGTCTATTTCACTAGGGGTGAGGACCTCACGAAAGGTGATGCCAAGCAAAAGTTGGCCTTAATCAGGTTCTATGACATGTGAGTGAACTGCGTCTAAAAGCGCTGTAGGAAGTAAGATGTGGTCATTGGTACTGTACCCATTATGAGGGGTAGTTAAGTGAACTCACTTTTTGGAGGACCTTTCCCTCTAAAGCCACCTTGGCTACAGAATCCAGCGACAACAGTCCATCAGCTGCATCCATGTATAAAGGCCTTGCACTTCACCGTATCCAGGAAGATGAGCGCTGTGTTCAACTGTACATGCAGAGCGAGTCAGACTGGGACCGGGGACCTCCTGATTCAGGTGTTAATTGGGTTGGTTAAACCTACACGGCCCCTCACCGCTGTGGGCAGAGTGTGTGTGTGTGTGTGTGTGTGTGTGTGTGCATACCTGTCTGTTAAGTGTATGTACTGGTTAGGTTTGGGTGGTTGTTTGAACAAAATGAAATATATATATATATTTGACGTGTGTATGGTGATGAAGTAGCAGGGATCTAGAGAGATGGGTGGTTCTCTTGGGGGAGAGGGGTAATCAAAAAACAGACGGACGTTTTGATGAGATGCTATTTGATTTCTGATAGATACAAGACCCCCCTCTAATTGGCCTGCGCTGCGAGAGCGATGGCTCCCAGGCACAGCTGTCACTGGATCAGATGTATGCTGATGTGCCCCTGCTTCATCAATGACCTTTTTGAAAGTGACGGCCCGCGCCACAGAGGGCTGTCATGTCGAACAGAGATAGAGTTGACGGCGGGGTAACCGGAAAAAACCAGGCTACCAATCTAATTTCACTTGTCACAATTTATTTTTTTGCGCGACAAATCGGTTCTTTATTAAAAGCCGCCACAAAGGAATTTCCAGCCCTTTCCAGCCAGGCACTATGATTGTAAATATTAACTTAACCGCACATCTAACTGTCGGCTCACGCGGGGAAGGAACCCATAAGAGCTCAGAGAAGGTGACAATATTGAATTTATGGTATTGAACTCTGTTTTGACAAATGACTATCAATTAAATGATAACAAAAATGGTTTCAAACCAAATTTCTATTATGTTTTCTCTTTTTTATTCAGTGTCCATGTCAGATGTTTCCCATTTAGGAGTGTGTGTTTGGGGGGGGGGGGGGGGGGGTATCTTGCCGTAACCAGTCAGCACTGGATGTTGCAACTGTCCCACCAAGGTCATTTTCAGTTGACAGGGAGGCTGTACTGTGGCAGTTTGCTGGGTGCAGTTAACTTCGTCTTTGTCACGATGATCAAAATGTTTCTGCTGTGAGTGAAAGTACGTGTGAGTGCATCGTCTTTGCCTGAGCATTTTTTTCAAATTCAGCCATGGAAATCACATAAATTTGAAATTTCACTTGACTTGACCCCCGAAATATAAAGAATAAGCATCTTTAAAAAAAGTGCAGTCATGCTCATTTGTAATAGCCACACTGAGACAAGGCCAGAGTAGGATTTTAGAAAAAAAGAAGGGCAAATTATATCATTAATATCAAATCTAAATCATGTATATATATATATATAGTTTATAAAAACATCCCCCCAGTGTAGGGTTTCAATTGGACTAAGGAAATGAAACCGTCATGTTTTCTCAGAGTCTATATTTGGTCGCACTTCACCAGCCATTTTCTTTTTTCTGTTTGCGAACTGCATTAAGTTGGATCAAGTAAATGTATGTCAGCTATGTCGAGTAGAAAGCATAAATGTCAAGTTCAGCCTCAGGTGAAAATGTCCAGCAGCCTCGACAGGTGTGAGTAGCTCACCCGCCGAATCGATTGATTTTTTTCTCTCCCCCAGACCAATTACCCCGGCGTCAGAGATCTCACTCACAAATGCCGGACAGCAGGGGGATTCTCCGACTGTAATCACACATCAGCGCTGGCCCCCTTCGGAGCAATCTCCAATGTTTATCCCGAGCCCCGGCCCTTTTACCAAACGCTGTATCGATTCGTGACCCAGCTTTGGCCCTGCGTTGCGATCCGCGGCTCTCCGTGTCCGTTCGCCATCCGTCCCACCCGCTCTCTTTTCTCCTGAGCAGCAGCCGGAGGGGGCTTATAGGCAGAGGAGTGATGATTTCCTCACCAAACTGCCATTGATTTTGTGACATGCTGATGCCGTCTCTTTCTCCGTCAGAAGAGAGAGCGAGAGAGCGAGAGAGTGATCTGGTCTTTACACGGCAGCATTGGTGTTTATGTAAAACTGGGAATGAATGGTTGTGAATGGTTCACGGCCTGGGCAGGTGGAGGGCAAAGTGTTTCGGATTCGGTGATTTACTCACTTAAAGTTGTCCGGTATATTTTCATTCAGTCTGGAGTATGGCTGTTATTGGTGACATTGGTGGCCGCAGTCCAAACCTACATGGAGCAGAGCCATCATCAATGTTAACAAGTGGGATATTCCTGCTATAAGAGTAAACGTGTTTACCGTCGCTAATTATTATTCATTATTATTTTCTGTACTTCTGAGTGTCTCCACTTTCAGTGATTGTATCCTTTTTAGAGGCAAATGTACAGTATGTATGTATGTGTGTACTAAACCACTAAACTGTATTGAACTGTTTATTTGACAGCTGCATCAATTTTTTTTGCAGATTAAGATGCTACCTGCAAGGCCGGGTTCATCTCTGGATACGCCTCCCCGCGGTCCCTAGACTTCCTTGCTCTCACTGAGACCGGGATAACAGCTGACAACACCTCCGGCCCTGCTGCCCCGCTCCTCGGCCTCCTCCTTCACCCACACACCTCGACCTGCTGGCAGAGGAGGGGGGGGGGAGTTACTGGTTTGCTACTTTGCCATTTGCTCTCATCCTTCGAATTTCACGCTGTGTCTGTAACCCACCCGGTGAAATTAAATATTAATGAACCCGACCACACACCAGGCCCTCTTGGGGATTTCTTCGAGGGAATTGGACGTCCTCCTATCTCACATCCCAGAAGACGGCCCCCTACTAGAACTTCTCGGTGATTTCAACATCCAGACGGAGAAGTTAACATCTCAGCTGTTATTCCCCACTGTCCTCTTTCGCTCTCTCACACCTTCATGGTTGAATGCACTTATTGTAGGTTGCTTTGTACAAAAGCGTCTGCTAAATGAATGTAATGCAAAAGATTCTACATATAAAACAATAACAAAAACAAAAAAGTTTGAAGTAGCTAAAATCCACTTTTTACATTTATTACTTAAGCTGTATTTTGCTGGCAAATACTTCTGTATCACGTGTTAAAAATGAAAAAGTTATTGTGTTTTTTTGGGGGGGGGGGGCCTTAGGGAGCAGCAGAAGTAAGTTGTGAAACACTGACACATGGTCACCTATTACACGGATATCGCAAAAATGTCATCGAGCAAGTTCGGGTTTTTTTACACATTCAGCAGTAATGAAGCAACATTGTCATTCATTCGGAGTGGTGTTTCTGCCCACACGGTGAATGTGAGGTCAATAGTCCCTTTCTTTTAGCTCTGTTTTTGATCTCCACCAGCGCCTTAGGGAAATCCCCGACTCTTTGACTGCTAAATATTCCACTGTGTTCCCCAGCCAGTCGCTGACTGTACCTATCTGCTGCTTGGCGCGGAGTAGGTTTGAGTCAAAGTCACCATAGAGCGAGCTCCGGAAAAGCTGAGGGGAATACACACGGTTCAGCTTTCAAGTGATGTCCGTCCGAAAGTCAAGGTCTAGCATGTCAGCAGCGAGGCGTCCTCCCCACTGGATACCACGATTTCTTTGATTTCGCCCAGTCAGGTGCGGGGAATCGATTGAGGACGCCTCTCAAGGGGCCACGATGGGGCGTGCAGAGGCCAACATGAAAGACAGACGTCCGAACGCAAATTTTGTTAGCAGTGCTAACGAGGTTCACGTCACTTGTACTGTAAAAGAAATAAAATGAGGTAAAAGCTTGGTAGCACTACGCTGCCGGCCCCCGTCAGTCACATGCTCGATCATGCCCGTTAAAGATGTCCCTCGAGAGGCCCCCACTGTGTTGCAGCATGTCCCAGACACTCACTACAGTGGTTTGGTCGACACACAGCATTTCACCAGGAGACGTGCTCGTTGCTTACGGCTTGTGGTCCCGGAACACTCGCCCTCGGGCAGGTCCCCAAATCATTATGTCTGTCGTGCAACTGACTCAAGAGTCTTCTAGGTAAAGACGGGAAATGAAAGGTGCCATTATTTTTTTAAATCCCACCGCCCCTTTTTCTTCTTGCCATTCCAGCCCCGTGACCATGTTTTCAGACTCACTGTAGATCGCAGCAGCATTTTATCAGCGGGGCACTTAACTCAACATTATAACTTAATAAGATAGATGTGAGATAGTCCTCCGCTAACGGCGGTTTGATTGCCTCATCATAATTTGGCTCAGTGGTGTCACGCTGGACGCTCAGGCAGCCAAAGCACTCGATGTGTGTTTGTGCGTTTCACATGTGAATTTGCCGGCTCTGAGAACAAATGTGTATTTAACTGGGTCTGTGCGCACACGAGTTTGGCGTGATATTTTTGGAGTGTGTCGGTTCCAGCTGAGGTGTTTTTCGGCGCGCACGTGTGTGTGTGTGTGTGTGTGTGTGTGTGTGTGTTTTGGCTGAGTCACAGTGGTTCTGGCAGGGTCGAGGCAGGCTGGGCTGAGACGGGGTGAGTCTGGGGGAGGTGGAGGAGCTGACGTGGGAACCTTTTGTCCCATCTGTTCTGCTATGGTGGAGGTGCAAGAGGTGATAGGGGTGCATATAAAAAGTATACAAGTATGAAGGTTAACAGAAACACACACATGCGCACAAGTATTTACTTTTTTATGAGCATATCCATGAGGTGCTTCTTATATACTACACATATGTATGCATGCGCAAATACACATGCAAATCAACCACTTGCTATACAAAAATAAACTCCTTTTATGCGCACACACACACACACGCACGCACGCACACACGCACACACGCACACTTCTGAGCCACAGATGGTGGAGTGAAGGGGTTAGGGCTTCCTGAGGTCTGTGCCCAAGTACCCTGTGGGCATCATCTCTACAGCCAAGTTTCGTCTTCCTCCACCTCCTCCTCCTCCCCGCTCTCCTTCCCACCTGACATGACACTCATTCATCACCTGCAGGCAGGGATTCTGCTTCACAGCCATTAGGATGCAGCCGGCGCTTCGGTCTAACCTTGGTTGAAGGTCTGACTCCTTCGGTGGAACGTCGAGGTTCCGACGTGGCGACGTGCGCACCTTCGTCTGCGCCTTCATTTAGGCTACAGAGAAAGAGAAAAGAAAAACTGAGTTCTCATGTTTGTCATCCTGGCCGCCACTTCTGTCGGTCCTGATAACTTTTGGCTCTCCAAGAGAATTTCTTCGATCTGTGAACGTTGTGCCATCGCCCTAGCGAAGTCTAACAGGGCCAGAGAAGCCAAACGAATTGATGTATTACTGCATGGGCATACTGGGCACAGAGCCAGGGGCTCAAGGGTTGAGGGCTACCCAAACAAGAGCTTCCGTTTCAAGTGGCAGTTGTTCCGCCTACATGACTTGTTTGATCGTCAAGGAGCGGCAGAGGTGTTATGATCCCATTTGTTTGCGTCTGATGTCAACGAGAGTCCTTTCGCATTGAGCAGCTGCCAATACTTTGGCTAATGTAAGCTTAGGTAAATATTTCTCAAGCAATTTAATAGTAGAGCAAGCAACGTATGGAAGAAGGCAAACGTTGGTGCGGACATGTTTCCGGAACTTTTCCTGCCAGCCCCCCGGGTAAAATTTCTGGAAAATGTGAGCCCATGTGAGAATACAGCAGGAAAATCTCTTGAATATTCATAGCAAGCGGGTGGTCTACCAAGACCCCACAAAGGGGTTTTCCTGTTGGTGTCAATATGTCTGACTTGGGGAATCTCCTGCTGTGTTCGTCATATGTGAAAGGCCAGCTCCAGGAAATGTCTGGACCCAGTTTTCTGAAAGGTTCATGTCCGAAAACAGTTATATGTTGAACGTGTCAAACCTTTACTTGTAACAGACTTGAGTCCCCCCTCCACCACTGTATACCGTTTTTATGGCTCTGAGCGTTTGGTTCTTATTGCATTGACTAGGTTCCTAGGAGAGAAATATTGCACATCTCAACACAGTATGCCCAAATTACAAGGGTCCACAAGTAACTGGACACTTGGCTACGGGAAATGTAAGAGCTCACACATTCTGTCCGTCGGAGGCGTAAAGAGGTACCGTCTAAAACCGCGGGTGCAGTCGCGGGTGAACTGGGGAGCTCGAGAGTGCGAGCGGAAAATCATTTGCATGGGGAAGAAAACCCCCACTGTGATTACACACAGCATGTCGATTATTCTCTACGGGATGTACTGTAGGTGCACATGTGTCCTCGTCAGCAATCAGGAGAAGACTTTCGTGACCGGAACTCCAGAGGATTCACCCCGACATGCAGAGCTCTGGAAAATGTCAGGAACAGAGAGGCTGCAGTTGACAGAAACGCAGAGTTCTATGGGCTGATGAAACCAAATATGAACCTCTATCCAAATGTGGGAAAGAGGAAATTGTGGTTAAAAAAAAGAAAGCAACAGCTCATGACCTAAAGCCCCCTCCTCATCTCTCAAACATGGTGGCTCCGCTATGGCTCCAATAGAACTGGCACACTTAAAATGTAATGATGATTTCACTGCTGACGGACGCAACAGGATAAATGAAAAGGTATAACGGAGCAGACTGTGAGCTCAGGTCCAGTCAAATCCATCACAACTCACTGGACGGCGTTTTCGTCAGTTGCTTGTGGTATGTAATAGAATTGATTTCCTGCATACATGAAATGGAATACAACTTCATGATCTGTTGTTGGAATTGAGTTGTGAGTCACAGATATTGTTTTTAAGATGTTGTATTGTTTAAAAATAGAACAAATCCAGATTATTGGCTATAATATATGAAAGAACGCGCAACTGAAACATATGGAAGCACAATATGACGGGAGACCGCATCTCCTCCTCCTTGGAGAGTCTCTTTAGGTTGGCGGATACACAGTCACACGTAAAGAAAACATACTGTACTACTGTGACTAGATAGGATGAGCGAACACATGTTGTCTGGAAAGATTCACCTCCATTACCGCCTCTCCCACACACACACACACACACATACCCTCCTCCCAATAATCCCACCTCCCCCGAGTGTCTCCAAACAGGTGACATCCGGTGCCGTTTCTGGTTTTGAAATAATCTCATACAACAGATGGGTCTTTTTCCTCGAGGCTGCCAGCCGGCCCCGCACTGCACCACGGGCACTCGTGGCAACAAAAATATGAATGCTACCCACGCCAGGAGAGTTGTCCAATTGTCATCGCAGTGCCCACCATCATTACTGCCACACACACACACACACACACACACACACACACACACACACACACACACACACACACACACACACACACACACACACACACACACACACACACACACACACACACACACACACACACACACACACACACACACACACACACACACACACACACACACACACACACACACACACGCACGCCACTCCACCCGTAACGGGTTTCTTTCTTTCCGGAAGACACCAGAGGGGGGGGCGTTCGATTCACTTCCTGTGCTCCTTGCTCCAGGCTGAGGTGTGAAAGTGTCCTAATTCATTATTAGGAGCGGTCAGAAGACTTGTGTTGAAAAATAATATCTGACGGCATGATGCGTGGTGCTGCAGCGACAGGTGGAGGCTGCACAGAGCAGGAAAAAAGCAGGAGAGCTGGAGTCAGTACCGTATGAAAAGCCGGTACCTGTGCCTCGAGTGCTGCTTAATTCATCCGTCCCTTCGGGTTTGCCCAATCAGCTAAGCTCCAATCTGTCTCCGCTAACGCCATAAGGAAGACGATAATAAGGACGCACGGAGAGAAATAGATTCATCAGAGAGGGTGACGGGACGTCAACTCTAATGGAATCGTTTGATATTTGGGGAAATGCGTGCGCTCACTTTCTTACCCGGGAGTCACACGAGAAGATTGATACCACTCCCATATCATTAAATATGAAGCAAAAGGGTTAGGGGGCATGCGGCTCTGGTTGGCACAGGGGTGGGGAACCTCCAGCCTCAGGGCCGCATAGACGGCCCACGAGACAATTCATAAATATGAGAGGAGCAGCTCAGCAATCCAAAGAAATTCTCCTGACAGCGATGATTTCTTTTCTTTTCTGCGATGACAGAAATAGAATGAAATAGTAGACTCAGTTCGTCTGTTTAGCATAAAGCCTGGGAACAGGTGGAAACAACTTGCAATACTTGTTGTAGAATAATGAAGGTGTTATATATTTTTTTTCATTTATATAAACTATTGGATTAATTGCAAGAATAATTTGGTCAACAGAGGTCAAATCTGACTAACAACTGGTAATCTCCTCACTTCTGATCTCGGGCTACCATCAGGTTGACATGTGGTTCAGAGTGAAACAACTTGACAACCATCAGACGACCTGAGCTGATATTCGCAGCAGATACTAATGACCCCGAGATATTAAATGCTAATGACTTGATTCACTGAAGTTCTCTCTTGACTTTTTCAGAAACCCCCCTCGCATCAAGTGTATGCATTGCTGCAAATATTTCATAATTCAATATACTGTTGGTAACAGATTTCCATGGTCCCCAGCGGATGGTGATCCCCTGAGATTTTATCCAGGGCAATCATGAGTTCAAATTTTAGTTTTCCTTTAAATCGATTTTTGCCAATTTTATTTGGACGCAAACGGCGTCTTGACGTACACGTACACCTCGGCCCTTTGTTCATTATGTCCGACACCGGCTGACACCTGATGGATATCGCATATGCAGTGTCTCTACAACTGCTACATCCATTCAGATGCTGGTGTGTGTGTGTGCGTGTGTGTGTGTGTGTGTGTGTGTGTGTGCGCTGGCCCCAAACAGCTCGCTGCATCCTAAATTAATCACGCCACTCTGTGTGTTCTCTGCTGAGCCAGCTCTAAAGTTGGTGTGAGTGTAAGAGAGCCAGAATGCTAAGCAGCTCCTCTCAAACTCGCAGCATCACCGGAGGAACAGTTGACGAAACGCTCCCTCCTCGTCGGTCCTCGTCTTTTACACCTCTGCTCGAGCCACACACCTCCTCTCTCCGCCTGCCTCGCCTCCTCGCCTCGCCAACGTCTCTATCAGTCCACCGTCCTCCTCCTCGTCTCCCGCCTGTTGCCTCCTCGATATCGCCTCAAATCTTCCCTACCATGCAATCCTCCCCCCTATCCCTTTCTCACTCCCCTGTCCTCAAGGCCCCCCCCTTCATCCTCCCCCCTCTGTGCCCTCTGAGCACTGTTCGGTTACAGCTCAGCTGGTGACGGCGTGCCAGGAGACTGCTCCTTTTGTGCCCTGCTGAAAAGGACTCTAGAGCCAGTGTGTGTGTGTGTGTGTGTGTGTGTGTGTGTGTGTGTGTGTGTGTGTGTGTGTGTGTGTGTGTGTGTGTGTGTGTGTGTGTGTGTGTGCGTGAATGAAGTAGGGGATGAGGGTTTAGGGGGAAGGAAGGGAGGGTCAGAAAGATTGACATGGGCATCCATCAACAGCGAGCGTGCGGGCTTGCCTAACGCTGTCACAGAGATTTCACTCGAGCTTGTCCGCATCAATTATCTGTGGCAGATAACTGGGACATAACAACACACACTCCCGCACACACACACACACACACACCTACTACTACTACCCCTTTCCCACGCTAAATAGCCTACCACCGACTGCTGTTGGTGCTGCAGCTTCCCTAAAGTTTTATTGATGTCAGCCTCACACACACATACACACACACACACACGCACGCACGCACGCACGCACGCACGCACGCAAGCACGCACGCACGCACGCACGCACGCACGCACACACACAAGCTCAGCAGCTTCAAACTCATCTCTTATAAAGCACCAGCCACAATAAAGACACAAAAGGGGGCTGCGTGTTTTTGAAGCCCAGCAGAGCATGACGATGAAGTGAAGAAGTAGCCTTGTTAAAAGCTCGGGCTGCTCCGTCGTCTTCTGCGTCTCCCGCTAATGGATGGGTGAATTTAGAAGTGCAGTCAAAAGAGAAGGGAAGAGAAGAGAAGAGAGTGGAGGAAAAAGCGCCTGAGGAATCCCCCTTCTTCTTTTTGGGTTGAGGAAAGAAAAGAGGGTTTCTTAATACGCAGAAGACGGAGTTCGAGAAGGACATCCCGCTCAGAGAAAAAAAAAAAACGTCACATGGTTTCCTGGAAGCTGGTTTGCTCCGTGAGAGCTCTTACCTGCAGTAAGTGAGAGACGCCACGTGGCAAAATGGTGGCGTCACGCTTAGCCATGAAATATGACTGAAGAAAGAGAGCACCGGCGGGGAGATGATATCATCGTAATGATATTCGTCCTAATGCACCATCTGGAGTAATGGCTTTTGGACGGTCCCTTTGACCGAGCCCCCGGGCTACAGTGATTTCAGGATTTATTGGCGGTGGCGCGGCTTAGGGCGAACGCGACAAAAACAAAAGCTTATAATCGTGCCACTGTGGAATCATTAAATCAAGCACACGCGCTGTACACCCGATGAGCACTTTATTAGGCACATCATACCAACACTGGCTCCTCCCTTTGCTCTTTAAACGGCCTTTGTTTGCATCACATCAGCTGCACGTTCGTCTCCTCTTCTGCCACATCCCAAAGATGTTCTACTGGACTCGCGTCGGATGACTGGGGAGGCCGCCGAAGTTCACCCAACTCACGTGTCGTGTTCGTGAAACCAGACGACCCTCTGTCGCTTTGTGACACGGAGCGTTATCTTGCTGGACGTATCCGTTGGAAGACGGTGAACTGTGACCATGAAGGCAACAATACTCAGATAGACTGTGGCCACCATGGATGACTGGTGGTACTGATGTGAAGAAAACTAATAGCAACCATCGCCAGCCTGGACTGTGGACCCAAGATAGGTTTGGATCCATGGATTCATGCCGTTGGTGCCAAATTGGAACGGCGTGGAGCCCGATGTGGTCTTCTGCCATTGCAGCCCATCCGCCGCGAGTTCTGACGTCTTGTTCACTCAGAGATAGACACGAAGTAGAGGTATCAATCTTCTCATGTGCCTCTTGGCAAACAGAGAGCCGCAGGAATACTTCTCAAAATGTTGACGTATTGCTCCCGATGTTGCCAAGAGGATTGCCCACCACGCGGTGAGGTCGTGACTCCCGAGGTTTTCCTGTCGCAGCTTTAATGAACCAACGAATGGGTTGAGCTGCGCGGTGAAACGCTGAGCGGGTCCTGCATCACCGTTACGAAACTCTTCGCGCTGCATTACAACCGTCCAAGCTTTAAAGGAGTGGGCTTGCGAAGATAAAGTAGAGTTGTCGACTGGTTGGAAAAAAATCGCCCAACACTATGCGCCCTCCACCGCGGAGAAGAGCCATTGAACGAAGCACGTGCGCGGGGGAGCTGCTCCACTGGAGTTGCTCCATGTCCAGGGGGGCTGCAGAAGCCCCCAGGTGACCTCTGCTCTCCTACTTAACAAGGACGTGCAGGACACTGCTGCAGAGGAGCAGGTGTGTTTCGTGAAACCATCGTTGGTCTTTTTAAAAAGGGGCCGTTTTTGGCACTGAGAGCATTTCCCACACTGTTCAGACAATTCAAAAGACAAAACCAAAAAACCAAGGACATTGTTTGTGTGCATGATCCAAAAGTGAAACATCACATCTGTGGGGAGCAAAAAAAAAAGAAAAGAAAAGAAGGTAGACGTGGCACGCTTCAATTCCGTCCCGACGAATCGCTTCCAGAGCCATTGTTTTGGTTTCGGCGGCAGAACCGCGCACACGTCTCCCGCCTGCCACGAGACGCTCGGGCACAAAGGCGCGCGCCGCAGCCATGCAAACAGGATTTTTAACACTCCCAGACAAAATGAGATTATTATTTTTTTTTTTTTTTTGCCATTGAGAGTATTCCAGGCGAGCATGAGTGTTGGCGAGCTCAGCCCTGCTCGAGTGTATATTGCACTTCAAGGAAAAGAGAAGAGAAAAAAAAAGGATAATATAATAAGAAGGGGGGGGGGGGGGGGGGGGGGTCAACTGTTGGGGTTCAGCGACAGGGCTGACCGGGTTTGGCCAGTGCTTGCTCATTATTCTTATCATTCATTCTCGCCCTGAACGTGTTATTTTTGTGTGAGGACAAATGAATTGTCTGCCGGGCTGCATGAAAAAATAAAGAAATAAAATACATAAACATTCACAGCACTCGCAATCCTAAATCCTGGCATTGGCCACCGAAGCCTGTGGTTGATAAGTGGTTATTGTGGGCAGGGGATGATACAGCGATGGCGAGTGGGCGACTGCAGACAACGTCCCAGTCCTCTCAGCCCCGGTCGTGAGCACAACACTTCGTCTTCCCAACGTTCCTCCTGGTGAATGTGAACTAATTAACCGCCGACCGGGGCTTGCCCTGACTTTGTTCACTATCTTTATTGTCTGTCACGCCCAGATTACATCCCAGACAATCTGCACTTAAACTCCTGCGCTGCATCAGTCACCGCACTGTAGGAGCCGTCCACGAGGCACGCGGGCAGAAACGCACTGACGACTTTTCCCTTCTTTGATTTCGGCGTGTCATCTGTCAGCTCTGTCGCATTTTTTTCCACATCCCTCATCGAGCTTCCCTCCGACTGTGAAAGCGGAGTTTGAACATCTTTGATTTTGCAGTTTCTATGGGCCGCGCTAATTAAAAGATCAACATCTAACAGGTACGCGTGGTGTAGACACCGGCGCAGACACTGTAGCAGATAATTTGCCATACTACTCCTGTGTGGCTTCAAATTGCAGCAATTGGATTTTAATCTGTGTACCACTGATTAGTCATTTGGCTCCCCAGCCGCTGTGTAATTTGTTCCACAACAGAGACTGGAACAGGCACGTGCAGGCACACATACAGTACACACACACACACACACACACAGAAAGGAAGCATGCAAAGGACACACACTCACACAAGGGTACTGGGAAAGTTTTACTCAGGACGCGGACTGAGGGGAGCGTGAGAAAGACAAGGAGACGGGGAAGGAAAAAGGATGAGCTCGGTCTAAAAGCGAGGCAATAAGGAGCCACGAGCAGACCTTACTGTGGTTTGCTCCAAGAGATTCACGAGTATACCGGCGCCCTCTCGTGGTGGCCGAGGGCGTCGGCGAGCCAGATTGATTGTCCACGCCGAGTGAGCGTGCAGATGTCCAGAGGGGGACGGACAAGGTCGTTCACTCGAGTCAATCCGTTTGGACTGTCACAGCAAAGTGGCCGGGACTCCCGCAGCCAGAGGTCAAGAGCCTAGCAGGGAGCCACAAAGGACAGTCATTTCACCTGACAGACAAGGGCACGCACGTGTGTGTGTGTGTGTGTGTGTGTGTGTGTGTGGCTCATGTCTCTTCATCCCTTTCACTCATCCAGCTGTCAATTTCTGAAGTTGACAGTTTCGGATAAAACAGCATCAAACTGGGCTTGAGGGGATTCTTTAAAGCATCAACTATCAGTCATGTTTCCAAATTTCCCGGCGTAAATCGGGAAATTGCACCGTGCAATGCTGAGTTGCTTCACCTCACTTGAATGCAGAGGTTTTGGTTTCATCACAAATTTGTAATTTTTACATTTTCACCCAAAAATAAATGGACGACTTTCTGTTGTTCACTACCCTCCACTACCAATTTAAAAAAGCATAATGTCCCTTTTATAGGGAATAGACTGTAAACTTGTTTTTAATCACCCTTCAATTGATTTTTATTTTCCCAAACATGCTTATGCTTTCCAGATGAGAATTACTGTGGTTGTCAGTCTTTGACAAATAGTTTTCATTCTTACAAGTTTCCCAAAAAGGAACTTGTGTCACACACTATATTTAGTTTAATCAGTACCAGTGGTTTGGTTACCATTACAGAATTACTGAAGTAATATAAGTGCAAAAAATAGAGAGGACAGATGAGAACTGAGTGTTCCAGGATAAAATATTTAAGAGTGACATTTCAGTGAAGAAGAAAAAACCTGATGCAGCTAACTGATGTATAATACTCTCTGAGGGTGTAATGTGCACCGTTGCCCGCTAGATGGCAATAGTGACATACACACGTTTGACTGATTCCACTGTGCCTTTACAGTACAGCTCCACAGGGGCAATGCTATTAAACCCAGATCTCACTGTATCACACAAGCCTTGTAGTAGTAGTAGTAGTTGTAGTAGTTGTAGTAATGGTAGTAGTAGTAGGCATTGGATATTGATCTCCCCACAAGTAATGGAGATCAACAAATACAGTCCCTTGGTTTAACCTATTGAAGAATGCATTATACTGCAATTATTGCGGTGTTCTTACAAGTAAAATGCAAAATGACAATTAAAGTAGAACCAAGTTGTTGAACCACAGTCATGGAAAGTAAAGCAAACCTTAAAGTTGGAGGCTTCCAATACCAAAACAAGTGGCTTAAAGTCCCTCGAACTCTCCGGAACCGAGTTTGCTGATGGGTCGTCATCACAAGCCACTTCTTTCAAAGATTATAACACAATATAACAATTTCCACTACAGCAGCTTTTCAGAGGAGAGTACACTTGATATTTTGTGCAGCCTGAATCTGTAGATCAATGTTCTTTTTTGTTCGTGTCAAGATGAATGCTGAGGGAAAGAGGCTGTATTTCCCCCCCGTGCTCAGTGCCTGTAGGCCTGGTCCAAAGATTTAAGTGTTGGAATACCGCGCAAACAATCTGTGTCGACAAAAATCGGCGACCATTAGCGGGGACTCCACTCCAGCAGCCCCGGGGCCACACGGAGAACAATGACGCTGATGATCATTTCAGAGTGGTGTGTACACACTTAGCTGCAATTCACTCTCATCAGTTTGTCTTTGTCACAGGAACGGACTAATTATGTGACTAATGCAGGGTAACTAGTAACATTGCAGGATGGGTACTCTACATCGTTCCTTTAGTACAAGGACTTCAATTAAGCTGCTGGTGGAGGAGGGGGGCACCCTTGCAGAACTGATAAGCCAATCAGAAGTCTGTCTGTGATTATTAATTGATGATCAAGATAAAAAAAAAGCCAGTTGCTGACTTCTGCTGTAGGCATGCCATTCAAGCTTTAAGGGGGAGTAAGGGATTTTGGAGAAAGATTATTTGTTGTCGACTCTTTGACGGCACTGGTCAGGATCGGACCGTGAGGAAATATTCGCAGAAGTTTTACAGTGTTTGGATTAAAATATCTTACTGCCCCTTTAACCACAAATCATCCCATGGACCAATCACCACAAACCTGTCTCCAGGTTCCATCCTAACTAGACCATTCATGAAGCAGATCTTTGTCGGATAATTTGCCTAGACATATATCATCTTCACACCTACGGTCAATTTATAGTCTCCAATGAACCTAACCCCATTCTGCATGTCTTTGGACTGTGGGAGGAAGCCGGAGAACCCGGAGAGAACCCACGCATACACGGGGAGAACATGCAAACTCCACACAGAAAGGCCCTGGTTGAAACGGGATTCGAACCCAGAACCTTCTTGCTGTGAGGCGAAGGTGCTAACCACTACATCACCGTGCAGCCCACGGAATGTGAGAGTGAATGGTTGTCTGTCTCTGTATATGGCCCTGTGATAGTCTGGCGTCCTGTCCAGGGTGTACCTCGCCTCTCGCCCAATGTTAGCTGGGATTGGCTCCAGCGACCCCCCGCGACCCTTAAATGGATAAAGCGGTAGACGATGAATGAATGAATGAATGATATATCATCTTGTCAGGTGACGTCAGAATTGGAACAGTGATGTCTAAAGTATCACACTTGACGTTATCATTTTGACCTGAAATCGTGGCGTCATCGTTGCGCACAAGTTTTTTTTAATCCATCAGAGTTTGATAGTAAAGTGCGCCTTTAAAAGATAGACCTTCTTCGAAGAAGACGCTGACCCTTAATGATGGTGCAGTGACATTTCAGGCTAAATGCAGGAGCAATGTGTCTGGAATACTCTGTTTTTTGGCCATTACCAGGGCAACCGCATCTGAAAGATCAGATCTGAAAGATAGACAGCCTGATCTATAGTCTGCCCTTGCATGAAGGGCGGTCGAGGATGGTTGTAAAGGGACTTCACGGGTGTGGGCACTGTCCTTGTCATCACAGTCCGTCGGGATATTGACCCTCTGATGCTGCCTGAAATCAGTGCTTGTTGAAGAATCTCTCTAAAAGCCTGCAGCTCATCTTTCCCCCTCCATCTCCACGGATACCCATTTGGATGCATCAGACTGTATGTGTAATTTCCCACAGAGGCCCTAAAGAGGGTCCCTCAAGATCACATAATATCCCCAGGCCCCTCGGCGGTTGCTGACATCATGCTGCTCGATTGACCTCTGACTCTCTGATTGGTGCAAACCAGTCCCTGACTCACAGGTCATAACCAATGGCCTGTAGGTGGGTATGATTAAAGACCCTCCTGTCTAAACTGTTGGTTCTTCATGATCAGTAAAGTGATCGGTCCTACAAATCTACGCATGTTGAACTGCTTGCTCTATTAAGCGGCTGCCTTCTACTTGATTCCACATTAAAGATAAATATATGATATTATATTATAAGATGAACCTTTATTGATCGCTGTAGGGATAATTCAGTCTAGTATGAAGGAGCTAATGGCACCAACTCTATGACAAACAATTTTTTTTGTTAAAGCAGTCCAGTCCAGCCGTTATGCTAAGCTGGGCTAACCATTGCCCACTGGTTCCACTTAAAGTATAGGCACAATTCTGGTATTAATCTTCATACATAACTCTTGGAAAGAAAGTGAATAAGAGTATTTTCTGCCTTTAAGTTTGGGGAAGATAGTCCCTTGTGTACCAGCATTATTTAAGAATGAGCTATTGCTTTTTTTTGGTCTGCACAGTGTCGGAAGCTGCCCAGAGCAGTTTCTCTGAGAGTCTAAAAGCGCCCAGGGACACACAACACTCCTCAGGATGGAAACGGCAGTTCTCCAAGTGCTCCCACTATCCCACTTACTGTATGTTTAACTCCTAAATGAAACATTAACACCAGTAATTCTAATGCGCCACAATTAATCCCAAACCAAAATGACTCTATCAAAAAGGCTTACGAAACAGTTACAAAAACAGGCCATCATGGCACTTTTTTATTTGTTATATGCTGCATTCAATAGTTATTAGGTATTAGGTATAGATATTTTATAACCATTACCATACTACCATTACATCCATTATTTTTTCTATTACCTTGTTGCTAATGTCAGAATACTGGACAACCTTTTCTATTCCAACCATTGTTACTCAACACTGTTCCTCTCTACACACTCACAAAACTGCTTTTTTCTCAATTATCCTTTCGTTTTCATCCCGACCTCGTTTTCTGTGACCTTGTGATATTTCCTCGTGCTGTCGACCTTCGACGTCTTTTTCACATTTAAATACATAATCGGAGTGCAACAGACACTTTCTGCCGGCGGGACGTAGCAGGTTGTCTTTATTTACTTTTCATGTCTAAATTCACAGTTGTTTGGGGAGATTTCAGCTGCCGACCTTCCAGTCGCACTCAACTTACACACCGCCACACAAAGAAGCAGCGATGATTGAGCATGAGTTACTTGAGCTCTGTTGAGACTCTCCAGACTCCGTGAGCCAATCGCAGGCTTTGTTTCCTCTCACGGTGGCACGAGAAGATGTTAATTAGGCAGGGAGGTGAGGTGGGTACCTAAAATTGGCAAATGACGCGCTAACACTATTGCCATCTTTTTCTGGGGGGGGGGCCTACATCTGGGCTCTTTCGGTAATGGAGGCTTTGGGGAAAGAGGATCAACAAAGCACTCGTGGCTGGAACGTGAACCCGGTAAACAGTGCAGTCATACACACACACACACACACGCACACGCACACGCACACGCACACGCACACGCACACGCACACGCACACGCACACGCACACGCACACGCACACGCACACACGCACTCACTCACGCGCGTATTTCTCAGAAATTTAGAGTCATTCATCTCTCTGGGACACGAGTAATTCATGTCTGCCTGTGAGCTCTTTCTCATCATGACCACTTGTTATCTTGTTCGGTCGAGTTTCTGTTCATCTTTCATCTGCTTCATTTCACACGTCGACTCTCAGCTCAGCTGCCTCGCCTCTTGGACCTGCACCGCCTGAGGTAACAAGCCAACTGATGTTGATTTTGCCGAACAGCCAATTTATGTTTCAGTCAGGTAAACAGTGGAAGTGCCGCATATAGGCAGGAATCCTCTTTCCTTCTCTTGCCATTGAACTGCTGCTCTTACTCGAGGGAGGAGTCCTGATTATAGAGTAAGTTCAATATTCTTCACCCCTGACTAAGCCCATCCTTTGAAAACCTGCTGATGACCATTATATCACAGGATGGTTACCATGACACCCTTGAAACACAATCAGAGCATGAATTAATTTCCATAGGTCTTTGACTAGGCTCCTCATCCCGCAGCCCCCCGCCCTTCCCTTTGCGTCTCCACCTTCGTCCCTCCTCACCTTAGGCCCCGCATCCCTGCCACACATCCCGCCCTGAGGGTTGCCAGGTAACGGTGACTCCTTGAAACTGGGAGGGCGGACAGCTGGATAAGTGGAGGGGTCGGGTAGTGACCGACTAGCTGGGCAGGGGCAGATGAAGAGCATCTAGCACTCTACAGTTCACTATATTACCTTTGTTTTTAATCTTCTCACAGGCCCTATTGGCAGTCAGACGCTGCGTGGGCCCAATTAGATGTGGACTTTTCTCTCTAACCACAAGAACTGATGTCTTTCTACCCATTTTTCTCTTTAGAGCTGGTGCAGAATATATAATTGGTCTTCGTACAGGTCCATACAATGTGTGGAGAAGTCCATTATTTCTGCTAAGTGAAACCAAGTAGTCATTTCTATTTATAACCAACAGTGACAGGGCAATGACACCAAGCAGCACAGGACCACTTTCCAGCCTACGGCCCAGTGGCTTCCAATATCAGCATCCATATCGACAGATACTACTGCTCTCCCTCAGTTACCAGATACCAAGACCTAGATGAAGACTTCTTCATTTGCCAAAAGGATGGTTACATGGACAGCACAGTCCCTTCAGCCGACTTTATTAACCCTGTGAGTCCGCGCAGCAGCGATTGTGGAGTGGAGCCGGGGTATCGAGGTCCCGCCGTTAAACGCACTCAACCAAACACAGGGAATTCTCGGCTGTCAATCATGACATTTCCTCCTGATTTTTTAGCAACCGATAAACTAATTAAAACCAAACGTACTGGGAAAAATTAACACTTGACCATGCAGTACACCAGTGTGATAAGAACTACTTAAAATGACAGAAAGAAAAAGGGGATTTAATGTTTACTTTGACTTTTTAGTTTGATCAATGTCTCTTCATTCCTATTGTAGATTAGAGTAAACTGTGATGAGGGTAAATGTATATCCTCCGGCAGTAGAGGGCACTAAACAAACTTGTCCAAGACCTTTCTGTTTGTTCACTCCCACTGCACAAACACAATACTGCTGTACAGAGATGACACAAAGGCAGTAAAAGGGAAGATACGAGTTCAGAACCAGAGCTCTGTCCCCTTTCGCAATATCGGCCCAATTGCTTCAGATCCCCTGCTCCCTCGGAAGGTTTTTATGCGGCTCTGGGCTGGTGGCTAACTGCTGAGAGGCAAGATGAGGATGGCAGAAGTGTTAATATACAGCTGTCGCAATGAAAGCACAATCACCGCGGCTGACAGGGAGATGGGGACAATTAAGCTTGGTTGGTTAGTTAGCATGTGTAAAGTTAATAATACAAGTGTAATTGCTTCGATAGGTTTTAATTAGATGTTTATCATTCAGGAAAATGTTGTTTGGGGCAAAGCCAAGCTGCCGTTCGGCTGCGACATCATTACAACTGAAACTTCATTAAAATGTTTTACACTTCATCTAAAATGCATAGATGTTCTCTTTTAAACAGAAGGTATTTGTGCTTTTACTTTAAATGCAGCTTCGGACATGTGGCATGTCTTATACATGTTCTACACATGCCACATGCTGTATATCATAGAGGTCTGGTGTACTGTATAAGTGATCCGTTCCATCATTACCCGGAAGTCGAGGTTATCCTTCCATTTTAATTTGGGAACTCAGAATTACGCGTTCCCACCGAGGCCTTATGAAAAGCAGCATAAGTTATCGAAAAAAATCATGTCCTCTCTGTATAATGTTTATAGCCCACTTAATATTAACACAAGTAGTCCATAATTCCTACTAAACAACCCTTGCTCAGTTGTCCCTCAAGTCTCTAAGTTCATGAACAAACAATCGCATTTGTGCATGACATCAAAAGGGATCTTTGGGGACGGAAGTGGCTGCAAGGCTTGTTGCTGACCTGAGACACTGATACATCGCTGCAGGAAAAACTAACAGAGGAAGCCCACATGAACATTTTTTATATCGCTGCACTTTGAGAACTGATAGAAATAGTTTGGTTTCTCAATAATGCAGGTTCTCATAGCTGCGATTTATATACTTTTTTATTTTATTGAACCTTTATTTCTTTTCCAGGAATATTCCCATTGAGTTTCAAAATCCCATTTGCAAGGGAGTCCTGGCCGAGATAGAAGCTTTAAAAATCAAGTATCAATGCAATGAAACAGCATTGGAGGTTTTCTGCAGTGTGTTGAAGAATGACCTGTAATTGAGAATCAAGCAATAAGCTCACGACAGGCCGGGGTATACGCTCATTATACCACAGTTAAGGGGCGTGGCTCAGCCCGACGCGGAACGCGTATGTGGAAATGAGAGTAATAGACACACACAACAATTAGATTTTTTTAACGAATACAAAAAAGTGGTCCCCTCCTGGCTGCCTGCACAGTGCACGGCGGTTGCTATGCAACACACTGTAGCGTTCCTCAGAAAGAAGGCTACGAGACGGGAGCTGGGTTCACTGGCAATTTAAGGTCAAAGGGGTTTCGGCGTGAGCAGCTGACCGTGCGCTTTGAGCCCTCGTAAGTTTCCTCAACTACCTATGGTTGCTACTCACGTCGTTTCTCCCTCGGTCGCGGAGGGATACGGCCCTGGGCAAACTGATTCGACGCCATAGCCGTGGTTTTACGCTCAATATACCGCGGCTATGAACAAATCAGATCGCTTGATTTGAGCAAGCCGTTTTTACAAATATACAATAATTCACTATCATGAATAGCTTAATGCCCATATTTCAATCATAACTATGCACAATCTCAGTTTAGTGCATTGGCACACTAACTGTAGCTAATTGGCATTATATTCCCAAAGTACAGCTGTGGCCAATGGGGATATTAGTAGTTTTGCAGGAATTTGACCTGACGACTGTTCTACAGAGAACAGTCAGGGCGGTCACATTTAATGCTGACAAGATAAGAGTGATTGTACCAAATGTCATGAAGCCATTCATCCCATACATTCCCTGCAGGTGGCACTAAATGAAAGGTCGGGGGGCTAACAAGGGGAAATTAGGATTCATCCACTGGGAAACATGATTGTGCCAAATTCTAAGACTATCCATTAGTCCTTGAGATATTTCACTCAAAGTCAAGTACACTTTTTTTCTCAGGATCTAGTATATTGGTTTCCTTTGCATGTATAAATCTGACAATCACTGCCATCAGCTCTGAACCACATAAACTGCACCGGTACGGCAGCAAGCATGTAATATCGCTGTGGTGGCACACGTGTTACTGAAAATAGCATTATCAATGATATTGATTTGATATTGCCATCATTGACACATACAGTATAAAGAAAGACACATATTCAAACATGTGAATTTAGTGAATAGATTCAAAGTATGCACAAAAATAAAAGGTGCACAAATGCAACTCTAAACATGTGAATATGTTCACACAAAGGTGCGACACACACACACACTCACTCACTCACTCACTCACACACACACTCACACACTCTCACACTCACACTCTTATTGAACAGCATGTGTGCATGGAATTTCACTTATAGGATCATACATAGAGTACAGGTTTGTGTGTGTTGCCACACACACACACACACACACACACACACACACACACACACACACACACACACACACACACACACACACACACACACACACACACACACACACACACACACACACACACACACACACACACACACACACACACACACACACACACACACACACACACACTGGTGGCTGCCTATGAAGCGTCCGTGGTGTCATGTGTTTTGCATTGCTCACTGTGATAAAAGAACCATCTGTTACCGCTAAATCATGAGAAAACAAGCAGCATACGTTTTCAACACTTCCTCGGAAAAACTGCAACTTTTCAACACCTCCTACTGTGCATGAACATTACTCCGAAACCATGGCGACCGTGTTTAATATTGGGATGTTCTGTCAAATGTTAGATCGCCCGTGGTATAACCAATGCTCATATTTTCTGGATTCAAAAGAGAGACTCTTTGGTTTCTTTGAATCCCAATTACCCCTTTCACAGCTATTCACACATACATACTGTACATAATGCTCCTTCTGCTTCTCATCCCCCTTGGTGCACTTTGACAGCAGGTTCCACCCACAATCCACCTGTCCAAGGTAGAACTAAAGCTAAGCACGGTGTGAACACATCATCAACAATCTCCGTTTATGACTGTGGTCCAACAAAAAAACAGACAAATCATCAAATGTTTTGTTTTTTTTATCTATAGAAGCTTGACCAATCTTACAAAGCTTTGTGAGAGCATGAACATGCCATGAAGATGTTTTCCCAGGCTGCATCTCCCACTTTGGGCAACCAAACCAAATTTGCATAATGCAAGTGATTGAAGAGCTCACGTCGGTCCCATGTTGACGACTTGCTCTCCCAGCGGGGTTGGCCGGCCCCCGCGAGGGTGGGGGAATGTCATCGCAACACGAATCAGCAGAGATCCGGGTTGGATCTGATTGGTTGACCAAAGTGTGGAGTGTAGTACAACGTGGATGGGAATAGCTGCTATGACACATCAAAGGGGCAGCTACTGGAAATTGCCATGGCAACCGGGCCTGCCTCACCGTGGCATCGCCACAGAGGCCACGAACACCGTGTGAGGTCATGATATCTCTGACATGTCTGATTCACAGGGGACGAGGAAACACACGGAGAATAAGATGGAGGCACCAAACTCTTGGAACTTTGTTTGACTGTTTGATCAGGTGTAAACAGCATATTAATAATGCATAAAACTGATTATCACCGAGAGACTATTTTTCTGGTGCTGTCTATGACACGTGACATATCAGAGAAAACTACTTCAAATAGCAGTCCTTCAAATGCAGGCGTCCGCGCCTTGGGTCTGCAAACAATCTACCACGATCAAGTGTCCGTTTGCAATACGATGCAAAGAAGAATCACTCATTTGTGAAAAGAAGATTGTGCGGTCTCTGACACAAAACAAAACATCAACTTCATGTGGCAACAAAAATCACGACTCCCAAACGCTTTACAAGTTCTTTGTGACATGATTTCTCAGCTTAATCGTGACAGTAAGATTCTCCAAACAAGAAACGTCTGACCAGGCCTCCCACCATTGAAGCAAATCGCTGACTGAATAGCTTGCACAATGCAACTGCAACGTCATCATATGCTGATGAGAACGTTAAAGAGTTGCGGAAATTCTCCGCATCATAAAAGGTGTCAGAGCCGCATGTTGATCGCAAATGTCAGATGTGTTGCGATCCACGCTGTGGGTCATCTACTGTAAAGTCCCTGAGGACATAAATCAATAAACTTGGCAGCAGGAGAAATTTTAGAACCAGTTTTTTGGGTAAGTGCAGGGTTGATTAAATTGGCATAGGACAGAGGAGCAGTGAGACCCCCAAAACACCTGCGCCATCTTCATCTCATAATACTTATGAGACTGAGACTTACAAGACTGAAGCTGGATTCAAAGTCAGTGCAAGGGGTTAATAAGAGACTCCGTCTTTCACACTCATAATGTGTCCGTACATAGGGTGTATACATAACTATTCTAAATCCTTTCTGTCCAGAAACCTGACATTCATTTATTATCACACGAATGGCCCAAAGCTCACACTGTTTGTAATAATGTGCTGCTGACAGCAAAGCACACTGGTCCTATTTGAGATGCTTACTGGTGCATTATTATTTTGGAGAGATTTTCAAATTGGTACAAAAGTGAAGCCAGCAGCAGAGTTGGGAAACATGGCATCAGTCAGGGTGACCTACTGTCATCAACCACCAGGACAGGACGAATCATTTCATTGACTTCGTCGACGGCATGGGGCCAGAATGGAGGACAGGTCTCTCCAATTATGCTTTGTTATTGTGGCTCTTCTGTTTCTGCAGCTGATCACTCCTCAAATGGAAGAAGCTCATTATCGCTCCCTGGCCAATTACAGTGGTCTTAAGAGGCTGCAGTCTTTATTGGCTGCGGTCAGTAAAGTGCCACAGAGCTAGACCCCCCCCCCCCCTTATTTCATAAAAGACAGGAATAAGCTGTGAGCATCAAAGGCAGTGGAGATAAAGGCCTTCCACAAGCTCACCAACACCCGGTCTGGTACACAGTCAGACACACACATAGATTCCTTGAAAAGAAAACATCTCATGGATACGCAAAGACACATAAATATGTAAAGATATGCTCAGAACCACATGTGCATTAACGTATTTCCCCGCAGAGACACATTGAGCTGCCACGGCGCCTAAAGCTGCTAATTGGCTCATAACTAATCCCAACTCTGTGTGTCTGCTGATAAGTTGTCCACTGCACCCGGTGCAACACAGTGGACTCAGTATCGAGGCCTGAGTCGTTTGTCAGAACAGCATTTACACGACAGAAGGTGACAATGCTTCGGAGAAAATAAAAAGCCGTCAGCTGAAGCCACAGCGAACGTTACACAACGGAAGGCTCATCTCGTCTCGTGTGTCCTCAACTTCAGTCTGGAACCTAATCGAGACCTAAACATTTCTATCTCGGGCCTGTCAATTGAATGCATGTTATGTCATCTTTTACGCAAACTTGGGTTAACTAGCGGGAAATGCCGGATGTTTTTTGCATTTTAACTCTTGTTACTTTAAAAATGAAAGGGGGGACATTGGGGGTCATTATAAGATTTGAAAGTCGATGGATATGTCTAGCATTATTCTGTTTTTCTTACGGTCAACAAACCCACTATTGATTTCAAGTCTTGAACACAGCCTCAAGTCCACAGATTCCTCCTGTTAACATGAATCTTCAAAAAAATGGGTCACAAATATAGTTTTGCGTATCACAAACTAAAACGCCTGCATGGGCACTGTAGTTTAACGCAAATGTTACATCGACAAAATAACAAAGATGGGAACTCTTTTCAGATGCAAATGAACACATTAATTTTTAAATAGGATGTATTTACAGCTGGACAGTGTATGTGGAACTTACAAAAAAATGAACTACAATGTCCACATTCATTGTTAAAGAGGAACATGTCGCCCAGTGCAAAGGCTGGCGTGTTTCAATAGTGTTTGTAGAACAGTAGGAGTCTTTAATGGAGGCCCAGAGTGTTAGAAGAAAGAAAAAGAAAAAAGTGGGACACAGCAGTGCTCGGAGTACTTCTTCATCTGTGTTGATTTTGCGTACACTCGTGACAAAACTCTGAATGAAGCGGTGCGTAAACGCAGTGGCGATAAACAGACCGCAAAAAGACGAGCAGCATTATTTTGAAAAACGGAAGTACGTCCCGAAGCCTAGTGCATGTGGTCCATTTCAAGGTATATTATAAGAATCGTTGGAGGACTAAAAGTCTGTCCTATAAGAGGAGGTGACATCATCATGAGGACCTGTTGAGTCTTATACGCTCTTCTAGTCTTACAGACAACTCCCACACATTCATTAGCGCTGCTATTTACCACTTTTTAATTCTTCTATCACATTCATACACTGCCAGAAGAGTCGCCGGAGGCAATGGATGGGTTAAGTGTCTTGCCCAAGGACACATTGGCAACGACCGACTCCATCTCCTGAGCCACAGCCGGCCATCTACATACGTCTCCCTCTACGTGGCCATGGATTAAATCTGAGAGATTGTGTGTAGGCGGAGACAGATGCTTAGTAGAGAAAGACTGAGAGAAACAAAGACACATGTACGAATACAAACACACACACACACACACACACACACACACACACACAAGCGTGTCGTGACCAACAAAGAAAGCACTTTGCCCCTCAAGGTCTTTCCCTCATCAACATCTTGTTGATACAATATTGACCGTCTGAGATGGCGCACTGTTCGCTCTTGTGACTTTTACTGTTGTTTACATACTGTACTTTATAACCTACTTTTTAGTTACTATGGTTACCCCATGCTCAGCGGATAAATGTCTCCTTGCCAGAGAGAGAGAGGGGGGGGGTGTTTTGATGTGACTCAATTTAATCTTGTGATTTAGTTCAAATGGATTGAGATTTTCTTTTGAACTATCACAGTAAGAGTGCACAGCGCTACCAGCTACACACTTTTAAAATTGTCTTTTGTAATGTGTGCCTTGGATACATTTCAGGCACCGGTTGGATGCAATCTATAGTCCTGCGTGTATTTAGCTGAAATGACTGAAATAGACTCAGTTGCAGACAGACTTGGCCCACACCAGCTTGCTGCGCAGTCATTGCTCTCTCTGGAGCACAGGTCAGCCCCGCGCTGCTGATCAAGTGGAAGAACTTCCGCGGACGACACGTATGGGCCACAACATTTAGTGGTTAGTGGTTCTCGAACCAGCAACGTTAGGACGCCGCAATTTGTCCTTTTCCAATCGACGCAAACAACATCAATTAAACTGTGACGCGCCGAAAACAACCCTGCCTTGAAGCGCAAAGGGGGCTGTGTTGTTTCAGATTCTGGTGAGACATGAAATAGGATCGAGGCAGCCAAGTTTGACAAACAGATGTATAAGTCTAAAGCCTAATTAGATGCCAAAACACTGCACAGTGGATAAAGAAAAAACTCTCTCTAGTCATTCTGCATGGACCTGAATAATTGTAAGTATTCGGGGCCCAGGAAACATCGTAGAAAGTGTCTTCCCCACAAGCCTGTTATACCAAACTGCAATGAGGACAGTTAGTCTCCTCTCTGAATAACAAATTCCAGTGAAAAGCTGTTTACAATAAGCATATCTCAGACGCCATGGCATGCTACAATCTTCTCGACTGGACAGCCCTCTGGTGTCAAAGGCTGCTACAACCGTTATTGGTCATTCAATTCTCCCACGCCGAGACTGGATTTTTCAACACTGCACAGTAATCATCACGGCGGTGGTTTTATATTTCTTTTGAGACGAGCAGAATGTGAACTGCAGAAATATGGCGCCCGTGGAAATCAATGGCGCCTTTCCATAGTTGAGTTTTGAAAAAGACCGACTTTTGTCAGAGCACTGTGTCTGTGTGCCAAAGTCAGATTATTTGGGCTGAAAAAAAACAAAGTCATTTCATCACAATGATAGAAATTTCCGCCGTGCTTTACAAATTTATAATTTAATAAATATAATTTCATAACTCCGTGGGGGTTGTTCTTCAACGAGAGTGTATGTATATATTGAGTTTTTTACTACAGTGTGGTTTATATAATCTTTTGTAATGAACATGAGTGATTATCTTCAAGGTTTTATACTGTGGGGCGTTTTTTTTATATGAGAGCAACATGTGTTAAGGTCAAGGTATTCTCATATCTTTCCTCATCGTGATCCTTTGTGTTGATATAAAATTGTAATCATGTCTTCTGCTCTGACGACAACAAATGATCATTATTTTTTTCTTGCAGCGTCCACGAGGCAGGTCAAAGGTCATGGGCGGCAACAGATCGACTGGCCCGGAGATGCTGGAGATCATGTCGAGATCTGACGTCTCGCCGGAGGACGACTCAGCAATGCGGACCCTTGTAAAACCCCAGAGCTTGGGTTATGGTACTGCTTTAGAAATGTTGCATGGTGTGAGCGTGCATGTGTGTGTGTGCCTGTTTGTGTATAAATTATTAGAGCACTAGCCTAATGATGCTGCTCATAAAACGGGGCTAAATGAGGTGAGGTGCCCACTCACAGATGTGGAGGCTGACGAC
Organism: Scophthalmus maximus; assembly: GCF_022379125.1. NCBI lineage: Eukaryota > Metazoa > Chordata > Actinopteri > Pleuronectiformes > Scophthalmidae > Scophthalmus > Scophthalmus maximus. The sequence goes on from NC_061532.1 coordinate 5,989,232, forward strand.
AAACGGCTGTGACCTTGGCAGGCTGCTTGGAAACGGCGGAGTCCCTGTCACAGTCGGGAGCAATGAACCTGCATCGCATCGGCAAAGAAAGAGGATCATGCCCATCATCCAGGTATTATGCACGCGCGTGATGAATAAGAGAGGCCGATCGTACTGAGGTCACAGCGGGTCTGTCAGTGTGTTCACAAAACATATAGACACTCAGCTCATGAATAACCCACGGGCTATTTAAATACTCCCAAATGCATTGCCATGGAAACAGATCACATACCTACCAAAAAAAAACAATAGCAACAGTAAATTACATAGAGTCATTACATGCTCCAAAATCCTATATAAATGAATGCATTCCGCATAGCGCTCCTCGCAGATTTAGTTCATGGTACGATTTAGCTCGTTAACCACTCGGTATATAGGTTCACAGAAAATGACATAAAAAAACAAATAGACATTTTTCCGCCAATAAGACCATCTGGTATATGTTTTGTTTTTTAATCAAAGTGTAACTCCGCATACAATGAGTCTCACAATCTCACAGGAAGTTTGACAAAAAAAAACAAAATTAATAGGGTGCATTGTGTCTTTCCCCTCGCTTTTACTTCACAAATGCAGCGCCGCACAGTCTCCTTCCTTCTCAAAACTTTGGCGCCTGCTCTACCCACAATTAATCTACAGTGAATCTGTCAGAGATTGTGTGTGTGAGTGTGTTATGCTGGTGGTGTAATGTTGTCTAACGTGGCCTCAGGCTGCTGTAGCCTTAAAGGAGACATATGAGGCTCGTATCCAGGTTCATCATTTTTAATTTTACCCAGTAAACACATCAGTTTCCTTATACTGTCCATTCCTGCTGTTCCTCTTTCCAGCCTCTCTCTGAAACACTTTCTTTTTTTTTAACTTTGCAGACATTTTAAATACTCAAAAAAACCTACGTAACACACTGGAGGAAAGGGAAAAACTGAAGAGGCACAATATGTCTCAGACATGTGAATTGGGTTACAGGGGTGTGGTAAGATACATCTTTTTTCTCATTTTTCATTATCACACTTTAGACCCAAGTGATGCAGACATCGCTAGAGGCAGCTTATCGGATCTGGTGGGGCTCCCGCCGGAGCCACAGAAGTAGTGTAGGTTTAACTTTTTTTTGCGTCTCTCATAATGCACCGTAGATTGACTTTAGATATATTTAAGAATTCTGCCTGTTTTTAATTAAGTTTGCCTTGAGAACAAAGGAACCGATTTCTGTTTAACTATGAGAAGATTGGTAGCACGCTCGTGTCTGAAAGGGGAGTCAACCTTCTCATCTAACCTGTCACATTACAGCAAATTAGCATATTTCCCCCCAAAAATAACTGTGCCATTTTAGATTAGCACCAGACTCTGGAAGAGTGCCTGTTCATAAACTCACACCTCAGAGGTGAGGACAGACCATAAAAGCCTCCCTTATTATTGCATAACACCCCCTTACCACAGAATATCCAGTGTGTTAGTGAGTGAGAGTATACGATGAGCTTCATTACAAGAGAGAGAAAAAACACCCCTAAAAGATGTTGCCGTCAATGTTGCAGCTTTGTGTAGGAGATTGGTTAAAAAGGATGTGAGCTAGACCGCAGGAAAATTGTGTACTCGTCTTCTGCTGGGGCTATTTTCCACAGCAAGTCAAAATTGTGGACAAAGCGAGACCAACACAGGCGCAGTTTTTGGAAGCTCTGCAGAGCAAGAGACAGCTACTGCAGGGGTCACAGCCTCAAATACACAAGTAAGTTCAATGTATGTGTGGTTGTGTCTATGCATAAATAAGCAAATGACACGCATGCACACTCGTGCTTGTGAATGCCCAGACTTTGTCAAAATTAATGTCTATAATCATGGCTGTATATGCATATACATGGATGTATCGGGTGCGTATGCAGAGTCCTGTTAGTAATCAGTGTCCCTGCTGGTTTTTCAGACTACAATCATTTCAAGCAGTCTGAAGAAGGGTTAGGGTTGACAACACATGTCTGCACGGAACACAGAATTAAAGGCAGGCACAATATCTAACCGTCTACCGTGATTTATATCATCAGCAAAATCACATTCTTCAGTGCACCGTGAAATAAGAGCAGAATGGAAATATATCCACGGGTTATATGCTGCATACAGCCAGGAATGGAAAATGGAAGTATTTCAAGAGGAAATTAAGGTCTTTGGTAAATGCAGGACTAGAGCCGGACACGAATAAGTAACTTTGAACTGTCAGTGCATGTATTGTTAACTTTGTTGGCACGTTCTGGGGAGTTACACAACAGCAGAGCAGCAACTCCCACAAAATCAGCTTAAGCTTGAATGTGAGCAATGTGAAACACAAATCTTAACAAAACTTGAAAGACCTTATACACTCCACATACACATCAATATATAGCTTAAAATCCAGTCATCGGACCGATACAGCTTATGCAAATAAAATCTACCACCATTTGATTAAAATAACCTTCACTTGGAGGCTGCCATTTTTTTCAGGAATTCCAAACCGAACAGACAACGTGGTTATTACTGGGGGACATTGGAGATCAAATTAATTTAGTATAGTATATTTTTTGAAACTACAATACAGCAGTGCAGAGTAGTGCAGTGTAGTATGGTATATCATAGTATGGTATGGAACACTACATCATATTATAATAGATAGACTATTAGTAAGAATGGTTACATATACATAAATATTACATGATATATGAATGGTACAGCATAATATCTAGCGTAGCATAGCATTGTCTAGCATATAAAGTATAGAATAGCATAATATTGCATAGTATAGTATCTAGCGTAGCATCGCATGTTATTGTATTGTATAGTATAGTGTAGTATAGCATAGTATAGTATAGTATAGTATAGCATAGCATAATATAGCATAGTATCTAGTGTAGCATAGGATTGTATCATATAGAATAATGTAGTTTAGCATAGCATAGCATAATAAAGTATAGTATCTAGTATAGCATAGCATTGTATAGTATTGTATAACAGAGTGTAGTATAATATAGCATAGCATAATATAGTAAAGTATCTAGTGTAGCATAGGATTTTATGGTATAGTATAGCATAGCATAATATAGCATAGTATAGTATCTAGCGAAGCATAGCATAGTGTAGTTTAGTATAGCATAGCATACTATAGAATAGTATAGTTTCTAGCGTAGCATAGCATTGTATAGTATTGTATAGCATAGTGTAGTATAGTATAGCATAGCATAATATAGTATAGTATCTAGTGTATCATAGCATTGTATGGTATAGTATAGCATAGCATAATATAGCATAGTATAGTATAGTATCTAGCAACGCAAAGCATAGCATAGTATAGTATATCATAAAATAGCATAGTATATCATAGTATAGTACAGTGCACATAAAATCCTTAATAACTGAGGTACTTGTAAACAGAAAACACAACAGAATTATCAGTTTTGTTGTGTAAAAATTATCACTAAACCTATTTAGTTTCAGTGTCATGCTGACTTAATAATTCATTTATCACTTTGCTGGTGGCCTTTACCAGTCGATGCAGACCTACATGAGTCCATGTGAGTGGAGAAGCACCAGTCCAGAACTTAATCTCCAAATAATTGCCAGTGAAATATCAATACTTCGCTGTGTGGTATTCCTGCAGCCCAGTCTATTAAATCAGTCACAATGTGGTTGCAAACAGACTGTGAGTCATGTACAAACTGGTGTATTATAATATCAGCTGTTTCCTGCATTCATCGGTTGCTTCCTCTTGTTCAATAACTATAACTGCTTCTGCAGAATGTTTTATTCATCTACTTTAGGTATAACCACTGAGCTCCATGCCGTCAATTGTAAATTGTTCACCCTTTTTTCTTGTATCTGTTTAGCTTCTCGTAAATGTCCTGTAATAAAACTGCCTCCTGCTCTTGCCTTTACCTATTTACCTCTCACTCATTCTTCATCTCACTAGCTTGAATCGAGGGTGACAAAGGACCAGCAAATTGTTGTTTGTGAACGCTCTATGCAAATCAGATGGGGCCGCATTTTAATGTTTTAATCTTATAGTTTTTTTAAAAGAGAGATTAACTTTTTGAAAAAAACCCTATGCACGAGGTAACTTTTCAATCCTTGCATGGCAGAGAAAGAGCGAACTGCTTCCAGTCTCCTTCCTCTTCGCAGTCCTGTCTCGCTGTGACCTACGGCAAAGAGCGATCACTAGGAACAGTCCAAGCTGACAAACTGCCAATCAGCACACAAGTAACGGTTGTGTTAAGCAACAATAAGTGTAGAGTCATAAACTAATGTTGAGTTAGTAATAACCCAAAGTGCTCCTACTGTATTTATGATGCTGATAATAATACTCAGCATAAGTCCTCTCCATCTTGCACTGTTTCTATAATTATTAATTCAAAACCAATTCAGACTTTGTCAGATGAAATAATGAAGTCATATATTAATAATACCGAAAATATATGCTTCAAAGTAATGCTGGAGGCTACTTCACACTCAGAATTATTAATGCATTGATTCACGCATCATGTAGCAGCAGATTTTCATGTTTCATGCATGTTATCTGTTACAACTCTTCAAGTTCATTTTTCTAAAGTAGATCTGGCAAACGTTATCAAAAAGAAAACTCAAACACTATCACCAGCTTTATGTTACATTAATGTTGACATGCTGTACGTTTAGACCGAGGCAGTGCTCTGTCCAGGGTGCTGAAATGACCTTGCGTGCGTCATTTTTCCTTTTTTTAAGTCCCCAACTTTACAGAAATAGCCTTTTTAGCTGTCTCTCTGAGCCCTGAATAATTGATCTCGAGCCGTTGTTCCGTTGTGACATTTGCTCACACCGTCCCCGGGCGTGAGCGTGGGCCGGAGCACGAATCCCTCGCCAGAGCCCGGAAAGGTCAAGGGATATTGATCTCACTATGCAAACGCCGGCTGCGTCGTCGGAATCAAACCCCCCAAAGTTTGGGGTCAGGTCGAACACTTTCGGGTCAGCCCGTGTGGTGCCTCTTACAAGCTGATATTAGGTGAACTCACGTTAGGAATGAACAGATTGGGCGACATCGACTTCGCAGGCCGAGTTGAATTTTGACGAACGACACTGTAAATTCACACTTGCGATTGCGTAAAACGCGCGCTCTGGGGTGGAGACTTCTTTTGGAGAGGCAGGATCGCCGGAGCGCAGCGGCACGACTCCCTGCATCCACAGGTTGGCTGCGCGGATCTCTCCACCTCCTCCGAGCGTCTTGGCAACCCCGGACCCGAGAGTATAGACACTCGGTGGAGGTGAACTGACACGCGTTTGGCTCGAACCAGTTGGATCGTGCAGATGCGCACGGGCAAAGCTGTCAAATCCACAACCGTGAAACGACTCGACTCCAGAGTTCTAGGCCGATTGTGATTGTACTGCGCAGGACTTTCCCCCCTCCTTGTGAGAATACATCTTCACGTTTCTTCTGAGGACAGTGCGTTTTTTGGGGGTTTTTTTGGCGCAGACCACCATGCCACAGGTCTCTCGCTGCGACGGCGCCGCGCTGACGAGGGCGACATGATGGCATGTAGGAGCGGCGGCTGCTGCGGCTCGGGTCCCATCAACGAGGACAACGCGAGGTTCCTGCTGCTGGCGCTGTTCATCGTCATCTACCTCTTCTGCGGGGCCGCGGTCTTCTCCGCGCTGGAGCAGCCGAAGGAGCGCGAGGCGAAGGAGCGCTGGGCGCACAGGTTCGAGCTCTTCAGCCAAAAGTACAACCTGAGCAGGAAGGACCTGCACAACTTCCTCCGGAGCTACGAGGAGGCGAACGTGGCCGGCATCCGCGTGGACACAGTCAGACCTCGGTGGGACTTCACCGGCGCGTTTTACTTCGTGGGAACTGTGGTGTCGACCATCGGTGAGATGCAGAAAAGACGTGTCATTTAAAAAAAAGGGTGTTAAAACGACTACTTCTCAGGCAGGTCTGTGAGATAATTTCATGACCACATCCACAAACATCTGCACATAAAGAGCATCATTGTCTTGTGTATGAATACAGACCGTTTCAAGAGTGCTCTGGCCATATTAGTCCACAACCATTCACTTTACCATGACAGGTTTGAGTTGATGATTACATAAGTGCAAGTATGAAGAAAAGGAGCTGATCTTTAATTGATCCTACAGATGAAAGCTGCATTGGCCGTTTACATCGTTTGATGAAATCCTCATCGCTCTAACCTCCAGCATCAAGACTGTCTATTGTAAAATATTCTGCTTATTACTCCGAATCCAGCTGTCAGACATTTTTCTCATGATTAGTGTCATGAATCTAAGCAATCTATCTTTTTCATCTTCTTTTTATCTAACGCTCGGTTTTTTGAGCGCGTATATAGCCTGAGAGAAAGCCAGTTGCAAACCCATCATGATTCTGCATCCTCTAGGCACAGATACTGCGTGCACCAGAGTTTGGATGAATACATGGAGCAGTACAGGAGAGTGTTCAAATATATCAACAAGTCCATCGTGCGTCCGTCTCAGCTGTCAATCACTATGTTTCGCATGTTGTAAATCGAATAACTAATTAAAACCAAACTTATCAGAAAGAGTTAACACTATATAGCTTCTTAAACCATCTTTGAGAAGAATGCCTTTAACGTGTACTTTGACTTTTTAGTTCGGTCCATGTCACCCATCGACTAAGATGGACGGGGTGCAGTTTAAGGCATGTTCAGCAGCCAGCCACCAGGGGGAGATCAAGGTGATTTGGCTTCACTTTTGCTATGTGGCTGCGGCCGTGTTTTGGGGCCACATCAGAGTTCGCAACGTGATTGGTTGTGCGTTCTTTCTTGGTCATTTTTAATGGCAGTTGGTGACCAGCCCAATTGGCACATTATGGGCACCTTCTGCTCCGGAGTTTTCCCTTTTCGTCTGACTGTGGCAGATTTTCAAATGTGGCGGAAAAGCGAAATAATAAGCAACATATTGTACGACAACGAACCCTAACCAGATTGAAGTCAAGCACAGCATTGCTGTGTGTCGGCCTCAGACATAACCTCCTTTTGGGGAACCATCACGTCGTCCATATACAGTCTATGGTTGTGGCACAATCCCATTATTACATTATTCAGGAGAGTCCAGTGTTCCCGTGCCATGAAACACTAAGGTTAATGTTTAAACATACTGTTCAAACGTACTGTTTAAACCGACGGCTCCTCTCACTTCTGTAATGCTACAAACCAGCGACCAGTTGGCTTAGCTTGAAACAAAGGCTGGGAACATGGGAAAACAGTTGGCTCTGTCCAAAGGCAAAACAGTCTGTCTCACCTAATAACACATATCCTGTTTGTTTAATCTTCACAAAAACAATCGTATAGTTACGACAAACTAACCATGTCAACTTTTTTTTAAGCTTCTCATACCGCCAGACAAAGGCAAACTAGCGGCTTCCCTGGATTCCACTATTTGTGCTGAACTAAAACAAGCCAACGGCTGAAGATCATACCGTACAGACAGGAGGGCAATGTCAGTCTTCCTATCCAACTCCTCAGAAGAAAGCCTTCATGCAAACTCACAGAAAGAAAGTTTAGTGGTGTAAATGTTGTTCTCGAGTGAAGGAGGTTGCATTTAGGGTCAGGCGGAAAAGTCAGGACTGCGTAGCACAAGCCATTATGTGTTCCACACACAGCTTTCCGACACCGACGTCACACACACACACCAGTTTCCTTCTCATCTGTCATGGGCTGTGTATTCCATTAGGTTTAATGCCTCGTCGTCACCATCATCGCATTTAACCAGGCTTATGAAACTAGAAAAATACATCTATAAAAACTCAATTAGAACCTGGAGAACCACTGTGGATGTGGAGGTAATCAAACCCTCTGCAATAAGCCTGCCTGTGGCAGCGCAACAGTTAGTCACGCTGCGGGGTATGATATTCATGACACGAGAAACAGCTAAATTAATCTGTGTTTTTGTAAAGAAAAGAGCTTTCGTGTCTGTACGAGTTTGCAGCCGCTATGTCTGTCAACAATCAATTTGTCATGGTGCATGTAACTGTAATCACCGTGACAATCACAAGTGTTCGATATTCTGTAACTAATCAACTGAAAAAGGAGAGCTGACAGACAGAAGCTGAGCCCCGAGTGTTAAACCCGGGATGAAGAGGAGACATCACCGAGAACGACGCAGTCGATAGAAAGACCTCTCGCTCTGACTAAACATTTTTAGCCACCAGCCCGTTCTCGAGAGACAAAGCAGGCGCACACAAACGGCGTCTCAGTCCCCCCCTCGGCGCAAAACCAGACAAAAAGTCTTAAACCTTTCAACAATAAGAGGAGAATGATCAAATAGAGATCTGGAGGCGCTCCGCCGGATCTTTCAGCAGCCAAGTGACTGTGAGGGATACAGTGAAATGTGAAGACAAACCCCCACATTGGGTCTGATGCAGTGATGTACTTGGACTGGAATCACCTCACCTCTTAAGGTGTATGGAGTATGAGTGACAGAGAGAGAGAGGACATCGCCAATGGCGACCCCCCCCCCGAAAAGACTGAGGCCGTGTGTGACTGAGACTGTTGTGTGGGGATGATTTTCAATTAGAAGAAGTAGAGATCAGTAATTGCACATCTTCGTTAATGACCGAGAGGGTGTGAGTTTGGTTTTATAGGGGAGTTAGAGCAGCTCGGGGCAAATGACCACCCTCATCTCCGCTACAAACAATCCATTCGTTCATTTAGAACACTTGGCACTTAGGCACTGAGTAAGTCTAATAATTTTTTTCACAAGGGCAGGTAATGCTTTTATGTGAAATGATTATTTTATTCGCTCCTTTTCTTCAGAGGGACTTGTAAGTAGGACAGGAGTACTTGCTTCATTTTACCTTGTCATTTTCTACTTTTTTTAAAGAATATTTTTCCGTGTGTTTTCAGGGTTTGGGATGACCACTCCTGCCACCGTCGGGGGAAAAGTCTTCCTGATGTTCTACGGCCTGCTCGGCTGTGCCGCCACCCTCCTCTTCTTCAACCTCTTCCTAGAGCGCGTCATCACCGTCATCGCTGTTGTCCTCAAGTCCTGCCACGAACTGCGCCACAGCAAGGCCGTGCTCCCGCAAAATGGCCGGCGAGTCTCTGAGGAAAACCGGCCAGCTGTGGCCGCGGGAGGCGGCCGAGGACGAGGTGAGGACCTGGCTGGCTGGAAGCCCTCGGTCTACTGCGTCATGGTCATCCTAGGAGTGGCGGCCATCTTGGTGTCCTGCTGCGCCTCGTTCATGTACTCAGCAGCGGAGGGTTGGGGCTACCTGGACTCGCTCTACTTCTGTTTTGTGGCATTCAGCACCATTGGCTTTGGAGATATGGTGAGCAGCCAGCGGGTGGTCTATGATGGCCATGCGTCAGTGGCTTACCAGATGGGCAACTTCTTCTTCATCTTAACCGGCGTCTGCTGCATCTACTCTCTCTTCAACGTCATCTCAATCGTCATCAAGCAGGTGCTCAACTGGTTGCTGAGGCGGCTGGAAGCCCCCTGCCGCTGCTGTCACCCCAGGAGGGGTCACCACCCGCACCGGCACCCCCGACGGAACGTGGTGGCCCCAGGGCACCTGCGCACCCGCAGAGACCCCTCCATCGAGACCGACGCCATGAACGAGAGCGAGACCGACGCTGGGCGCAGGATGTCTGGGGAGATGATCTCCATGAGGGACTTCTTAGCGGCCAACAAGGTGAGAGCTGCTCGGCTCGAGCAGGCTGTGGCCGTTCATTCCACGCGTTTAATATAATCACGTGTTATTATATTAAACACGAGCCTTAATCATTTAAATATAATGAGGAATTTGATTTTACCGATCACATGAGTAGCTGACAGAACATTAGGTCTAATAACCTTCTTTCCCTGTAGACACACTTACTGCAGTCATTAAATCCGTCAGCCCGCTCTCAGCCATCTCCATCATTATAAGCTTTATTGATTTTTTTTGTTCTCTATGGCAGCACAGTTGTCAATGCAGAGATCCCTCATGCGCCATAACATCCACCTGACATATCATGTAGTAACACATGCATATTTATGATTATTGAAACTCATATTTAAATCATTGTAGTAATGATAAAGACTTGGTGTGAAAGATTTCTCTGAAAACCAACAACTTTACTCTTTTTCCATCGCCACTTCAACAGCCCTTATAGCCACTCGGAGGTGCCAATTGTACGCACATTTCCATAACTGCTCCCCTACTGTTCAGACAAGAGGAATGAGTGGTGTGTGCTCTTGAATGTCCAAACCCCACTGGCTCACCCAAGGATTATTATAAACTCTAAAATTTGGATTTTCACAGCTGATCATTCTGCCATGAAAAAGACTAAATGGTTTGATGCCAAAGCAAAAATATGAACTTAACTTAACAAAAAGTGATATGCATATTGATTTCATTGAGTGTGACCTACACTTCCAGAGGATCTGTGCTCGCATACTTAAATATTGTCAACTCAATATGAATCCAGTTTACAATGTTATGTACTGCCTCTGCCTGCTCACACTCTTGAAGCACAACACAGACGAAAACTTTCACCTTCTCCCACCACCTCACTTTTTATATGCTACCAGACTAATCGTCAATCAATCACAGCATAAGTTTTGAATAAGTTTAGGTTTTAAGCAGGGCAGGTAGTGGGTGACAAGCTATTTTTACCCTCTGGGCTTACTGTAGCTGTATGCACTTATTTATGTAAATGTGTTTAAGTATTGATTTACTTAGCTCTTTCGTAGCTCTTTCTACAAATAGGAAACAATTTGTGAAAGAAATCAAATTGAAATTACAAGGACATCACTATGAATGGAATTTAAATCACAGGAGGACCTGTAAGTTAGGTGTAAAATAGTAGGTACCTGGCGTGAAAAAATACCAACATACGCTCTGGATACGAGAAGAAAATAAAAATCACTGACCAGTGCAGATATCGTTAAATTAACCCCAAAGAATTCAATTCAAACAAGGAGAATGCCTTATTTTCTACAGCATACGTACTAAAGCAAAGCCCAGCGCTACGTGTATGTGCATATGCATGTATGTGTGGAATACATGTTACAGTGTGATGAGTGACAGCCAATTTCCCCGCAAATGATGGTACTGCCTTGTCTGTCAGAAGAGGTCGGTAATTTCCGACATGTAAATCACTTTATGTAACCACAAAGCAAGGAATCCCTGTCTGCGTGTGGCTCGCATATCTCAAGAACTCTTCTTATTATCTTATTGGCTCCACACTTGTCATGTGTACTTTTAAGGCCCCGAGGATGCGCAATGTCAAATTTGGTGCGATTTGGACCTGCAATGCGTTCAATGTTTACGAGCTTTGAATGAACGGGCAAACAGCAACAATATTTCACTCTCGACCAAAGAGGCGGGCTGACATTGCCATCCCTAGCCCTTAGCATGGTTCTAGCAGGTGTGTTTTAATCCACCTCCATATCATTTGATTTTATACTGGCTGAACACAGTACATTCTCTCCACATTGCTTTGTAGAATGTAAAAGGGACTCGTCGGTGTGTGGGAGAGTAATGAACTGGCTCGTGTCAGTATTTGTCGTCTTTGTTCAGGCAAAATTGACACAGCATCACCATCTGCCGCCTTTATGTCCCACCTGTGAAATCAGATGTACCGGCCACCGACACATTGTGTTCCCCATTGTTTCGCAAAGCTTTCACGGGGGATGCACGCGCCACTTCCAAACACAGACAGCAAATATATTTCCCCGTCCGTTGATTTCTCCCATCTCTGTCCCCTCCCCGCAGGTTAACCTGGCTATTATGCAGAAGCAGCTATCGGAGATGGCCATCGGGCACCCGCGCCAGTCGAGCTCCAGCTCGCGTCAGAACGGCTTCTCAGGAGGGGTGGGCGCCCTTGGCATCATGAACAACCGGTTGGCAGAGACCAGTGTGGACAGATAGAGGAATCTTCAAAAGGATATCTTTCAGAAGGATACAAAAGGCTGAGAGAATGAGGCCAGTAAGCACAAGCAGACACTGTGGACTGCCTTCCCGAAGGAAAAAAACAAACAAACATAGACTGAATTAATGACTACAAAATATATCCTGCCCATCGACAAGCCGGCTGACCCCCAGCAGCTACAGTGTAGAATGAATCCATCTCAGCCCACTTCCTCCGTAAAGAACGTGTCTACATGAATGATGCATGATAGGTTTGCTGGAGTCTCACATCTGGATTAGGCTCAGAGTGCTGGAACGTTCCCCCCGCGAGGAATTCAGTTTCCATGGTGATAAAAAAAAAGCCTGTCCAGAGCCCATGTATGCACGCTTCAAAGACCTGAAGCACACTACATGCTACTCCTCGCCGAACCACAACTTCCACTCATCTGCAGTACTTTACAACACCCACTGAGACTCTACCTGTGTCCGCGTCGTCTGATCTGTCTCTGGAAGCGACATTCACGACAGAACAATGGCTTTAATAAAATGGGTGTTGCCTGGTTTTTGTGACTAACGGCAGTTGTAACATAAACACACCGTTTCATGTCGGAAATGAAAGAAAGATTGATTGAAGATTGCCTGATTCGCGACTAATTAAATGTCTACTTTCGAAGCTTGAATACATGTTTTTACATTCAGACAATCAATGACTCTCCCATTCACATCATTCATGGTTCAGACGAATGTTTCACCACCACATTATATCCCTCTATGCTCCTCTGCTTTCATCCACTATCACGACAAACAAAGGACAAAACCCCCGGAAGCAATCTCATCACAGTCCAAGCAGACTTATTATAGCTGAATGAGCAATGGTGCGAGTCTGAGATGAGACCTATTATGTGAAACTGCCGTTTACTTAGGTTTGCTTCGATGCACATTATCGTAACGCAGTTGCAGACAGGTTCCTGATGCTGTGTGGGCCTAGAGGCGGTCGGTATTGGTACTGTATAAAGGCAGAGAAACAAATATCTCCAGGTCTCGTTACTAGATTTTAGCTCAGCCGCGTTGGTTTTATGTTTTGTCCCCCCCCCCCCCGTTGTCTGGATTCACAGCAAGCACAGTAAACACAAAGGACAAGAAACAGGAAAAGGAGATTGTTAATACCATGCCTGTGGAGTGATTGACTTCAGTGAATGCTGCAAACACCCAGGAGCAAGAAGGACTTGTGGACACTACATTATGCTTGATTTAGAGAGATGATATAGTCCCCGCCATGCACTCTGTAAATGCATCCGAGAGGTTGCTGTAATCACGGACTGAGAATCCTCCAGGTTCCACCTCTGATGTCGTCGGCTGAGCTTCACATCAGTACCTCCTTTGGAGTGGTCTTGTTAAAATGACAACCTGACAAAACTGCAAATGAAGAATGTGTTCTAATCATATCTGTACAGAGTCACCATGCCCTTTTCTTATTTTTTAGAGTGATATGTAATGAATATTGTGTTGATTGAGTAATTTGCTGCAAAATCGGTTCAGTTCACATCATAAACTGCGAAGAAGGAGGCGAGATGCAGATGGCTCACAGCATTAATTAAACATATGCTGAGTAAAAGAAAGAAATGTGTTGTCTTCTAATCCCCCGCCCCCACAATGCAAATGTCCAATCATTGCATAGCAACTGTAACTGGCAAGGCAACCCCGTCAGGCCTTGGAAGAACATGTGGAGAAATCCACATGTTTTTTGGAGTGTAATGGATGGTGCATTACCATAGATTTTCCACAAATCCAAATCACAGAAATGAAATTTCTTAGAGTATTAAACTGTGTGTTTTTGTACTGTAATGTAAGACGCCGTTGTCAGCGTGTCTATGTTATTAGCTTACTACCTACAGTAACTCAGTAGCAGTGATGCTGATTTAACATGTACGGAAAATTGTGTCCAGCCATTTCGGGTCAGTCGCGTTCAAAACAGCAGGAACATTTCCGGAACATTTCTGCAACATTTGCGGACATTTGCGTTCTCGCATGCAGCCCCTCCGGAGAAGTTCAGGAAAATGTTCGGACTTCAGTGCATGTCTGAAAGCAGCATAACAGTGGTAACAGACAAGGCCAATGAACTCATCATAAGCACTGACTAGCGCGGGCAGTTCCACCATATAGAAAGCCAATATTGGATGTTATCAGAGTTTAGGCCTACATTAGCAGTCTTGCTCTTTATTGGATTTGGGCAAGTTTACTCCAACAACCTCAGCCTTGAATGCAGCTTCCTCTAATTCCTTATGTAATCCTGTTTCTCTTCCAAGTTTAAGTCATGACACAAGATACAAAATTCATGTAAGAGCTTGCATGACTTGATGTATTTAACCTCCATGTCAAAATGTTCAGTCTCATCAGTACCAACTGTGAGATGTCAACAATATTATCAGCATGTCAGTTGACTGACAGTCGAGAAGCAGAAAATAACACGGACATGAGCAAATCCCTAAAAACTGAAGTCCAATATCTTACAGAGAATAATGAAACAGACCAATATACCTTGTATTGAACAGCCTCCACTCTTTGCTATGGAGACAATCTCACGCTCGGACAGATAATCTGACACACAAACTGGAAAGACGTTGCCTTGCCAATGCTCATGCCAACACGTACACACACACACACACACGTGTGTGTGTATGTGTGTGTGTGTGTGTGTGTGTACGTGTTTGCACACACACACAAGCTTAATAGAGAAGCAGAGAACATGTCATAGAAGCTGTGCCTACACAGATAATAATAGCTTTGAAAAAATGATTGTGTGTTCATGTCTGTTTTTCTGTGCTAATACAGTACGTGTGTGTGTTAGAGATGAGACTCGGACTGATGCAGAAGTACAAAGACTTTTTGTTAAAGCTCTCTTCTGAGTCACAACAACTCCCAGAGAACTACTGACACCGCTGTTGGATCTGCTGGTTAGAAACAATCTGAAGCGTACTCCAATGGAACCATCACAAAGCATTTTTTAGAATGAAATACTATTGATTTGTTTTCCTTATTCTGTTTTTTTTTCCAAAAGCAACAACTATTGTTGCAACAATATATTTCATATTCATTAGAATAAAACGTATATATTATTTATATTATACAGTGCATTATGCAGGCAATGCTATACTTGTATACAAAAAATCACCCATTAGACAGTATTCACTGGATTTGAGTCCTGTTAAGATCAGTGGTTGTCAAACAACAGCTTTACATATATACAGTCCTGTCCCACCAGAGGGATTAGCTACACAAACAGTGACACCCCTTCACAATGAGTTAATTACCTTAATGAATTAATTAGGATGGGAGGAATGCATTGTCAGTGTTGTGTGCATAATTATTGATTTATCATGTGCACGAGTATGACAGGGGAGGTTAAATCGCAAACGAGCCAATTAAGCAGTCTGTGCGAAAACCAAGGCTGTGAGACCCAGATGGCACGCGGTGCACGTCAAACGAATATGCGAGCCAAGATACTGCTTTTTGTCAGAAATAAAAATTTATAAAAGACAGCATTGTGTCTGCAGCTTTATTCCATTTGTCTCCATTTATTCAGGAAACTCCTTTGTTGTCTCTTTCAGACAAACTCGCCCTTTGTGTTGTTGAAAACACAGGAATCAGCTTGCTTTTCTACCTGCCGTACTGACCCATATGATTAATAATCATCTACAATGTCCAATGCTGCACAGTTAAACATGACAACACATGACATAATGTGTATTACATTGTTTTCAATAAAATTCAAGGAAAATTCTGATTATCACAAAATACAGTGTGCTATTCAATGAGTTCAAACAGTGAAATTTGTACATATGCAGACAACCATGGAGGCTAAACTGCAAATCAGAGAACCAAGACACAAATTATACATCACTTCATTGTCATAGAGTTTAGAAGCACAAAAATATGGTATTTGATATTTTCCAATTAAAATACATTTTGTTGCAATGAACATGAAATGTCCCATTAAAATGCCCCTGGCTGCTGTCCCGATAAAAAACACAATGTATGTTCTGAATATTACTATTATTCAAGTCATTTTATTAGCTGTTGTTTGAACTGGATAATATAGAGAATTAAATAAGATCATACAAATAAACACAGTTAAATATATTAAAGTAAGTACTGGTCTGTAAAACAGTGCAAAAGCAAACAATTGCGCATATTTTAGGGGCGTCCTCACGGCGAACTGTTCCAATTCGGATTACCCATCTGTCGTTGAAAAAAATATATTTATGTTTGTCCTACAGTGTTGCCGTACCCTCTGACGTCACACCAGAGCGACAAGTAACTATGGTAAGTGAGCAAGCAATTTTCTCTGCGGCTCTTACTTTTATTATATTTAAACGAATTATTCGTCGAGGTAATACCTCACAGCACCGTGCACATTACTACTCGTGCTGCGTGTAGGTTCAGGCGGTCTGATGTCTTATTTGTGAAGTAAAAAACAGAATTAAAAGTAGGTAACGGTCAACTAGCCGAAGGCTAGCGACGTTAGCTTTTTTTTTCCTCGGTTAGCAGCCGTCCTTTAACCTAGCTCCTACGGCGATGTCATCCATTGTGTAGAGACAGTCGATACTCTCCTCGTTAACGTTGGTGGGTTTTTTCCACGGATGACCGTGTCCCTGTTATAATTCGTCTGTCAATTAAAACAAGCTAACGCGTTGGAATTGTGCCGTGCGAACTGGGTAGCGGCGACGCGAGCTAACCCTGGCTATAAACAGCTAATGGTGTGCTGGAAGGAACCCCCAGTGCCTGTCACAGTTAAAGTCACCAAATGGCTTCCATCTCCTCACCTTTGATAACGTGCGTCCGATATTCTTCCAGGGTCAAAGCCAGAGTGGAGGCCACGGTCCGGGCGGAGGCAAGAAGGACGACAAGGTGGGAATGACACAGCTCCTGCTAGCCGAGCCTGCTAGCAAAACACAGACATGTTCAACTTACTCTGTTTTTATCGGCCCAAAAATGCGCATATCATTACACGTACGTGGCAAATAGAGCCGCCACATGTGATACATATTCTAGTTATTCTTTTTCATATTTCTCAAAGTAGTATTGTACAATATGTTATTCTTATCATTGTCGACAGGCCAGACACATGTTTTGTAAACACTGATCTAGCATGGACCATTGTGTGTAAAGAGTAGTAACCAAAAGTACTATGTGTTAGCATAGGGGGGTGACAAACAAGGAAGTATTTGCAAAATGTGACTTCTGTTACTAGAACCAATAAAATTTGTTTTTTGTTAAACGTTTGTGAAATGTAAAACACTGTAGTTTTCCATGTTTCTGGCTCTTACCCTTTCTGGTGTGTCATGGCACTGTGTGTTTTGAATTGGTTATCCTTTGAAGGACAAGAAAAAGAAGTATGAGCCTCCAATCCCCACCAGAGTTGGTAAGAGGAAGAAGAAGAGCAAGGGACCAGATGCTGCCAGCAAACTGCCACTGGGTAAGAAAACTGGAAAGAAAAAGAGATTTAACAAAATATTTCATCTGTCTGGTTGTTTGTCTCTGTTTTTGTAGTGGTTGGTATATTTATACTACAGTTCTAAGTTCCACTGATCATATCCCTTTCTCTTGATTACAACTCTTATTTATTTTTTGTTTTGTTGTCATTGTTTTATTTTTCCTGTCATTTTGTGTCTTGGCGGTGTGCAGCGTTCATTAAATATTATATCTAAGTTCTCTGGTCAAAACTGAGGATATGGTTTGGCACTCATCAACTTGAAACTCCTTCCATTGCATTACTGTACAAAAAGAGATTGTAAGAGAAACTAACAGATCAGATGTGTTTGCCTTGTCTCTCAGTCACCCCTCACACTCAGTGCCGCCTGAAGCTGCTGAAGCAGGAGCGGATCAAAGACTACCTACTGATGGAGGAGGAGTTCATCAGGAACCAGGAGCAAATGAAACCCCTGGAAGAGAAACAGGAGGTCAGACCTTGTGGCCTAAATACTGCGTATTATTTTGTGCTGCATATTTGGATAAACGTAGGGAAAATTAAGCAATCCTTTCCTCTTCTTTTTTCTTACAGGAGGAAAGGTCGAAGGTGGATGACCTGAGAGGGACACCCATGTCTGTAGGCACCCTGGAGGAAATCATTGATGACAACCACGCTATTGTTTCCACCTCAGTGGGATCTGAGCACTATGTCAGCATCCTATCTTTTGTGGATAAGGACTTGCTGGAGCCGGGCTGCTCTGTCCTGCTCAACCACAAGGTAATATTCAATCGCATATGATTCAAGATAGTTAACCAGCTACAAACTGTACTTGGATGTTCTTAAATCTAGCCAGCAAGTATTCCACAATCCACACCGATTTTACTGATTATTTTCAAAATTTCTGCCACCCTTTTAATTGATGTAAAAAAACACTCTTGTCCTGTCTAATTTTAGGTCCACGCTGTGATTGGGGTGCTGATGGATGACACTGATCCCTTAGTAACAGTGATGAAGGTGGAGAAAGCCCCACAGGAAACCTACGCTGACATTGGAGGACTGGACAATCAGATCCAGGAGATCAAGGTACAGTAACGACAGATGCTCTTCAACTCGCAATGTCATAAAGTCATAAAACACTAGACAATGTTAATGTGAGATTTCAGCAACCATATTCATTCATCACCAGCCACGCTGTGATATGAATATCAGGTTTGATATTTGTAGACTGTTTGACGATACCAGCTACAAAATCGCGGACTACGACACAAGTCAATATACAGAAATAAAACAACATTAGCACATGTCATCCGTCTGAGCTGCTATAGTGGTCAACAATGAGGCTAAGCAAGAACCGAGCCCTTGCAATAGTGCGTAATTTCATGCTGCACTCCTATTGGTTGGTCAGTTGACGTAGGTTGTAGCAGCAGCCAGTCACACTGTGAGATCCTCGTCTAAATTTCAGAATTTTGTCCAAGGCTGTCTTGTCTATGACAACGGCCATCTTTGAACCTCTTTAACAGTCTGAGCAAGTGCCACCATTTTAGAACCCACCGACTACCTGGCTTTACCAAGTGACCTGTTTGCACATCACTGAAAACATTTGTTGAGCAACCAACACAATCAAATGAAAGGTTCAGTTGCTAACGTTGCCACCTCGTATGAGTTACACATCCTCATTAAATGCTGGGGCCGACTGTGGTTTTCTGTCTGTCCGGTTTAACAGGAGTCAGTGGAGCTGCCTCTCACGCATCCAGAGTATTATGAGGAGATGGGCATCAAGCCTCCCAAAGGTGTAATCCTGTATGGAGCACCTGGCACAGGTAAGGGCTTTCATTAAACCAAAGTCTTGTGAAATTGTGAACTGTGGCAGCAATGTAATGGTTTCAAGCCATTTTAATGAGGTCCGAACACAGAGGTCGTGCTGTTCAATTTTAAGGATTCATTTGAAAAGTATCAACTATTTATAGAGACTAGTTTTACATTACTTACGAAGCATTGTTCTGCAAATAATGTGGTACCAGAATTATACACATGAACGTATAAAGCTTAACCTTTAATTTTCAGTCAGTCAGTCACATTAGTATCTTTTTTTAAGTGAAACCCAGAGGTGAAGATGTTTTTGCCCCAGTTTCACATCGCTGACAACTTCCATCCGGCCATTAGGGAGCTTTTTAAAGGGCACCGTCTGTACAGGTGGGAGCCTGTCACCAGCCTCCTGCAGCCTCTCGGCGCTGCACAGTCTGCGCTACACTGTTGGAATGATTGAATGCAACTCGAGCAATTGTTAAACAAAAATAAATATGCTCATTATGGTGCTAGGTAGTTTCTTCAAAGCAGCACAATTAGCCTTAGACTTGTCGCTCATTTGAAAGGGTCATTTTAAACATTTTGCAAATCAAATAATTTATTCACCGAACAAGATCTTAACAAAGGAGGTAAAGGTTAAGTAGTATTATTCAAATAATAGGAGGCAGTAGTTCTGCAGCAGAGATGCTACTAAGAACCATGGGCTCCTCTAAAAACTGACAGAGGATTTGAAAATGTAGGTCATTGATGCCTACAAAGCAGGAGAGGCTGTTAAAATATAAATGTGCACCTCTCGCTTGAAACTTCCACTGTCTAAATGTCATAAAACTAACGGCCATTAAGGGAAGCTGTGGAAGTCGAGACAAATCTGTGTATAGAGGAAAGAGAAAACTTTGGTATAACAGCTCATCTTCAAGGCAGAAAGGGAAAGGAACCCCCTTTATCAAGGGTTTCACTGACAGTAGTGGTTTGGCACCAACACGAAAGAGTCATTAGAAGGAAATCTTACCAGTGACCTCAGCATGAAAGTCAATAATGACACAAAGCAACACCTGTCTAAGACGATAACCTTTGGCGACATAGTACTGTGGACAGATGAGGTTGAAATTACGATTTGATCAGAGTCACTAAAGGTGTGTTCATAGTAAAAAGATGAAAAGACCAATTCTTTCCACTGGGTGGAAATGTTCTGGTGTTGAGTGGCAGCCAGTGGCACAAGATAAATGGAAGAATGGATCCCACTCCGAGGATGTTGTCTGTGGGAATAAATGGTGTTTTCATGCTGAATGTATACTTATTCACCGATCTTTCTTTTGTTCTACGTGTACTAGGCAAAACGCTGCTTGCCAAGGCCGTAGCCAATCAGACTTCGGCCACCTTCCTGCGCGTGGTGGGCTCGGAGCTGATCCAGAAGTACCTGGGAGATGGGCCCAAGCTGGTACGAGAGCTCTTCAGGGTGGCGGAGGAACATGCCCCCTCTATCGTCTTCATCGATGAGATTGATGCCATCGGCACTAAGAGGTGAACTGAGTGCGACGGGAAACTGTGGAGAAGTGGAGAACAATGCGTTTGATTAGCAAGTGTGACCATTCAAATATTACAATACTTAACAGCACATTAATAGTTAGGGTTGATTTTCTACTCCAGGGTTTCCTTAGTCATCGAGCTGCAAGTGTGTTTCTGTCTTACAATGTTGTACGCCTAGTAAACTGTAGTGTACAAGTATTATTAATCAAATCTCAGTATGCATATCAGTTTGTTTTCAGATGGGCATGATGTAATACAGTAGCTATTGCTTTTTTCCACTTATTAATGAAAAATAAGATGAGTTAATGGACCAGACGCAATAGACGCAGTGTTGGAGTTATTTGTCTGTTCTTCATCCCTGTCGGAAGCAACGTGTAAAAAGATATTAACAATTGTGGCAGCATATTGCCTAGTGGCTGGTGCAAATGAATGAGCCTGTTCATG
Source organism: Scophthalmus maximus (assembly GCF_022379125.1). Taxonomy (NCBI): domain Eukaryota; kingdom Metazoa; phylum Chordata; class Actinopteri; order Pleuronectiformes; family Scophthalmidae; genus Scophthalmus; species Scophthalmus maximus. Next base: position 6,010,363 of record NC_061532.1, read on the forward strand.
ACTTTGGTTGGATATTGACTGACTTAAATAATATATAAGCTTGTACCTCACATGGAGGAGACTGCGGAAAACCACGATTAACAAGACTACATGACGGGCAAGTCTGAAGATTGGATTCCCGTTTACGTGCTGTGTGTGATGTGCAGGTATGACTCTAACTCTGGAGGTGAGCGGGAGATCCAGAGGACCATGCTGGAGCTGCTCAACCAGCTGGACGGCTTTGACTCGCGCGGGGACGTGAAAGTCATCATGGCCACCAATCGGATAGAAACCCTGGACCCGGCCCTCATCAGACCTGGTCAGTGAGAGTCTGCCCTTATCCGGCTCGGACAGCTACAGTATCACCGACTGGCATTTTGGAAATGCTGAGTCATGGCAGGGATTAGAGTTCTGTCTGTTTGACGAATTTGAGCCGCTCTTCCAAATGCAGATTCCTGTGTTTTCAAGCAATGAATTTACTTTTTACACAGAATACAATTCTTCCTCAGACTCAAAAGAAGAATAAGTATTTATTTTCTTTGCTAATTTGAAAAATCTTCCTCAGATAAGTTATTTATTTATTGACTCTGCTAATCAAATGTTTTACTTCAGTGCAATATAGTGAACAAGTAAAGTCTGGGTCATCATGAGCAAAAGTGCTTTCTTAATTGCATTCTTTTGATGATATAGTGCATCGCTATGTTTTATTTATCAAATTGGTCTTGAGAGACAGTTATTGGCATTAGTCTACTAAATAAAACATCAGGAACAAAATTGGTGAGAACCTGTTTGCACATGGTTTCTTTTTTCTCCCTCCCTTAGGGAGAATCGACCGTAAGATCGAGTTCCCCCTGCCTGATGAAAAGACCAAGAGGAGGATCTTCCAGATCCACACCAGCCGCATGACAGTAGCAGATGATGTCACCCTTGATGACCTCATCCTGGCTAAGGACGACCTATCAGGAGCAGACATCAAGGTGAGGGGGCGAGACTGTTTATTCTTAACTGCAAAAAGGGGTTTTCCATCTGCTCCCAGTTGACAATTTCATAAACCTACAATCCAATCCTGGATATCCAACAGCATAAGACATCTAAGCTTGTGTTCCAATATAATAGTATTTATAGGGGTATGTTGTATTTTACTTTAAAGTGCATTAATCAACATGGTCTCCTGACACCGGAAATGCTTTGTTTCCTTAATTTGCCCTGACCTCGTTCTGTGACTGTGACACTGTGGCAGATTAGAGAAAACATCACAATCCCTTTTCAAAGGACAAAGCAATTTTTCTAAGTTACTCCAGTTTCTACTTGTGAAGTGTTAATTGCACATAGAGCTTCACCTCTCACTGACTAAACTCTGCTGCCCTCATGTGGGATTTTACAGAACTGCATGGTATAGCCTTATGCTTGAATAATTACTTTTCTGACGATTTACTTTGACATCATTCATAGTTTATTTAAAACAATCAAACACGTATCTTATAAACTGTCAGACAACTGTGTGGGCTTGAGAGGCAATTGTTGAGTTTGAATTTTGTCTTTTCTAATTAATATCAGCAGTGACAAGAGTGAAGGCCACTTACAGGCATATTTAGTTTATACTCTAAATACTCTATACATTAAATTAATGATTTTTCTACAAGTTAAATGTCTCCATGTGTCATTAAGAAAGGTTAACATACAAAAGTTAGACTAAAGCGAAGCATCGTTACTGCTGCTTTGTTCCCACAGTAGTAGAATGAGCTCAGTGTTTTACTACCACGCGGAAACTGTCTTTATATTTTTCTAAAACAAAAGTATTTATTAAAGCCTCGACTGAGCCTGACACTTGTCCCTCATCTCTGTGCGTCCTCCAGGCCATCTGCACAGAAGCGGGCCTCATGGCTCTACGAGAGCGCCGCATGAAAGTCACCAACGAAGACTTCAAGAAGTCCAAGGAGAACGTCCTGTACAAGAAGCAGGAGGGCACACCGGAAGGGCTTTACCTCTAACCTTCAAAGTTTTACGTTTCTCCCCCCCCCACCCACCTGTGTCTATGGCTGTGTGAACGAGAGGAGGCAGCAGTTGAGTTGTGCGTCTTCCCTGAGAGAGTTTTGATATATTTTGTGCATGTCATGTCCGCTTTATCCCACTCTCCTGTTACCGTTGTTTGTTAAGACCATAAATAAAATGACAAATTTAAAAAAAGAAAAGAATTCAGATGATGGCGTGTTTGTCATCAGTTGTATCCTTTTTATTTACACAAGTATTTTGGCTGGGGCAGCGCCCTCTAAGATCGTGTTTGTTCAGAAGCGGCATCTGTTGATGCCTGCTCTTTATTAGATTCCAGTATATTGACTAAATCTCTGCGCTGTAATATCTCGAGATAATTAATCATATGAATTATTCAATTAGTTCAGTCTCAGCGTTGTCGCCCCTCAGTGTCCCAAACAAAATCAATCATATCAATATGCAAAGTCATGTTTGCTGTCGTAGGCCAGTGGCGAGATGTGTAGGCCTGAAGAACTTGCCTACTGCCTCCCTTAAAAGCCCCTATTCGCTGATTACTATAATATTCCGTATGACGCCCACACAAGGCACAGATACACATAATTAAATCTTGGGGTTGCACAATGAGATGAAACAGCCTGACTGTAGAGTTTTACTCTTGACATTTCCTCCAGGAGTTGCGTAATGTCAATGCACTAAGTTTTCACTTGTGTGTGTAAAGGGAAATGTTCCTAAGCAGTAAGGGAGAAGTGAGTTCTTGGGTGAAGGTTTTTTGGGGGTTTTTTTTGCACAATGGGGTCTGCGATTTGATTTTTGCCGTCTTCCATTCAAATCATCCTTGTAAGTCATTACAGCACGGTTAAGTAAATCCTGCTAAGCTGCCTCTGCTGCAGTCTGACATGTGGAGAACAGCGGCGCTGATTTAATTCCTCTTGATGTGGAGCCATGTGTAACTCAGTGCTCAGCAGAAAGTGGCCCCATGCAGCAGGCGTCCAACCACTGTACAGGGCCATCTTTGGGCTCGAGTGAGAGTGGAGCTGCTGCTGCTGCTGCTGCTGTACTGCAGCCCCCCTCCTCAGAAACGCTCCTTATTAAATCAGTCACGCATTTCAACTGCAGCTCATACATTGCAGCACATTCAGCAAATGGAAGAAGGGGGGGGGGGGACCCATTTAAATCAAGCGTGGCGTGTTGGGCCAGAAAGGCTGGGAGGGTTACAAGAAGAGGAGTGTGCGCTCTAATGAGGCATTCGCCCTGTCAGCTTAAGGCAAACTCTGGGTTTCTAAACCGCCCCCGTTAGCGCACAGACACTGATGGGGGGGGGGGGGGTCACATCTTATATGTGACCGTGGTGCTGGCATTCTCCGAAATGCCACATCCACATTAGTGGTCAGTCACAGTGTGCACAGGTTGTATCTCTAGTCGATGTAGCTCTGCTTGTAAAGGGAATAAAAGCCCTGTTATAAAAATTGTGACATTCCCAAACGTGGACATTACAGTCTACATCAGAACGATTTCTAACCTGAGTTATGACCTCTTCACATACCTCAGGAAAGTCCTCTCTGGCTTGGCTTTTTAAAATGTTTAAGAGCAGCAACCAAAATGTATATCTGCTTACGTAATAGCTATTTCTCCTGTTAAACAGAGCAAAAGCACTGAACGAATTCAGTAAGAGGTGCCGATTAGTTCCAGTGGATTAACAAATGAAACCGCTCAGCTCGAGTTAGAGATACTTGACCTGACGAGGGCTGCACACAGCCTGCTCCCTGACTGAACTGCACATCTTTTTTCACATTGTGCTTAAAACAATATAATAAAGATTTTAAAAAGAGTTAAATTGAGATCTAGTAGATTTACCTTATTGCCCATTGCTTAGTTATAGTGTTGGAGAACGGTGATACATTTCAACAGACTTAACTATTTATGCACTTACCTACTAACGTGTATCAACCTGCGTTGGGAACGTTTCAGCAACACATCAAACTGCACTTAAACAATATACTCTGCATATGAAACCTGTTTCCTGATTTTTTAAGGAGCACGTGCCATCTCTTTCCTCCACCTGCCGTAAACAACTCTTCATGACTTCAACGCTTTATCCACCGAGTGGTGCTCAGGTACACACACACACACATACATAAATGAATACATATACATGCATTGTATGTGTGTGTATATACGTATACACAAACACTTATACATATATATACAAACACATATATGTACATAAACATACATGCTATACATAAATAGTATGTATAGGTGTGTATATACACATTTAGATATATACTGTAGTATGTATATACACATATTTACATATATATGTGTATAGTATGTATCATATGTATGCAATATATACATACAAATACACGCACCCACATAAACACACACACACACACAAATATACGCGGTAATAACTGTTTTGCCAGATCCTGCGTCGTCACTCCCTCCCTCGGTCTTACACCTTTCTCCAACTCTACCTTCGATTAAGTCAATAGCGCAGCGATGCTCCTTCTCAACGCACGCCACTTACGCAGCACCTGTACGAGCATGCGGCGACACTGTCTCGCTCCGTCGCTAATTTTCACGCAGTCTACCAGACTCCGTCGCAGCCAATCGTAAATCTGCGCACTTCCCGTATGGAGCGAACATTCACTCCGCACCAATGAAAAGCTGCCGCATCTTCCCCTCCGTCTCGACCAAACCAATGTCAATTAACCCGCACACGCGAACAAGTCAGCGATAAAGCGGCGCCGATTTCTTGAGATTCCCGTGTTTATATTTATTACATTTCCATCGAGTGCCACTGCCTGGTGCAATGCAGGTCCCGTGTAGCCAATCGATGCGGCCGACACATGCAGTATAATATTGCAGGTCTGCAGCGGCCAATCAGAAACGACATCACACACCGGCACAGCAAATTCTCCAGTGTCAACCGGGCTGCTTCCTACTCTAGAGGTATCCTTCCGCGGCTAAAAAACTAGTGCTCCGTGTTAGGAGAGCCCATCTCTGTGGAATAACAAGAAGCCAGGCCCCGCAGACGAAAGCTGGAAAATGCACCACTTGAGATTGTATACACTTTGTAGTAAAATATAAATACACTTAAGTAAAGTCTAATGTATAGCTTTAGTTTAATTATAGAGTTCAAAATAACTACATATGGCGATATAGTTACAAATAAAATGGATTGTGGTCATTTAAATAGTTCTATAGTGGGCTGAAAGGAATATTAGACTTATATAATATAATAATAAATATAACAAAAGATTCGATATAACTTAATTTTGGAGCTATAGTCAGTATCATCTGTACATTTGTGAGCACAGTCATTTGTGAAATGCCCACCATCTTGCACATGAAAAGCTTTTGGTTGTTGATTAATTTTGCCATAATGGGTTTGATCCTTGTCTTATAGTGGTAAGTGATGATTATCAGGCTGCGTATAATTCACAGTAGATCTGTTCCAGTCTTTCTACATGAGTGACAATTACTGAATTCAAAAAGTGTACCCTGTCCATTAACATAATGGGAATGTGATCTTGTTTTAGAGAATGATGAGCAGGATGATGGATAGGCTGGCGATGTCCCAGTTCAGATTCAATTTATTTGTGTGCCTGTACTCAAAGTTAATTATATGTGTTTATGTAAACCAGAACACCTTAACTGTAAACCTAATCGTTACATTAATCCCACACCTCATCCTTTAAAGGCTCCCATGGGTCCCCGAGTCAACTCTGTGTGTGTGTGTGTGTGTGCGTGTGTCATAAGTCCATTGCTGAATTTGACCTTACAGAGGCCGCAATCTCAATGCACATCAACCTGTTAAAAAATGGATTAAAGCGTAATAACCAACTGCCTGTCCTCAGCATCCCCCCGGCCATGCGGTGTAGCGCGAGAGTGCGGGGATGCTCCGCGTGCACTGCAGGCGTTCGAGCCCCGGTGATTGGCGGCTCTCCCGCGCCCGCTGACTAGAAACGAGGAAGTGGCTGATCGGCAGCCAGTGTGGCGGAGGGATACACAGGCACATCCCCCCCCCCCCCCCCCCCCCACACACACACACGCACACACCCCACCCCTCACCACACACACACCCCCACCCATTCTGGCCACGGCCGATATACACACCGCCGGAGCCGCCAGTGGAACTCCATCTAAGGAACGAGCGCGCACTCTTACTAGTCCGCGTCCACAGACCGACAGAGCACACAACCCATCCGACATGGTACGTATCGCCGTTCATTCTGCGTGCGAGGGAAATGTGCTTTTGATCCGCGGGGGACGCCTGCCTATACATGTGTGTGTGTGTGTGTGTGTGTGTGTGTGTGTGAGAGAGAGAGAGAGAGAGAGAGTGTGTGTGTGGAGCCGGCACGGTGTAAACGCTTTTTCCGCTCCCATGTTTGCCGCCTAGTCATTGATTGCTCTCATGATCGGCTGCTCGTGTGTGTGTGTGTGTGTGTGTGTGGACGGGGACGGAAAACGCCCGCAGTCCGTGTTCCGTCTCATAACACGGAGCCCCGTCGTGGTCCGGCTTTTGTTCCTGTTTTTCTCTTTTGGTGTAAAAAAAAAACCCAGAACAAAAATTGATGGTCACCCTTCAAAACAGGCTACGTACCCCCCCCCCCCCAATTAACTGCGCAATTCATACCGCGGCATATTCTCCGCTGTTATTCCACCTCCGCCGTCTCGAGCGGAATGGTTGCCCGGACTCTGGGCTCGGCGCCGTCGGGCTAACTCTGCGTTATAGCGGCGCGACGTCTCCGCCGTGTGCCGCCCGAGGAGCGCGGGTCGGGTCGGGGGAGCCCGCGTCGCCGACACACGTCGGGAGAAGAGCGACTCGGGGGACGCTCCTCTCCTCTCCTTCTCCTCATGAGGCGGAAAAACGAGATGGCTGCGTTTCGGTTCCCCCCCCCCTCCCATTTTCTCTCTCTAGGTTGCACCATGTTGCCGCCCGGGCCGCGCCGTACCGTGGGGGGTGGCACGAGGGGGGAGGGGGGGTGGCACGAGGGGGGAGGGGGGGTGGCACAACTGTATCTCGTCAGTGTTCCGCAACGGAAACGGACCAAATTCTGCGAACGACGCGGCGACGGCTCGTGGTTGTTGCCGCCGGGGCCCGCGAGTCCGCAGTTCCGCTTCTGCGGCGGACTCCGACGGGGTTTGATCTGCGGCCGGGCTCTCGGTCGGCTGATGTGGTTGCCTCTTTTGCAACTCGCGTCGACGGTTGCAGTTACAGTTGCATCACGAACGCCACCCAACAGCCCTGAAGTTGACCTCTTCCCAGAACCAGCCGCATATGGTGAAATAGAATAATTACAGCACTGTTTAGTTTCTCTATAGTTTACATACCCCCCCCCCCTTTTTATTCATAAAGGTCATGTGTTATTCTGTCGCAACTTAATTTTTACCACATGTTGGAGTCACACGTGAAACAGAGACCCTCCGGCCGGAGACCTCACACAAGAAGTTACCGGGTGTGGATGTGGAAATATTGACCCTCGGGGTGATCCATTGATTACCGAGCCCGATGGCTCACTAATGGCCCGGGGGAGTCAAGGCGCTGTAGGTACCCCCCACCCACCCCCAAACCCCCGCTTTGATCAAATATCCCATGTATGGTATCAGGCTGCGATGCATTTTCACGTTGCAACAATGCGGCGCAGTAATTGGAGTGTAAAGTGGAATTGTTGCAGAGTTGGCCCCGCGTATCCGCATCTCGGAGGAGTTTAATCCACAGGCGTAAGCCCCCTTGTCCGCATCGATACGCCCACCGAAGTGGAAACAGCCTCCCCCCATTGAGGTGGAAGTATCGAATAAGTAGTTGGACCGTGCCAGGGCCCCGATCATGTTACTGCTACGCTCTTGTTTGCTGATGCATGTTTAGTAACTTGACGGACATCTGATCCGCCGCAGTGAATAATTGATGCGCTTGGCGGCAACACCTCGCCATGTTCCATGTCCCCGGTGTCTCAGAGAGCCACAGTGCTGTCTGTGGTGCGGAGGAGTACCCGGCCACCTACCGCCACCAGGCCATATGGTGGAGCAGCCTTGTCTGCGGGTTGTAGAGGGAGGCTGGTGTTGTTTACACCCATCCTCGCTCTCCCTCCTCCCCTCCTCCCCTCCAGACACGGCCCGGGCCCAGAGGCCTCACTGTCTTTTGTCCAGCCTCAAAGAGAAGAGGCGTTCAGCTCTCTGCGGAGCTCAGTGCCTCTATAGAAAGGGAGCGTGTCACACACTGACTCTTTGTGTTTGTGCTTGTGTCATGATGAATGGAAGAGTGTGTGTGTGTGTGTGTGTGTGTGTGTGTGTGTGTGTGTGTGTGTGTGTGTGTGTGTGTGTGTGTGTGTGTGTGTGTGTGTGTGTGTGTGTGTGTGTGTGTGTGTGTGTGTGTGTGTGTGTGTGTGTGTGTGTGTGTGTGTGTGTGTGTGTGTCACACCCATCTGTCAAGAGTGACAGCTGGTTTTTGCCCGTTTCACTTGGTGAATATAGAGAAATTACTTCAGGAACCTCACAGCGACAGATCGTCAAACGATGCCAATGAAGAAGACAACGTTCTCTTGCCCCATTTTGCGTCCCCTGTCAAGTTGAGCTCAGAGCGAACGGGGGAAGGATGCTCTATGTTTGTAGATGGGGGACATGGCATCAAGTGAGAGTAGAAGACATTCTTCTCTGGCCCAGTGAACTGCCCCCTGCCTCCCACAGTCCAGTTTGGAACGCGTTGCTGAGGCCGGCTGCCCGGGCAACAGTGGGAGCGGTTGACTGCCCCGTGCCAGCCGAGCACCACCCATCCCCAAAAACACACACACACACAAACACACAACAATCCTCTACAAGCTGTTAGAAGGAGTGGACGTTTGGCAGAAAATGACCCTGTCCATAAGACACCATGGACGGTGATTCACAGGGACTTTCCTCTGAACTGTATGTAGCCAAAAAGTAAAGAGACAACACACACATGGTGGGGAAATGTCTTCAGGAGGAGGAGTTGGTATTGGCTGAGGTCCAAGTGCCGGGGGGTGGGGACGGCAAAAAAGGAAGGGATGGGCCGGTAGTGGGCAGTGTAGCGGCACCGTGAGGCCCCAACAGCTTGGACCTCAGCCAAGGGAGGATCCATAGCACTGAGTCACCAAACCACACACCCTGTCCACTTAGAGAGACAGCGGGGGACAGAGAGAGACTGCAGTGACCCGCCGTGACGAAGAGGGTGACTAAGGAAAGATAGCAGGGCAGCCACATCTCCTTCTGCAGAGACATGAACACGATGACTGAACACAGGAGATTGGAGGGACAGTGGAAGATGGTGGTAGAAAACAACACAGTCGAGGCTGAAAAAATATCGGTCAAGCTGTGTGCCGTGTTAGTGCTGGCCAGGCGGTGTTGTCTCTTGACATTTCCCTTTCTCGCAGATGGAAATGGAGACAGGAAGAGGGTTACGGGGGGGCGGGTTATTGAATCATGTCAGCTAATCGTATGAGCGCCGCTGGAGAAGTTATCCATGAAACCCCTCGCTGGCGGGATCGATCCAATTCTCTGGCAGCTGCTGCACCAGGCCATGACCAGAGGCCTTTTAGTTTTTTTTCTTGAACAGTTAAAGGTCAGCTCGCGATGTGTCATGCGGTTATCTGCTTAATCTCACCCATTCTAACCATACCTAGTCATGATGCAACAAATTCAATTCACTGGCTTGAATTCAGAAAAATAAAAATGATCTTACCTTTCAAACGTGGACTTAGCGAGGCCCGGGTTTGCACACTCTCGGGACAGGGGGCCTCTCTCTCGTGTTCCTGATCAGACTAATTATGGCTCTGTTCTGTTCACGGCTCCCAGTAGTTTACTCAGTTCCTCACACTTGTGAGTGACACGTCAAAATGTCTGCTGTGGAAAAAAACGGCTCTCATTGAGGATGACTTCGTCGACGGTTTTGTGCTTGTACAAACGCATAAACACACCGATGGGCCGGAGGAATTCGCTTTGAGGCAGAACCGGCTGCTCTGACTAATTCACGGGAGAAACGAAAAGTATCGGCGTTGAGGAGGAATTCCATTGAGAGCGACTCTCTTGTTTGTGTGTTTCTGCTGTAGGGACAGATTTCATGCTAGAAACAAGTTAATTGAGGACGGCCTGTCCAATTGGGGACAACAGCCATGTAATCAGCTGGGACAGAGCAGCTTTTTGGGTCACTGTTCAAGGTTAGGTGGTTAGTCTCCAGGAAATTAATGCATCTCTATGTAATGTCCATAAAGAGACGATGTGTGCGCACATCTGTGATGACACATGCCGTGTTTGTGTGTGTGTGTGTTCCTTCATTGTTTCCAGGCACTGTTATGTCTGTTGCTGACAACATGAAAACGGACACTTCTTTTTTCCCCCCCTGAAGCATTGATGAGGGAGGGTACCTGTGGGAGTCGTTGGCACCACAAGCTCTGCATTCACACTGTACTGCTGTGGGTGTTCTATTTGAAAGCAGTGGCTCCCTTTACAAAGAAAGCTGGTTCCATCTATGTAAAAAAAGGCCCAGAAGCGGATGCTCGCTTCTGAGCCGTTTACAGCACACATGAGTCACTATCAGCCGCGAAAGAACCCCAGCTCGTGGAGGGAACAGGCTGGGAGGGGAACCAAACAGCGCCAACCCAGCAGGCCCTTTTTTCTCCTTGGTTGGTAGGACCATGGAAAACTCTCCCATGCTGATATGTTCTAAAACAACCCCGACTAAACTGTTTCTCCTGGTCCGCAGACGGCACTTCGTCCATTTTATTACACTACTCTGTTTCCCAGCAGTCCCTCTTTTGTGAGGAACACAATGCCGTAGCCTGCTCTTGTAAAACCCCATGGAGCCACACGTCAGCATGCAGTGCCCTTTGTAGAGCTCACTTTATGTTAGCCTGTCAAACAAACTCAACCTTTAAAAGCATCTTGATAAGCCTCTCATATCAGCGAGCCAAGTCTGATAACTGGATTTCAGCATCAGTATCAATTATCTGGCAATTAAAGTCAGACCGGAGCCAAGATGGACTCCAATTGGCTTTAATGTATTTAAGGGACAAAATCAATTAGGAGTATTGTCACTGGTAAATCTTGGCAGTGCCATAATTTGATTCTAGTTATGGTCTTGGCGACGGACTAGCACTGAGGCCACCAGACCCCTGAACACTGTGGTCAGTGTTCAGCTGTGTGGCGGTGGGTGGCTGGGTGGGGCTGATGAGGAATGTCATGACAAAACAACTTGGGTCTTTCGAATAATTGCCTCGTTGAGTAACTTGTTTGTTATTTTCTCCCCCCAACCCTCAGGCTGACCAACTAACAGAGGAGCAGATCGCAGGTAGGAATCGAGAGATGTTCTCTTCTTTACTTCCCCTTTTCTTCACATTTTTTAAGGGCTACTGGTGGATCACTTCCACCCTATTATGCACGACTTCCGATAAAGTCCCTCCTCCTAGTTCTCGTTAGCTGTTCTGGTTGCCTCTATGTTACAGAGAACATAACAGGATAACAGAAAATTGAAGGATCTGGCACCCACCCTCCCATGGTAGATCATTAGCCTTTCAAAATTTACAGGAAGTAAGGGGAAGACATATTTACAGCATGTCATGCGTGAGGGCCTTAACCCATGAAGCTACAGTGAATAGACAGTTTTTTCTTCTTCTGGCAAGCCTTATGAAAAGTTTCACTCAGGGACCTTGATATTCTTGATGAATAAATGATGTGGCCTCTGTACTAAAACTGGAGGCTACACAGTTTCTTCTCAGCCCCCCCCCCCCCCCCCCCCCCCGTGGTTAATTAACTTGTGCTGTCATGCTAACTATTGCCTGCACTTCCCTGGATGGAGGTTTACGGCCTTCCAGCTCATATAAAGACAAAAAGTGATGCACATAGAAATTCCTACAGTAAAATCATGTTTTTCCACTTTCCAATCTGCTTCATTCTCTTTTTTTTGTCACAGTAAGATAAAAGATCCCTGTGAGGTCGTTAGAGCTCAGCACATTTACAACTTCAGTGGTGTCCACGCTCATATGGGGCAATTTACAGACATGAACCGAGTTGACTCAGCACCAAGAATCGATTAACCTCCTGGACGTGACTGCAGCGTGCTAACATAACCCATTTTCTGTAACTGTGCAGCAGCAGTAATGTAACATCTCACCCTTTTTCAGAGTTCAAGGAGGCTTTCTCCTTATTCGACAAGGACGGCGACGGCACCATCACCACCAAAGAGCTTGGCACCGTCATGAGGTCGCTGGGCCAGAACCCCACAGAGGCCGAACTGCAGGACATGATCAATGAGGTGGACGCTGACGGTCAGTATACTCGATACGACAGAAATAATTCAGCCTTCTGTTAAAGAAGTCATACATATTTTTTACATATTTTGCTTGATTTTTACCAAATTATGAAATTGAATCAGGTTTTGTATATAATATTCATGAAACTATTCATATCATTGAATGCTATTCGCAATAAACTTTGTCTAACATGTTCAATGTTGAAATGAGACCTCAGATAGAATGCCAGTAGGCCACTCAGTCATGATTTCTATTAAATCAGAAACAAATATATGGAAGCTAATTAAATCATCATAGGGTGCTAGAACTCAATTTTGAACGATAGACCTTTTTTGACCAGGCTTTTATTATTTGACTGGACGGATGTTGAGTGTCAAACTCAAGTGTTATTTACTAGAAAATCCAGATGGCTGTCGTCAGTGAAGAGGATGTATTCTAATATTTAAGTTAATATAGTCCTTTCTTGTTCAGCCCCCAATTTTTAAAGCAACAACATGACCTGCAAATGTCACTGCTAACTTTTTTTACAGCTCTTAATTTGGTGATTTGATGTGGTGGTACCTCCTGAGAATTATCAATTCATTTCAGTTGTTCTGGTACAATATAAGCATTATTTGGAGTGAACATGTCATTGCATGACTGCAGCGAAAAAACCTCCGTTACAAATGGATGGGGATTAGAGAGAAAGGCGTCCGTTACTGACCCATTTAGAAAAAACACATCAAATCTTGTTGTTGCCCACCGCTCTCCCTTTTCTGCCAACTGTCAACCAACTGTTCAGGCGGACGTCCGGCCAGCTTTTACTTTCACATGACGTGCCCCACTGTGTCAGCAGTTTAGTCACCGACACTCTCTGTCAGAGATATGGGTGTGCAGGAGGTGCTCGCAGTGCTGGTGAGAAGAGCAGGCAAAGTGTCAAAAGACTGTCAGCGTCTGTGCCCGACGCCGAGTGCCATAATTGAGACAAATTCCTCTATTCACCTCCTCGTCCTCCTGTTTACCAAAGCCTCCATCCTGCACCGCTGCGTCTCCCAAAGGCACCGACTGCGATCGAAAGAGAGCGACGGAAAGAAAAACAGAATAGGTGTGAGAGAAAGGAGTCGGAGAAGTTGGCTCGTAGCTTCCAAGAGGACCGGCCTTGGCCAGGAGAGTCAAGGATGTGAGCTGTCAGTGGGGCCTTTACCCGATGGTGCTCTGTCAGCTTATAGGATTTCGTAAATTGGACCGCATTGATCAGAAGAAATCAATTGCTCCGCAGTTTTCCTACCCCTTCCTCGGCGCCCTCCCCCTCAGTTGCACCAAAGAACAAGAGCAAGTGTGCACACACACACACACACGCAGCACAGCACCACTAACATCCCCTTGTTCTGCCTCTGCCTCTGCCTCCCTTGGCTGATGAAATCTAGGTCAGACAGCAATGAAGCTAGTAATGGAAAATAAAAGTGGTTACATAAGGCCTCTGTGCGCTTTGCACATCCTGTACCCACATAGGCAACCATGGGATGTCAGCTGGACCATTGAAAATCAGCTTTATTTACCAAACAAGGATGCAGTGGTAAAGAGTGACAGCGAATGGGAGCGGGGATGGAGGTGCCTGAGCTAGCCGCTAAAAGAAAATGGTCTCGTAGCCATTTGATTGTAAAAAGCCAGGCAGCAATTTGCGTGGATTACAGCATGAAATGGGATCTCTCCTGTTTGTTTTAAAATGTACTTAGAGCGAAACAGGGGGTTCTGTATTTGTGACATAAGCCGGCCACACTGAGCTAAAATATGTAAAAAAAAAAAAAGATGAAAGGATAAACCAATTGATTTGTGGATTAACTAACTGCATGAAAAAAATACTAGCTCGTCACTCGTTGTCATTACACAATTCTACCCCTCATTCTTATCTAAGGGATGGAAGTCGGCTTTATGATTCAAGGAAAACTAGAGACCACACACACACACCAGTGCGCTGTGATGCCTCAGCCTTCCGTAGTTTGCGTCAGCACCTGTTATGTGTAATCGCACCATCTCCCACTCGGTTCACTCCTTATATTCTCTCCTCTTCACATCGCCCTCATCTCCATCTCCCTCTCTACCGCCCACTCCCTCCCTCTCTCTTTCTCTCTCTCTCTCTTTCCCTCCCACCATTTTTCTCTCTCTTCCCCCCTCCCTCCTTCCACTGCAGCAGCTGGCCCTAGGTGCAGTAGAGCAGATATCACTCAAGGGCTGCCTTGCCTCTCTAGTCATTGTGCCTCTCAGATGATAGTTTTACAGTTGCAGTTCTGCCCTTCTCAAAGGCCCCCATATTTAGTGCCCGTCCCAAGGCAGCAGCATGTTTTCCCTCAGTGCTCCTGGCTGTCTCTGTGTGTTAGATAACAGGTCCTTAGATTCTTACCCTAGGTCATGAGATCACCATCTGCCCCATCACATTACTGCATCGCTTTTGGTTCTGCACCAACATCCATTCTCTGTATATCTGGCTCTCTGAGGCGCGCTCTGTCAGCCCCCTCCCACCCCAGGGCTAATCCTCCTCGGTAAATTTCCCTCTGTGTCCATGGCCTTCGTTTCAGTTCCCTCACAAAATCAATGTGGGGTTTTTTTTTGTCTGTTTTTAATGATAACACACCTGAAGACTCGTAAAACCAATGCCATTAGATTTACTACCCACCCTCCCATCCGCCTTTTCCTGGCTGCAGTTGGTGGGCTGCTGAACTCCTCATAGATCCTCCTCCTGTCAAGGGGGTCTGATCCCTTGTTAATCCTGTCTTGACAACTGCAACATGGTTATTGATCCAATCGCACGCACGCATGAGCCGCCAGCAATTAGCAGCACTAGAAAAACGACCACCACTGACTTAACTGTCCAATCGATCGCACTTTTGGACAAACCAAAAACATGTGCACACACCAGCCAATGCGTGACTCACAAAAGGCACCGAAAAAGTGAATTTTTTGGGACGGAGGAGCTGGACTGAAGCCCCCAACCCCCTGTGTGCGCTTCCCGTCCAGCCTAAGTTCCTGACAGGGACACAAGGAGAGCCGAGACTTTGATTTATCCAGGCTCATCGAAGGCCAAGCTGCAAAGCAAATTGTACGTCTACATTATGGATGACTAGCTGTTTCCCCTTCCCCCCTGCAATGCTGCTGTGCTGTCTAACATATGTAACCTGCTCCCAGGGCTTCCCTAAAGGAAGAAGAGGGATCACACACACACACACACACACACACACACACACACACACACACACACACACACACACACACACACACACACACACACACACACACACACACACACACACACACACACACACACACACACACACACACACACACACACACCCCTCTCCTCCATTCAGTTGGCAGTAGCTATATTGGTGCTTATTACACTGATTTGTGGATGGGATGATTATTCACGTCACTGCCAGATTCACTTCTGGAGAAAAGTTTGGCCTCATATTGTAATGTAAATGTTACTGTCGTATATTCGCAAAAGAGGAGTGGAGCACTAAATGAGTATTTCAGTTGAGTGATTTTCATCAGCTAAACGCTGGTTCATATTATCTCTACTTATCTGAGTTTGCTTTTAAGTAATTGCACATTTTTTTGCTGATTAAAATGTATCCCATTGATCACCCGTTCCAGGTAATGGAACCATCGACTTCCCCGAGTTCCTGACCATGATGGCCAGAAAAATGAAGGACACAGACAGCGAGGAGGAGATTCGTGAGGCTTTCCGGGTATTCGACAAGGTAAATGAGGTTGAAACGTGGCGATTCTGTAGGCCTGGCAAGCAGAGTTTAGTTTAATATTAGCCTGCAGCTATTTTGTGTGCATATTGAGTTAGACTGAATGCAAGTTAAGGATGTGACTTTATTCTGATAAGGGGGAAAGTCTGCCGCCATGTCTGCTCATTAATTGATATTTGCCCCGCCACTTGTCAACCTTGCGGGGATGGTTTGTTTTTTTTTACACGTTTTTAACACATTTGATCCCCCTGCTGCATGTTTCCAGGACGGAAACGGCTACATCAGCGCTGCAGAGCTCCGTCACGTCATGACGAACCTGGGAGAGAAGCTAACAGATGAGGAGGTGGACGAGATGATCAGAGAAGCAGACATTGACGGAGACGGACAGGTCAACTACGAAGGTAAAAATAAATGAATAAAACAAATACAACGCTTTTTTTTAAAGGAGGCAGATACTAAAATGTCACGCTGCATAAATAGCTTTATTTTCTAGGCCATGGCGTGAGCTTTTATTAAACGGGGGGACCAGAACACTTAATTTTCCAAGCTGTGTATTTCTCTGAGGGCAACTGCAAGATACGTCAGCCACATGTAATATTAGTTATTAGATGGGGGCTATAGCTGAAACTTGCTGCAACAGAGATGGACGAAAGTCATGATGAATTAACATCAGTGTGCCAGGAGCCCTTTTCCATCTTTCTCCCATCCCCCTGCACATTACATGACAGACTGCGCTCATTTTCTAGAAGGCTGTTGATATATTATGAAAAGTCCACAAGTCGTGGCTGAAACGTGTCCTACTTCCACACTGCCATTGTGCCACAGAGAGAAAATGTGCTCCACGGACAGTGAAAGCCTCCCTTAATTTATGATTTTTTTTATGTGTGCACGCACACGTGCGTGTTGTCTTCACATTGCTGGGAAACTTTAAGCACAACGTAAAAGCTTTTTTTAATCAAATGGGTTTAATGAGATGAGCATGGAAGCCGGATGGAAAGGGAACACCAATCAGGAAGTGTTCTGAACCTGCTTGAGTTGATTAAAAAAACAATAAAACACTTAACAGTTTAGCAGGTGATTGTTCTTACTGGCAACATGCTGAGCCAATGCCTTAAACCTGACGTCCTCATTGTCTTTTGTCCTCTCCCTCTCTCTTTCTCTCTCTGCAGAGTTTGTACAGATGATGACTGCAAAGTGAAGCTTGCCCGCCCCCTTCCTGTCCCCTCTTAGAAGAAAACAAAAACAGAAAAAAGGAAGAAAAAAAAAAAGTCAAAATGTTTTACTTACCTCTTGGGAAAAAAAATGTTCATTTATTCATACCGTTTCTGTATAGAAAATAATTGAATGTTGAATTAATCTATCCTTCTGTCCACACAGGAAAAAAAAACAGGAAAAAAATATACAAAAAATATCTGCATGAAAATGATGGTTAGTGATCCTGTCCCCTCCCCCCAGAGATCAGTTTAGCATCAGTACTTAACAAGTAAAAAAATAATAACAACAAACCCTGTAACTACTACCCTCAGACTAGCAAAAGCATTTGGAGAACTCCTTCCAGTTCCATTTGCTCGTGGTAAATGTCTGGGCTGGCCATCTCTTCTTTCTCTCTCTGTTTTCTGTTCTTCATGCATGCAGCTTGAGACCGGAGCACTAACCCCCATGCCCCCCCGCCCCGTCCCACCCCCATCCCTCCTCCGGACTACCAGAGCGTGCTGATTCCACTATAAGCTGTCCTCTTGTTGGTTTGGTACAGTTTTTTTGTATTTGGAGAGGAACCCTGTACTGTTAAGATGCAAGATTATACCAGGTTCTAACTCAAGCGTTAAAAGTGGAATGGGACTTAATTGTATGCTAGATAAAAAGAGAAAAAAAAAGTACAAAAAAAAAAATACATTTTCAAATGTTTGGCATGTTATTTTGTTTTTTGTTATGTTATTTGGACGGCCATCTTAGTAGTTGTGCGTCCTGCTCTTTTAAAACGAGGGGGACTTAAAGAGTCTTACGGTGAGCTTTCTTTTTTTATTCTTTTTTTCTTTTTTCGCTGAGATGGAGTGTCTGTCCTCTTCTTGCAAGAGAGAATCACTGGCCTTCACTTTTCTTTTTTCTTCTTCTGTTTCTCGACTCAGACAAAAGCGTAGTGAGGGGTGCGCTGCTTTCGCAGCGCATGCTGTCAGAAGTGTCAGCACACCAGTCCTCGCAGCTCGTCGTCTGAGTTCAGTTTACATTCATTCCAAGTTGTACATGCTAGTCTTTATTTTTTTTTTTCAAATAAAAGACCATGAACTTTATCACGTCTTATGTCATTTTTTTTTACCCCCCTTATGTTTGCTTGTGATGATCTATAAAGACAACATAACAAGTCTGTTTGTTGTTTACCGACCCGTCAACAATAATTGATGAACATCGTCCACTGTCACTGGTTGATGATGAGCAGAGGCAAGGCCCATCAAATGGCAGTGAGGTGGTGCAGAGAGGGAGCTGCCCACAGGGGAGGGAGAGGCAGCGGAGCAGTGTTTGCTCTCGCTCTCAGCCCGGGATATACATGCACATCTATGACGGCTCTCTTCTCTCAAGACACGGCCCGTTGCTAGGCAACAGCAGCATGCGGTAACTGGGATGATGGGGGGTTGAAAAGCCAAGTGGGAGTTTGAATAAACCCTCCTGCATCTGCTGATGTTGCCTTGTCCTAGTAAGGCAAACCAGGCCACAACAGTACTGCTGTGTGCACCTTTTAAACAGCTCACTCACTCTCTCACTCACTCACTCACACACACACACACACACACACACACACACACACACACACACACACACACACACACACACACACACACACACACACACACACACACACACACACACACACACACACACACACACACACACA
Organism: Scophthalmus maximus; assembly: GCF_022379125.1. Classification (NCBI taxonomy): domain Eukaryota; kingdom Metazoa; phylum Chordata; class Actinopteri; order Pleuronectiformes; family Scophthalmidae; genus Scophthalmus; species Scophthalmus maximus. The sequence goes on from NC_061532.1 coordinate 6,029,226, forward strand.
CACACACACACACACACACACGGTGCAGTGTACGGGCAGGAGAGGCTCTGCTGTACCTCCAGCAGCATACTGCCTAAATGTCCAAAAAGTCCAGTAAGAGCAGAATCGTTTACTATATTTGGAGTGTCATTTGACCATGTTTGGAAAGGAGCGAAGATGGACCGAGACAGCGCTCTACCAACCTGCATGTACACTAGGCAAGATAAATCATGAAGTGAGCCTGACCCTCACACACAAGCGCACACACGCAAACACCTGATCTTTTACACAGATACGGGGCATACTTTACATTCCTCACAATCTCTGAGGATCTGTTCTAAGTAACATGCCATTAAGCTACTGTGGAACGAGCCCTCCCTGCATTACTCAGAAGATAAGCTGAGGCCGAGCGGAGGAAAGAGCGGTTGACAAGGAGCAGGGTATGGAGAAACCCTGCCCTGATGGTGTTTTATTCTGAAGAAAACCAGCCAACCTTATCACCGAGCCCCTCCTCACTCGCCCCTCCCTGCAGCACCCGACGAACCAATGGGAACGGCCGTAAAGTTGACTGACAGCCGGGACTGAAGCGCTGCTCCTCTTGGTTACCTCAACTGGTCCAAGTGCTCCAACCTTAAAATTTACACTTTTAAAGGAAAAGCATTGTGTTCAATGTTAAATAAATAAATACAATGAACAAATGAATTAATAAAGAAAGTGGTCTGTATGAATGAAGCAATAAATTGTGAAATAATTTAAAAACTCTTTTTTTTATAAGAGTTAACTTTGATTCTGTTATTATACTTTTTAAAAATTGTATATTTATAGTTTGCCTCCATAAAGGCATTTTCCCATTGACATGTTTTTTCTCATGCCATGATAGTGGAAGCGGTCTGCAGGGGCCCGTCACAACTCCAACCGCTCCTAGCAGCCGCGCTAACTGCCAGCTAGCTTTGCCAGCACTTGGCTGCAGAAGCGAGCCTGAAAGACGTTTACTGTTCCAGATCCATCTATCTTTAGAGTCACAACGCTCTCACAGCACCGACTCTCTAGCTGCTCCTCCGTTTGACGTCAAGCAGGCCTTATAACTCACGCTTACAGCCGAGCGGCAACCCACCATGACGTCAGCCATTGGTTTGTGAACTGCCGCAGCATTTGGGCCAGCGCCATCTTGGTTTTTTTAAAACCAGAAGTAACCATATTTGGAGGAGTGGGGGGGGGGGGCGGTTTGGTCTGGCTGAGAGCTCGACCAATGCACGTCCACCTACACCTGCAAACATGCGCCTATTGGACGGTAGCAGCTGTCAATCACACGGTATTCACGCCCCAAAGTATACAGTGCTTTATCATCTATTTTACTCTAAATGGACCAGTATTTATAACATGAACATGATGCTGTATTGAAGAAGTATTAAAACTAGACATAGAAACCATAAGCTCCTAAGGAAAATGTTTACTGACGTTATAAATCAAGTGGGAAGACTTCTATAGAAACTGACTTCTTTTTGCAACCAGTTAGTCGCCATCTGCTGGTCATTCCAGAGAATACAGGCTTCAGGCATTTCCACATCGGCTTCATTTTATGAACCCGGTAACTACGTCTGTTTTTATTTTGTCTATGCTCAGTCTTTGAAGGTAGCATATGCTGCCTTGTCAAATTGCATACTGTGTTCATTTACAGTAGCTGTTAGTTTTTTATACAGCAGGGTTTTTTAGAAATACTTTGGTACTGTTGCTGCATCTGCTTACAGTAGCTAGCTAAATCTGGGAGCGGTTGTTGGGCCTTGCCAATCAACGCTGCAGGCGTGTGATTGGCTGGAAGGTGAAGGGGGAGTGCACAGGTGTATGCGTTGTCATACAGAGTGTCGCTGGAATATACCATTACTCTTTTATAACTGCAGCCATTTTCAAATAAAGCATTAATAATAACATAAACAATATTGAATGAAAACAAGTACGATGAACGGAAAAATATGATTTGTTGCATTATTTCAAAAGTATTATTATTATCATTACCACACAATTATTAGCATAAAATGTACTCATCAATAGGATTAATTTGTTTTCATAATGTTTTGTTTACTTTTGTATATGCCATATTTGTAGGGTTGTTTTGCAGAAAACACTAAACAATTTGTCTTTGAATTTTGCACACGCTCTGCCGGGCAAACAGCACAGGTATCAACCCTGCAAACACAAGCACGTACGCAGAGCAGGTGGGACACAAACACAAAAGGAATACAAACCGATTTGGAAAGAACTCCACTGGTGGGTTCGTGCTGCCGAACAATGAGGCACAACTAAACACATCGACCGTCAACCAATCCCAAATAGGAAAGGGGCGTGTTTCTGCTTTTTTTTTTTTTTTAAAAGAGGCCTCCCCCCGCTCGGGGGAGGAAGGGACACTTGAGCACCCTGGGGGTTAAATTAAGAACATCAATATTTCACGTGTAAATGAAGCAGCACACTGCGGAGGCAGTAATGCGAGAAGCATTGACCGGGCAGGGGTATCGCGTATCAGCGCCCCTGGAAAGAAACAGGCACACTTATGAGGCAGGCCCATGACATACGGCAGGAGTGTGTGTGTGTGTGTGTGTCTATGAGATGGTGTGTGGCCTGAACATTTACAATTAGAAAAGAAAATGTGTGTGTGTGGGTGGGTGCAGGCGAGGCATGGGTTTTGTTGACATGGAGGCCTGTTTATTGGTGTAGTGTCCAGCTGTATTAGCGAGTTAAGGAAGTGGATGAGGTGGACTGAGTCAGGCACAACATCAATACAGGGGAAGCTTCTGGTGTTTCTGACACACACACAACCATAACACTTTTGCACTCACACTTACACACTCTTGAATACACAGATAATTGAAAGTGAAAACATGGCCGTTTCCCCGTGTATGCATGTATGGGCCTTACCTATACTGCAAATAACTTTCCTTCCACTCCATTACAGTATTTTGTCTTTGTCCTTAAAAGCCACCGTCTCTTATTTCTGTGCTGTATAATTCATGGGGGGAAAAAAACACGCACAAACATCTACAGCACTGTTTGTGGGCCTTGGAGGGTCCTTTTCACCGCGTTGAGCCAATGACGACGACAGAGGTGGAAGAGCAAAGCACCACAGGGGGTTTGGGCTGTTTCTTGCTCCTCGCACTCTGCAATGCAGCGCCCCCCCCACGCTCCCTCCCCATCCCAACAAACCCAACTAAGCTCCTCTCTAAATCAGTCCCGGTGCGTTTTCAATTACTGGGAGCAGCGTGGGTCTCTCTTTCCCTCACAACCCTCTAATAGCCCCATCCCTCTCTTTTGTAGCCTCCATGTAAATTTCTCACTCTGTCTCCACGCTCTTGTCCTCTCCCTCTCCTTCCCCCCTCATTTACCTGGCTCTCTCATCTCTTGCCTCCTCCATTTGTCTTACACTGCGTTTTTTGTTTTTATGGTCTCCAATCACTCTTGTAGTTGTTTTTTTTTACCCCCCTTCCTTCCTCCTCCAGCCTCCTCCTCCTTTACTTTGCATCAGCGTCGCCGTCACCATCTTTGGACTTTTCCTCGCCGGTGCCAGACCTCCCTCTATTTACCGAGAAGAATAGGCTCATCCATCTTTGATTGTTGTGAAATATTACGGCGGTGTCACGACAACCGAGCCCCGCTGAACCTCATGCAATATTCAGAGGCGATGATATAAGATTCCTGCTAATGAAAAAAACAGCAGGCAATACAAACAGCCCTTTAATAACGGCCTGGCGGAGCAGCTCGCTGCCTATTGAGCTCCAGGAGCTTCGTTGTGGCCAAAGGCTGAACGAGCCAGTTCATCAACGCTGGGCCCCTGGGGTGAAGGCACCGGCACCCATGGGCCGGTTGGCTACATGCCGTCCGCTTGCACCGCGAGGCTCATCTACATAACAGCCACCATCATCAGCATCGTAGGGACAATCTGTTACATGCGGGTTCACCTGTTGTGCAAGACACCTCCCTTTGTGATACTTGTTCAGCGACGAAGTGACAGTGAAAGGGCCAGTAAAGCTTATATGTCCCCTGCCTGCGCTCTGGCTATCCATCGCCCTCTGATCCACGCACAACACGTGTAATCGCAGAACAAATGTTTATACAAGCATCAAAAAAGAGCAAACACGCCCACTCACATGCGTGTGCACACACATGAGCAAGAGGAAGCAGGGGACTGAAGTGGCGGGGGATTGCGTCACTCGCTCCTCCAACAGGGGGGAAAGGAAAAAAACCTCGGGTTGAAAAACCAAAGAGAGAAAAAATCATCAATGCTCTGAGACCAATTCAAAGAGACAGGATGGGACTGAGGAAAAAAGGGGGGAAGGGAGGGAAAAAGGAGACGGAGGCGGAGGGTGGTGCCAGGGAGAGCTGGGATCCTCCTGCAAGGGATTTCCTCCCTCTGATGTATTTCCCCCAATTTTTTTTTCTTCTTTTTCTATACCGCAAAGTAATCTCTCCTGGGCTCATTGCATATTCACTGCCAGTACGCGAACACTGCACACAACTACCTTGACTTTGAAACACTGCTGCTGCTGCTGCTGCTGCTGCTGCTGCTGCTGCAGAGCCACCATCTGCCGTGACTTGCCCCGTCCTGCACATCAGCTCAGTGCCAAGCCCCTGCAGATTGGCACCAGCCTGACACTGGAGAGGGGGAAGAGCGATCGGGGGGCGGGGGGGTGGGAAGAGGAGGGGGAGTGAAATACGGGGGCCAGTCATGCAGAGGCAATGCAGAGGCAATACGATGCAAATGCAACACAATGCAGCGGTGCTGGGGGGGGGGCCATTGCAGATGAGACGGGGCAAGGACATCCAAGTGAAGGGATGCTATACTCCCGAGCCCCCACGGGCACGCAGGGTGACGCCTGCAATGCACCCTTTGACCTTGATGGACCTATTCTATGAATAACATATTAGTGCGCGATGGACATGTGCAACAGTAAGCCGCGAATGAAAGTGAGAATGTCCTCTCCAGTCCCCCGGAGACAGATTTTGTTTTTCATCAAATCCAACTTCTGCCCCTCCCTCGTCGAAAACACACAGGCGCACACTCTCATAACAATCCACACACGTGCCCAACTGTTCAATTATTCATTGCCAATATACTGTATATATATGCACTGTCTGAACAAAATACTGTTTGCTCAAATACACCTGGACACACAACAGAAGTCATTACTGCCAACAGGCTGGGGTTTAGGTGCTGCAGACACGGCCATCTACGCCGAAGCAGTTCAGAGAAAGATGCAATTTTCAGCCGCACGCCATTTTCGTTTCATGCGTTGTTACACCGCACGCAGTCGGAGAGTCGTGCCGTCCTCTCCCTCCCTCGGCGAGCGGGTCTGGAGAATGTTCCGTTAAATGTATTACCATCCTCCTTTTTCTGGTTTAATAATTCAATAAAGCTAAACTTAAAATGGCCTGCACTCGCTCAGCGCTGCCAGGAACTGGTAGGAGGAGACAGCAGGGAGCTGGGAATGGAGAGGCTCTGCATTTGTATAATATTGCATGTGAAAGGTGCTGACAGGCGACAGTGTGAGAAGGGCAGAGCGTTCGTCTCCCTGGATGGGTCGGCCGGCCGTCAGCACCGACTAATCCGGAGCGGAGTTGATTGACGGAGGGCCCACTGTCACCGAGTGCAAAGGCCTCGTTCTCAACACACCACGCCGAGGATTTTCTGCACACCAGCGTCGGGCCTGCGTGAACTCACCACTGACCCAGGAGGTGAGCCAAGCCCTCAAATGATCCCGTACAGCGACCAATAATCCAAAGATACGGTTATGAGTAATTCGCAGAAGTTATTATACATCGGACGGTTTATGGATCCAATCCCACTGAAGGAAACGAGCTCAGAACGCACACAAAAATAATCTTTTTTTTTTCACAGTTATAGAACAACCAGACAGTAAACCCTGACCACTGAAAGGCATCATTAGGGTTTATGATGCTTTTCAGTGTTTAGTTTTTGTTAGTTGTGAATCAAAAGCATCACTGGTAGTTTACGGCCATGCTGTTAGGTCTGTGAGGATGGGCCGCGTTAAATGCCAAGGTCCGCTTGCTGACATCAAATGAGCATCTTCCATAGTCACAGCTTTTTTCCTTTTTAATAGTTTACTCTTATTACTCTTCCACTGTAGCTCAACAGGAACAGAATATAATACTACAAATAGCACATTCGCCTCGGAAGATAATCACCTGATTTGATCGGCTCAGACAGCTGAAGTCTCACATAAGGCGTAGATTAACCTTTTTCCTAACATGGACTGTGGATTCTGTCTCCCATCATTTGAATTCATAGGCCATAAGCAAGGGATTTTTTTGAAATGAAATAATGTTGCTAGTATGTAAACACAGATCTGTATAATCTATGTCGATCAGAAGTATGCTACGGAGGAAATGTGTCAAGCTGAGGACGCGCAGCATTTATTTTTCCTCGCGTGGCGCAGAGCCGTATCCAGGCCCTTTCTGCATATGAAAGTAAATGTGTGTCTGTGCGTTGCTACCACAGAGACAGGGCTGGAGAGCAGCAGCGTCCTCTCCGCCGTGTCCACCCACACAGAGGCCTAGTCACCAGGTGGGCGGCTGGCAGTCCACTCTCATTGGCCAGCTGAGGCCGCCGGTCCACTGGTTGGTTTTTTTTCCCCAGCCAAGAGATGATTTCCATCTCCTCATCTCCCCCACACAAACGTATACCCCTGCCGCAGCCATGAGCAGGGGCTGATTCACAACAGAGAACTACCTCCGATTATAAATAGCCGAGCTGTCCTCATCCTCCTTTGATGAGCCTTCACGGAGGATTCAAAGCGGTGGTGAAAAAATTTCGACAAACGTACGTGAGTCATCGGGACTTGGGAGGCCTGTCAGACCTCGGCACAATCTTACATTGTTCAAGCGAATGGAAAGAGAGGCAGCTAATGTAAAAGCAAGTCAATGAGGTTTAACAAAACGGAAATCACGCAGGGCTCCATCGAAACACTTCCCTAAGTGGTTCAGATATTAAACAAAGGCCTTTGGTTGGACAGAAAGTGATGAATCAGACTTTTTAACACTGCGACTCAAAAAGAATTAGATCGCTTGTCTATATGATTATTTGAACACATTTTCATCTCTAAAGCTCTACGCTGTAGAAGTCTGGTTTCAGGTTGAACTACACTGTAGTTTCAGAGGAGCGCTTGCTGTTTCACTGCAAAAAAATTCTCTGCATTTTCTGAAAAAGTGACCATTCAGGTCTTACAGCCTCTTAGGGCGTTTTCACACTGGTCCCACTGGAGTCGGTGAGTTTGTAAACTTGGGACAGTTTTAACCCCGGTTTGGTTTCTTTTCTTTTCACGCAAAGATCCTGAATGCCCTCTCTGGTCGCATGTGTCTGGGGCGAGAGGACGCAAGTAAATACGGCACAAAGGTACCATGGTCCTTGAATCTGGTCCAAGTGAGAACTGGCGTCTGGCTGCTGCTACTGCAAGCAGGCAACCTGTGACAGTGTGCGTGCTCTGCTGCTTCCCCAGAATGCAAAGCACACGTGGCTGCAGGAGCCGTTCAGCTAGTGGTAGCTGGGTTCCGATCGAGGTCGGATCGTGTTGTGGAATCTATGTGTATATGTTTTAGCAAGAGGCAAAGTTAACGCGTGTCAGCTGCCATGAATATTTCATCAAAATCACTTCATCACAATAGATTTTGTTGTTCTCCGAGACTGTCGGGTCTCCCTCTGAGGTGGAAAATGATCCTTTTGCCAATTGTATCTCAACCGCCAGCAGCCACACATTTGTATTCTACGACTTTTCTTCACACACAAATACACGCACTGGCTATACAAAGGCATCGGAGCATGCTCTCTCCAAGTGCTCAAGGCAAACTGGATAGTAATGGAGCGGAAGTATTTAGAGTGACGAGAGCCCAATCTGAGCGGACAAAGGTCTGGCCCGGCGAAGCCAGTCCAGTGTTAACGGAGGGTCAGAGGCTAAACACACAGAGGCAGAGCTTTTTGAACTAAATATACCCTTTAACTCGACGTTCCTCCGGGATACAGAGAGTCACATTGTACATATTCATCTCTCTCGTCCCTCATGTCCACCTCGATCCCCCTCGGCGCGCCCCGCTCTGTTCGCTAAATGCTACTATGTGCCTTGTCCGGGGTAGCAGGGGTTGGTCGGGGGGGGCGGGGGGCGGCACCAACAGGACTTAGTAGGGACTTTAAAGATGGAAAACCTGAGACGACGGCAGTGGCCAGCTTAGACTCGCCACCGCAGGCCGCAGCGTCTTCGGTTTCCGCCACATCATCTCATCGAGGGCCAATCGCAACAGCTCGGCGGCTCTGGCTGGCGAATGACAAGGCCGTCAGGGATCAGTTGGTCATACGAGGGCAGCTGGTTGGCAGGGTTCCGCCGAAAGTCACAAAAGCAATATTGGGAGGAAGCTGAATGGGCCGCTAATGAGACACCGGATCCGAAATGATAATAGGTGGTGTTTATGAGAGGTCACCTGAGATCGCTGATGAATAATAGAGGGGGGCTGCAGCCTGGTGAGGGCAGGTGAACCCGCCCGGCTGTGGTGAGAGCTCAGCTCAGGGCGGCCGCGGCCACGGGGCCGACGTTTGTTGGCCCACAATTAACCTCACGAGAGGGGCAACAAGTGAAAGGGGCGAACAGAGGCCGATGGGCACCGAGCCTCGGCAAAGCGAGAGGCACCGGGCAGGACCAGGGTCACTGACACGGGACAAGCGATAATGAGACCCAATAGGATAATGAGAAGACAGTACCGACAGCTTGTTCACATATTCTAGTAGTGTATGTTTATTACTATGCGTTTTTTATCTGTTTTTAGTGTGTTGTTTTTAAATGTAAAGTGTCTTTGAGTACCATGAAAAGCGTTATATAAATAAAATGTATGTTATTATTATTATTTTTTCAGATGGGCCCCTGCATAAAGAAAGTATGTTTCTAGTCAGAGTTCTTGTTTAGCCGTTTGTGTATTCTTGATTGGGGGCTTTTTTATTCTTTTATTCCTTTGTTACAGATGGTGGAGACACGACGGGTTATGAGGGAGAGAGAGACCACAAGGTTTTATTTACTTTATACATAGTTAATGAGACTTTTACAAGCAAAAACTGCCCCCAGTTTCCATATGCTCACCTTCAACTGTGAATATCTTCTAATTTTTCAAGAGAGTCAATAACATAGGAGATTATTGTTCAGACAAAACAACCTATTGAATTGGTCAGAATGACCTTTAAGATATCATGAGCCATTGTCATTTTACTTTTTTATCTGATCAATAATACAAACAAGGGACAGCAACATTTGAACCATTGATTAATCTATTTTATAATTCTTAATTCATTATTTATCTTTATAATGTCATGCAGTAGTGACAAGGGCTCATCACTATTTTCCCACAGCCACAGTGACATCTACAAATTCATGGGGGGAAATCTGAGAGTTCTCACGTTTAAGGCAACTGGATGCAGCAAACATTTCGCTTTTTTTTTCTTTATGGATAGCTAAAGTGAGTGGGAGATTATCAAAATCCAAACATTCTCATCTCAGCTCTACCTCAACAATTTCACACTTGCATTCACAACCTACCGGAGTTTCCAACACAGCCAACCTGCTGGTCCGCTGTGTTGAGGCGAAGAAACGTGACGCACTGGGGAAACCCACGTGAACATGGGAAGAACATGAAATGGGGAGCGTGTGCCTGTAATGCACAGCTGAGGGCAGGTATCCTTCAGACTTTTTCTGGCGATGCCGCCGTCAGCCCCTGACTCAATGAAACATTCATGAGGACAGATGTACTCTTAATAACCTCACTGGAAAAATCCCACTCTCAACCTTTTTGGAAGTGTGCACTCATATGATGATTATTATACCTTAATAAGGCACAGTCACATCAGACTGTACAGTGGTAATCGCCTCAGAGGCGGAGAAAATTTGCCACTATAAAAAGCCTATTGGAATGATTTGGTCTCGAAAATGATTGGATGGTGGCGGATTCCATTAGTGCCTACTCTCTCTTTTCTCTACATCTCCCTGCTCATGTACTCTCTCTCTCTCTCCCCCTAATCCATTAAAGGATGCATACATTTCAAAATAAAAGCGCTTTTTCCCCCCAGCCCCCTGCATTAGTTCGCTGACAGATAAAGGGAACATGATGTTTCCTTATGAAGAGATGCGGACAAATCGGCCCATTCATTTGCGCTTTAAACATGGATGTGGACGGATGGGTCAGGTAAGAAGGGGGGGGGGGGGGGGGGGCGCTCTGTCTTTATGTATGTTCCAGTGCGAAGTCTGCGGGGCTTAACACGCATCCCTGGGCAGCACTGAGGCTCATTGAAGCCAGCACATAAAGACAGAGCGAGCCTGCTCCTCTGCTCGCCCTCCTTGCGCGGGTTACATAAGAATGGAAGATGCAACCGTACCGGCGCCGTTGCAGCTGGAGGTGAAAGTAGGCCTGTTGAGCCAAAGGGTTGATAGGTTTGTTTGTGTGTGTGTGTGTGTGTGTGTGTGTGTGTGTGTGTGTGTGTGTGTGTGTGTGTGTGTGTGTGTGTGTGTGTGTGTGTGTGTGTGTGTGTGTGTATGTGTGTGGTTGTTAGAGAGGACCATGTGAGAGGGGAAAAAATAGCTGGAAGCGATGGGCTGAGCTGAAGCAGAAAAAAAGAAAAACACTCCTGGACAGGAAATTATATTTACTTATTCATAAATGGAGAGCTCGAGGGGCTGGTTTTCTACACGTTCACATTGTGTGTGCATGTGTTTTTTTTTATATAAAGCAGTGGCAATTACACACACACATACAGACGGCTAACAGGTAAAACGTCAATCAAGTCTCGGGTCTCAAACGGATTTTAACAGGAAAACAAACATCAGGTGAACCTGTGACAGAACACTGATTCAGCGTCTCCCCCCCCCCCAGCAGCCTCCGTGGAACACCATGAGGCTTTTACCAAAGACGAAAGGGGGGCCTCATGAATATTCATGTTAACAACACTGCTGGAGACGCAACACAATTTGCTGAGAACAGCAGCGAGAAATTCCCATTGTGCGAGAAAAAAACACAAGTGCACTTGTGCTGTACAGTATGCACGCAAGCATGACCGTGCTGTGCTCTCTCTCTCTCTCACTATTTCTCGGCCTTCCTCTGGCATCCGACCCGCCCACGCACAAATGTTTGAAACTCACACACACACAAACACGCGCAAGCACGTACATACATGTACCTAAAGCCACATACATGCTTTCGTGTTTACGTCGTCTGGCTGGTCATCTTCACTTTCCCTTCACGAGGGTCATTCGTCCAACGAACGGCAACGTTTTGTTGCGCTGTAATGCAACATCCCTCCTTGGGTGATGTTCGAACGTTCAGCACAGTCAGTGAGTCCGGATGATTTACACAGACTTAGATTCGACCACACACATCATGCAAGCACTGTAATGAGCCTGACCCCTGAACGACCTGCCGAAATTGATTTGGAAAGGCTACGGCAGCACTTGGACAATTTCACACCGTGTTCCTTCTTGTGTTTATGAGCCAGTGCTTCTCATCCTGTCCTCAGATGGCTCCGCACCACGTGTTCAACACCTGCCTTTCAGCCCTGCAGTTGTGAGTTGCTAGTTGCCACAGTAGCTTCGGCGGTACACACAGAGGCAGACTCTTGATAATAAACGGAGGCGACAACCGATCTGATGTCAGCTTTGGAGAGCTGTGACGAGGCCAAGCCGATGTGCCCAGACATTGACAAGTACCCCCCGGTATTACGGCTGTGCTCTGTGATCCCCTGGCAGCGTTGCTCAGCTCACAGCTGTGCATTTGATGTGGCGTTATGAGTGGGATGTGTGTGTGTGTGTCTTTGGAATTCAGTTGTGTACCAAGTGTGTATGTGTGTCTGTTTTATTTTGTTGCAACTGTTTTTTTCTCAAAGATGGAGAGAGCCCCAGATGTTTTCCTGGGATGCCTGAATGGAGGCAATAGAAAAAAAACCATTGACCAACAACAACAATGCACATATATGCATATATATATACAAACATTTAATGTTACTGGCTTAAAGGGGCAGCAAGCGATTCTGGATACACACACTAGTGAAAACCACAAACACACATATCTCTAAAGAAATGAAAAAGCAAAGGATCAGAGACGTCAATGTGCCATTTCCTCAGTTGGTAGTTCCAGTTCCAGCGGTAGAGCTTGATTTAAAATTGGAGCATCAACGGAATACTTCAGAATTGCTAAACCTAACACCAACATGTAGACAATAAAGTTCTACTCATTCATGAGGTGAACTCTCTTTGAGGTCATTGAACTTGGGTGACCCTGTGTCCTCAACATCTCTCAAGTCAAATTGAAGTTGCCCCTTATTATTACTGTTGATATCTTAGTCGTAGAAGCGTAATAGACACAGACTCAACGTGCCTCAACACGGAGAAGGGAGACGGAGACTGTACATTCCCCGATGGTTCCAGGATTCCTGTCTGATTCCCTCCCAGCACTCAGCCTGACGGCAGTTTCACCCCTCTAAACTCTCCCTCCGGTTTCAGGGAATTAAGGACACTTAAACAGTCCTGCTTTTTTGGAAGAAATACGCACTTAACTATCCCTTGGTTGTCTAAAATAATATATAAATCAATTCATTACCAAGTCTACACCCATTCTAGCGGCTATGCGGGGCTGTGCACAGCACTGCTTTGAGCGAAATGCTAACCTCTGCATGCTAACATGCGCACAATGACAATGCTTATATACCACACTCACCATCTTAGTTCTAGCCTTAGTGTTTTAGTATTTTCTGTTGTTAAGCTAAAAAAATAAATCAAAATTGAGTCGATTGAGCTTATTTAGAAGGGCATATACTTTGTTTATATTTCCTTTGACGTGTTAACGCAGCAAGATTAGCTCATTTAGGCTAAATTAAAATCGGACAACGAGGCTAGGGGTAACCGTCTTGGAATAATGCATGGACAACCTCTGGTCCAAACAACAGGAGTTTGGATACGACATTAGTGTCAGACTATGTCTGGTTTCCACAGATTGTGCAAAGCAAAGCTAACTAGCTGTCGGCTTTCACGTCATATTAAAAAATGGACACGAGAATGCAGTCAATCTTTTAATATAACTCCCCACCAGAAAGCCAACGAGGGTATTTTCTCCAAAAACTCACACTCTTGCCTTATGTAAAATGACATAGGAAGCGAGAGGAAACACAACAAATGCACAGATTTCACAAAAATTTAGCTTTCTCAGTCTGTGTTTACCAACCCAGGCACCCCGACCGCAAAAATGCTAACATCTCCTTTATCCTTGAGTCTAGACTGATGAACATGACGATTCTGTGTTGTTCTTTGCCAAACATGGCGGCCTGAGTACAGCAGAGCTAGGAGTCTGAAAGGCATACAGTGTGTGACATAACTTCACATTAAGTGTAAACAATGTGAAACGACACCTGAAGGGACACCACATCGACTGAATGTATTTATGAATGAGCGACGGAGGGAGAGAAAGAAAGTGCATTAAGCGATATCATTGTGATCCATCAAAGTAAAGTGTTGGGTGAAAGCACCCCGAGGCGGAAAAGCTTTCCCGTCCTTTAGACATGGTCCGTTTCAAATGCGGCTAACGTCCCCTCCCCCTCTTTTACTCACACCCCACTGCTCTTTGCCGTCCATCAAAAGCCCTGTATGAGTTTGTGCATGCGCGTTCCCCGCAGAGTCGAGCATGCCATTATGATGAAATGTACTTTTGATTATCTGAACTCGGGATGTTTGTCTTTACATGTTTTAAGTGCAAAGCTACAGAGTGCACTGTGCAGTGGTGTCCGCATGCATTCACACACCTTAACATGCTTACACATGAAAGGAATCTAAGTATATGTTTGTGTGACCGGCGCCGCTGATTCAAAAAAAATGTGCAAGTGTGAGCGCATGCGTTTGTCCACGCACACACTCGGAGGCCAAGCAGGACACTGAACAGTAAACCGCCGAGGCCCGATAAGCACCAGGGAGCAGGCTCATTAAAGCTGGCGTATCTCCAGTCTGCACATTCCCCTTTTTTTCTCTATCCAAATACTGGAAAAACAACAAGCTTCGTAACTTGTCAGAGGGCGCCACTTGTGTTTCTTTTCTGTTTTTTTCTGTAAAGCAGGGAATCCCTCTGAGGAAATATTTTCACAAACCCAGAAGATGAAAAACAGAGAGAAACAGAGGACCTGTCTGTGCGATGTGCTCTGTCAGCATCCTGTCAACAGCGCACAGCCAATTAGGACCGCAGCCAAATGGCAGGGCGAGCTTTCTGTTTCTCACTGCACTGATTCTGCATCCAGCAAACACACACACACACACACGTTCACATACGTGGTTAATATGGACAACATACATTTAAGAGTACGTGCAAGGGAAATGTGTATATATATGCCCGCATTATGTGCACCTGATTTTACTGTAAACCAACAGGACATACTGTATATCCTGTGTCTAAATTCTAAGGCAGGAGAATCACTCGGCCTACTATGTCTCTGTAGCCTCTTGTCCTGTTGCTGATGCCAGTTGGCCATTTGAATACATTTTCATACTGAGCCTGCTCAGAGCATGTGAGGCTGCGCCTGCACGAGTTCGGATAAGGTGTGTGTTTATCTGTTGGGGAAGATGACGCTGAACTTGATACTCTCTCTATGTAAAATCAACAGTCCTGCCACAGGCTGGGGAGCCCATCCAGACACAAAAACACACCCTCTCTTACGCCCTTACACAAAAAACATTGGCCCTGTACTCGCTCTGCAAATGCTACAGTCATTCCTAGTTCTGCGTTGCATATCAGACCTGACAAAGTGAGGAGACACTGAATGGTGTCCGGGGACAGTGCGCGTGGAGGTGGAAGGTGCTACCACCACCTCGTATGGTCGGCTAAATAAACCTGACACACGCAGGCCCACCAGCCTGCTGGAGCTGCTCTGTTTCAAGCTATCAAGTCAGAAAGACTTAGAACACCTTAAATCAATTTTCACCGCTCCCTCACAGGAGAAGTGAGTCAAAGTTTACGTAAGTGGGAAAGGCTGAAAAGGTTACAGGGGCCAGACACAAAGAACACCTGTTCAAATCGCATCAATATCTGCAGTCCAACAGCTTGCAGATTCTTCTCAAGCATTTTGCAGTTCCTTGTTTTATTCACGAATGCTGTTGACTGAGCCACGTTATAACTCATTTTTCTACATATGAGCAATGTCGCTACTACTGGGCTCCAACAGCTTGGCCACTTGTCATCGTGGATCTGCTTTAAAAATGTGCATGTAGGCAAGTGCCACTCACCAGCTGCCAACCAGGCTACTTGGTGAAAGTGCAAGAGGGTGCGTTGTCCTAATCTGAGTAATACAGCCGCACCAACTGTTAACTGAGCAGTAATCTGTCTCTGCTGCAGGAGGTGGTGGAGACCTAGTAAGAGGAGGTCTGGGGTGGTCTTCTATCCAGCAAGGACAGATAGGTTGCTGGCAGCAGCTCACATGTCAATCAAATGGCATTTAAACTTGAAAATATGCAGGGCCTCAACTGTGACTCTCACATGCAGACATCAATGGATGTTCCACTTGGCAAAGCTGCCATTCCCCTCCTTGAACGTACAGAAAGCCAAGGGGATCCGTCCAAGATACCATTGCACAGCCAATGGCTGAGCCTTAGGAGGTTTACCAACAACGCTGTCCGCAGAGTACAAAAAGTGCTGCATGATTGCATATCACGCCAAAACTCACACAGGGCACAGATGATGCAATATCCCCCCCTTTTCTCTGTTCCATGAGGATACAGAGCACTGAAACTGAGCCCCCCTGCACCTTACCGAACTCTATAAATATAAATATTTGATGGCAAAAAGGTTCTGTATAAAAGAAGCGTCTCTCGAGTCCTCACCACCAAGAGCGTTGTTTGGGTTGTGTGACTTATTCACCCCTTTAGCTGATTCAGAGCATACAGCAATGCTGTCGTTATGGATAACAGCTTTAGCTGAGCTTGCCCAATGGGTATAAACTAGCATTTCTCACTGAGGGGAAGACTGGTGTACCACAGAATGAAGCCGCCTCAGTCCAATTCAGCAGAGGGTGGTTAAAGATAAACTCTCTCCAAACCCCACATGACAAGAAGAGATCAGTGATGCATACACCTCAATAGCAGAATGTGACGGAGAGGAAAGGACAAACAGAACAGACTGGGTAGCTCTCGCCTAAGTTCACTGCTGAAAGCCATTTTGACTTGGAGATAGAAACGTGGACCAATGCTGCTGTACATCTTAAATGCGCTCCCTCTTTGTCTCAAGAGACAAGCCTTGAGCGGCTGACCCATGTTGAGCACTGTGCCATTCGCCTGTGACAACACTCAGCATATTGAGAATTTCATCAGTCTAAAGTGAAGTTGTGCGAAGTCTAGGAAGCTGGAAACCGGGACCGTGATTGTTATGTACTGTGACATACTCACAGGGGAGAAATTACATCAGAAAAAGGTCTAGTTCATGCACAGGAGCAGAGGACTCCTGAAAGCTGCCACAAAGGGCCCTACAGTTTGTCCATACTGCAAATCTAGTCCCATCATGTGAGGAGACTGGAACCAATCACATCATTGCTTCGACATGCGACTGATGCGGGAAGAGGCATAGCTAGGAGGAGCAACAGAATCATCCCATACGTCTCTGATAGATACTGAATCCGTTTCGGCCAAGAAATGAAATGGTAACAAACGGCATGTTTAGTATCTCACAGCAAGCAATGTTTGATAAGGAAAACCTTCTGTTAATAATTCAGGTTTTTTTTTCTCCTGCCAATTCTCAATCGTGAGTCCCACCTTAAGATGACTAACACACGTATTTCCCAAAACATTATGGATGTCATCCTTTAGGGTGCACTATGAAGTGATTGTACTGTTGTATTCAACGTGACTTTGACGTTTTTCATCCGACATTTGTGACTTTGTGGGGAAATTTGTATCGATACAAATTAACAACAAATTAATCCCATCTTCAAAGAAGCGGCAACTGGATAAAAGCAGAGACTGGACAGGATCAGATGAAGAAGCGGCTATGCTCTGAGTGCTAATGGTGAATTCTTGGCCACCGCCATTGACATACTTAAAGAGGTGATGCCAGGCAGCACTGTCCATTTTAATCAAACTCCCTCTCTGTACATCTCTCGCTCTCTCTTCTCATCTTACCTGATGAAGAGCAGCTTGCCTCGTCCCTTTGATGTTAACTTATGGATGTATATGCATTTAGCATTCTCTTACACAATCAGCAAAAGGTACACACCCACACACAGCCATGGCTCACAGCACATGCACGGAGATCCACAAACACGGCCTCACTCTCCTGAACATGCACAGTGATGCACACACATGTACATCGCACAAGAGGGGCAGGGATACAAGTAATTTAGCACAGTGTGACACTTTCACGGTCTAATTAGCCCCAGTGTTGCAGTAAACACATCCCAATGACCCTCCAGTTCTGGTTTCTCATTAAGTATAGATGGGGCTGAAGATGGCCGGCTTCTCTCGTCCGCCAGGGCCCCGACTTCGTCACAGTAGCAGCTCCCCAGAACCCTGTAGAACCTCAGGGCGAGCACCCGATTCAACCAGCATCAACGCAAACACACTTCAGAGAACAAACAAGGAACCCCCTCTTCCCTTCGCTTCGACATGTCTGCCTCTGCACGTCACGTCCGATTCTGACCATACATCATACATGCGTTCATGTGCACGCTCGGAGGAGAGACTGAGGGAGATTCAAGGAATGCTCTGGAGAGATGCTGCATGGCGTGTGCAGAGACAGACGGCCCTGTTGCTTGCTTGCTTGCTTGCTGCTGCTGCCTTTGACGCGGTGATGGGGATTTTCCTCCTCTTCTCTCTGTTGCAGTAGCAGACGTGGCCAGCAAGCTGTGATCAAACTGTGCCTTCATCCTCACACTCTCTCTCGTTCTCTCTCATCAGCTGGAAGGCTTCAGTAGCAGGGTGCCCCAGATTCATGGACCACCTCCATCCTCCCATCTAGTGCAGGGGCTGCCGACTCGCCGCTGTGGAGCTCTACTGCCACCTTCTGGCAAAAAAAAAAAAAAAAAGTGGTAGTGCAACGGAGAAATGCAAGGAGGGCTCGTCTGGTCGTTTGAATTGGGGATTTTTAGAAACACTCTTGAATTAACTTCATGATCTTGACCTAGTGTGGATGTGGTAAATTATAGCAAAGAATATTTGTTCAAAACCTACTTGTAGAAGACCTTTTTTTTTATTTTATTAGCCGTTCAATTGATTCCTTCTTAATATTCCCAATAGATCAATCGCAGGTTGCAGTGGTTCTGCATGAGGCGTTTGCACAGGCCTGAGGGCAGGAAGAGAGGTGGGGGAGGGGGGTGGTACATCAAATCAGATCCTGGATCGATATTAGCATGTGGTGTTAATCTAGTGAGTGGCCCTTTGGCAGATGTAAGTGACTTAAGAGTTGAACAGCACAGCAGACCTAAGAGCCATTATCAAATAGAACGAGCTCAGCATTTCCCTCCCGAATAAGCCACTTTTTTTTGGTCACAGTGGAGTGTAGCCGGGGTCCAGCAGCAAACTGCGAGGGTGACTTTGGGTTGAGCACCGTCAGGGACTTTTCTGCCTTTGTACACCAAAGTATTATATAAGATTTTATCTGGGCTTTTTTTTTGTGTGCACGCTAGGCCAAATCCAATAGCCTCTTAAGTCAAAGAAAAGGAAATTAGCGTGACTGATGCGGAGCAGTGCAGGTTGATACTGTAGTCACAAAATGCAAGGACAATTTTTTGCTCGAAAAGCAGGCCAGAGGCCTTTAAAGTACAGAAAACCACACAGTTCTACTCAAGTTAAGAACTCTTGCATGAATTGTTTGTGTGCAGGTTTGACTCTTTGTACAATTCAAAACAAAAATCTTTAATCATCTGTACATGCGTTGGCACAATGTTACGGTTTCCCCGTTTACCTCTGGGGAAAAGGAACCAAAAATTAAAAAAAAAAAACAGTACTACTCAGTGGATTCCATATTAAGATTCACAAGCCTTTTCTGGATGTTTATGGTAAAGTGTTTGCAAGCACCTCTCTTTAAAATACTGTTGTCAGGTAATAATTGAAATACGTATGCAATATTGAAAGTATAAAGCATCCTAATTGACCCAAACAGACTTTACATTGCTTGATTGTATGCAAAAGAAAATGTCTTTCTCTTTCTGCTGTTAAAAACACAAGTGCTGAGGAACGTTTTAGTGGCAGCAAAGTGAGAGGCACGACTAAAGGGAACAGGGAAAGAGAAGTGACAACAGAGGGGGGAACAGAGACAAGGGGAAAGGGCAGGGAACAGGAAATACTTTTGATTTGTAGAGATGTAACATTTACACTGCAGTGCTTAGTATCTTAGCCTTGCAGCCGTTTTATTTATAGCAGACACAAACAGGCTGGATAAAGACAAAATATACGAGAAATGGCGCCATGAAGTACAAATCTGATTCCGTTCCATGCCCAAAGAAGAAAATCAGCCAAAATCTGTAGAGTTGAACTTTTTTTTAGGATCATGCCTAAGAGGGGACATTCTGGTAAAAGTCAACCCGGTTTATTTCCTATCAACTTAGCAATTGTCACTTGATAGGATGATTAAAATGTGCTTCCTTTAACTGTAAAGCTCCAGGCACTGTCAGACGCATGGCGACACGACAGGAGCCAGAGGGAAGAAAGAGTGAAACACAAAATACATTGTCATCTCTACATTTATATAGGGCACCTCCCATTTCTTCAGGCTTCTTAAACATCCGTCACGTTTTGCTGAATTCATGGGGGCTGGCCTTGATTTTAACTTTTTTTTGGTAAATGTAGTACTGGTAAAATTACACTGAAACATCAACAAATCAAGAGATCATTTAGTACGGCGTCTCTAGTACATACATTCTCTCAAACTGCGATCCCCAGGGATCTGAACACAGATTTATTAGGCTCTGTGGAGCATGAAATTCAAGTCTAACAGCATCCTCACCTGGTTTAGGGCTTCTCGCCCACTCGCTCGCTCATTGACCCGCTTCAGTCCTCTTGGTGCTAAGGCTTCACTGCATTAATAGTTCTGGACTTTTTTTTTCTTTCATTTTTTTTGTAAATCAGCCGAGGCATTATCTCGTCTAAGAAAGGCACGCGACTGAGCTTCAAAGTTCGCTACTGCTCCGGTTCTCCTCCCTTTATTTTCTTCTTTTTTTTTTTGTAGCAGCACTTTGCATTGCTCTCCATTCCAGAGAGAATAACACTTTGTGGCCTTGTCGATAATATCAACATACATATACATATTTACACAGAAGAACATTTTCTAAAACGGTCAGTTGACTTTTGTTTGTTTCTTTTTCGTTGTGTGTGTGTGTGTGTGTGTGTGTGTGTGTGTGTGTGTGTGTTTTTTTTTGTCAGGCTTAGAGTAAAAAACTTTTAAGGATGTCAGCGTGTGCTCGTGAACTGTACATATGGCAAGCATGTAGAGAGATACGACATGGAAACATGGCAGGGATGATGCTCGTTGTACTGCGTGTGTGCGTGTGTGTGCGTGTGTGTGTGTGTGAGCGGGTGTCAGTATGGTTTTATGAGTGCTTGATAGTGTATTTGCCTTTCTGCAGCTGGGAGATGTACAGCTTTGACTTGGTGCCATCCAGTCGTTTGAACCACACCTCGTCGTTGTTGATTGTGGTGATGATGGCGCTGCATGACACAGACAGAACGATGTTAGTCCAACCACAATCCTCACAATGCGTTTGAAAGGGTTCACATGAGACTTTTTCTGTGGATGAACACTCCTCGCTGAGTGGCAAACACTCAACAGGCAGAAACTGCCCCTGTGCATTACTAATAACCAAGCACGTGGATTTCAAAATGAAACATTCCAAAGAGTTTTACAACAGACAACCTGAATTTCACTGGAATTCCATATGATTCTTTGATCAGCCAGACAAATTATGCTTTAAGATTTGACAGACGTATGAATGATGATGAAGATGTCTGCACAGAGACCACGCATACAGCGTTTCCCCAACCAACACTGGAACTTACAAAGAGACAGAAATAAGGTGAAATCTAGTACTTAATGTGTCATTGCTTTTTTTTCTTTTAAATAAATGTCTGTGTGTATATTATCACATCAAAAGCCATGTCAACATCCATTTACAGTCAACTATGGGAATGAAGATGAGACTCGTCACAGTGAATGAGATCTATTAAAATTAAAATGAACAATGCGTACGCACAGCTTTGATTGTGTCTCTGTGCGTAGACAGAGGTTGAACTCGTGAACCTACGCAGAGTTTTGTGGCACTAGATGTCTTCAGGCTTACTTTGGTGAAACATTACTTCCCTGGGCTGATGCAACACATACACACAGAGGCTGGTGACAAATGAAAGGAGAAACCAACATAAAGTGTTTAAGTGAACAGCTTTAATGCTCTGTAGCACAGAGATTCCCTCTATTATCTCCCATAAGAGTTCACCTGGTTTAGCTCAGGTTACTCAGGTACTCGTCACCAATCTGTATGTATCAGGAGAATTCATTTCTGGATACATGTTGCCCTCATACCACACACTGACTGCTGTTTTGTACATGGACCCCAGTATCAGAGCTCTACGCATTCATAACAGCAACCTCTTGCGCGTATCCTGTCCTGACGACGCACCGGACAGGACGCACAAAGGGCGGAGTGTGGAATCACAGTCATTCCTGCTGTGACTCCCGTAGTCTTTGGTTAAATCCATCCAGGAGCGTTTATGTTACAAAAATAAATCCACCAGGTGACCCCCCACTGCTCGAGTCAGAAGCACAAATTTGTGGATGAACTTGTACATGTTGTTGTCTGGTGCTGGAACCAAATTCCCCACTCCCTCACATTTTTACAAATGGCTATGGATTCCGCAATAAACCCTCCTTCCACACACACACACACGTGTGCGCGCGCGCACACACACACACACACCTTGTCGGGTACTCGTCCTTCCTGTTGATACAGATGGCCTGTCCCCTGCAGTACCAATGGTTGTCATAGAAAAGTCGACCGTCCTCGGAGCGCGCCACATGGTGATGCCTGTCAGGCTTGACTGCAGGGACTGGGCGAAGAAAAAACACAGCAGGAGACATGTGGTGAGGAAGAGATGGGGAGACAGGGAAGGGAACAAGTGACTAAGGGCAGGGTAAGGTTGGAAGAAATACAGTACAAAATAACTGTAACTGTGGTTCGATGGCTGCACTCGGCCACATATTGACTGTAACCAAAGACGAGGAGAGACTCTTACCGTCCACCTTCACCCTGGGTGGCCCCAGTGATGCCATCGCCTGCAGGTGGAGGAAACAGACACAACAGGACAGAAAAAAAAAAAAAAAATCAAATCACAGCTTATCAACAACGTAAGAGGACATTTACTAGTTGACTCGTTCAAGTTGGTCAATGATCATAAAAGTACCTTTCTTATAGCGGTCCAGTCTTCAAGAATGTCCAGATCTTGCAGCATGTAAACGATATACGGTCGTAAAGGAGAGGTTAAGGAAAACTCTGAGGAGGGGGCAGAAAACGTCTGTCTGGAACTGAACGACACTGAAATAAAAGCAGCAAAATAGTGGTGCATATGGCTCATATGGGGGGAATAAGACAAGGACAGGACGAAGGAGAAAGGATATCAGAAACAACGACAGGCTTCTTCTTCTTGACAGGGGTGAACGGGTCTTTTTTCTTGTTTTTCCGTGAGTGCAATCCATCGTTCCACAACTCTGGAAAAGAAACAAGGAGGACAAATTATGTCTCTGTGTCACTGCCCCCTGTTCATATTTCCATCTGCGTCACTAACATTAAGTACAACCTTCAGCTCTCGTCTGGTAACATAGTCTTGATCAAATTTGCAATGTTAATTCACTGATTCTTCCTTTACACGAACAAACATATCCTGTAAGGTATGTTAGTGCTGATGTTAAACAATGATTCAACAGGTTTGTCAAGTGGCAGCTCCCAGTTGGAATTATTGAACTGCTTTTTTTATTGTTCAATGAAAATATAGAATATTTACCAACTGCTGCTTAGCTAAATGAATGCAAGGATTATGCCTCTCTCTTTTTCATACTGATACGACCAAATATGCTGGGTTTTATGGATAGTGGCAGTCTAAGTCAGAAACTTTAGGATATCAATGCAGGCCCCACCTTCTGACATTGTATTGACTAAAATATGAATAAATGGATGAAAAAACAACAATGGTTTGTCGAAGCTCCCGGCTGGTACCTGAGGTGATGTCAATACTGTGTCTGTCTTCTTCCAGTCTTCTTATCTTCTCCTCCAGTTCACTCTGCACAGTGTCAAACAGCAGCAACTTCTCACTCTGTGGAGGACAGAAACAAAAGGTGTCAGCAAAGGCAGAGAGTCCTCACATCTCACGGCTACAGAAGCAGGAGAGGGGTTGAATTTAATCTCGGCAGTGCACACTGTGGCAGAAGCCCAAACATTCTAAATTACAGTGGATTCGCCGTTTTGTCAGGAGAGTCGTCCGTCCAACTAAACCTATCCGACTCAAATGTCGGCCTCTCACCTCCCAGTGTTGGCAGGCTGCCTGGATCTCACACTCGTACTTATTCTTCACCGACTCCAAACACAGCTCCCTGTAGATCCCTGCAACAAACATTGAGTGGCAAAAAAAAAATCAACCCGAAGCAAACAACAGGAACAACGAGAATCTGTTTTAACCCAAGAAAATATAGTCTCTGAAGTCTAAACTGCAAAAAAAGTGCACCTGGCATTAAATATAATTTCAAACACTGACATTTGAACAAATATCAAGTCCTGCTTTGCTTAACACATGGAGGGATTAAGGCCAGGGCGTGCAATCCCTTTAAAGGTGACATATTATGTAAAAATAATTTTTCAGTGTTTGTGCACATAAATGTGTGTATCACAAACTGTGAAAAGAGACCACCCTGTTGTTTTTTTGTAAGGGGGCTTAACTCTATAGCCTGGCTCTGAACAACTGGTTCAGACTTCTCTCCCACTGTGACATCACAGTTGGACTCTTTTGGGGTAACCCCGCAATCTGAGAATCTCCACTTCTCCGGTGAAGGGGTGCAACATTTCCTACATAGTTTGAAATCGGTTGACCAATCACAACAGACTGGGCCAGCTGGCCATTCAGAGCAGACTGGGGGTTTAGACAGAGTGTGAAAAGCGAAGCAGCTGGAATGGGAAGTATGAGGACACAGATGCCTTTTCTGAACATTAGAGCACGTAAACATTTTGAAATGGTCACCCAAATTAAATGTATCGTTCATGCTAATACCCAAATACGTTAAGTTGATGATATCAGCGAAGACTGAAAGTTGACTCGGACTCACCAGCCACTTTGGTCCTGATCTGCATGTTCTCCTGCAGGTTGGCTAACGGCTCCAGGTACTCTTGGGCACAGCCAGCCATCACCTCCTGCAGCTTAATGTCCACCTGGCTCAGACGCTCCTTGTACAACCTGGGCAGCAAATGAATGAGCTTGAACTCAGGCGGAGCCTTGGATATTTTTGCGGCATTGTGGTGAATTTGCTTTCAAGGCATTTGTCTTAAAAGCAGAGTCGCCACAGTGCAGAGCATAATTAAACAGTCAGGAGTCGTCACGGTGCTTTACTCCCACTGGACCGGGCAGAGGAGCTAAATCATGTCCACACTTCTCAAGAAGGGGAAAACTTCTCAGCTACACCAAACATAATGTCTATTTTAATGACATTATGGCGATTACACAGATAGCCATTAAAATACCTGTACTGCAATGGTGGCATGGAATTCATTACTAAGTTTACTGATTTCAGAAAGTGCATAAAAAGTTAGTTTTACACAAGAAATAGCGTAGAACGCTGTAGATTACATAATTTGAATGATCTCGAAGATTTGAAATGGTCTTTGGAATTGAACTTTGAGCTATCTGTCAATTGTTTTGTGACTGAGTAGATTAATCTTCAGGTACTTTCGTTTCTCCACTATTGAGGTTGATAAATGATCATGTTGAGCTACTGTATGTATTAGACAGGTTGTGAGCTTGCGTTGATTGTTGTGTGGTGTATTGTGTTGATTTCTGTTATGTTGTGAGTATGAATGTTCTGTTTGTAAGCTTATGTTTTTCTGCTGTACTTTTGATGTACTGTGAGTATGAATAGCCTGCTTGTAAGCTTGTGTTTTTTGCTGTGCTCTTGATGTACTGTGAGTATTAATGTGACGGATGTATGTAATGTTCTTCTAATGGTCCAGAGACCCCAGGAAGAGTAGCTACTGTTTAAGACAGACAAGAAGCTAATGGGGATCTTAATAAACTGAACTAAACGGAAGATGAGACGACAAGCATCTCAGAGTCTTCACAGTTTGTTTTCAGTGAGTATCACTTCAGGGGAGAGCTGAAGTGTATTAGATACATCAGGGGAAAGGACTCACTGCTCCTTCAGGTCGGTGAACTGTTTCTCCAGGGTGGTCATCTCATCCAGGCACTCCATCCTCCTCCTCTCACAGTCCTCGTCGTCCATCTCTGTTCACACGGACACACGGCGGGTTTGGCATCACCTCCTCATCAACTGCTTTTCATTTCTTTTTCCAACCAGCATCAACAACATCATACAGCAGCAGCACCCCCGACCCCACCACCACCATCATCATCACCTGCCCTGGTCCAGAATCTCTGACCATTTTCCACAAGTGTGTCAGACAAGAGTGTTGGATCACAAATGAAACTGTGGGTTTGTGTGTTTAGGGCCTGTGTGTGTGTGTGTGTGTGTGTGTGTGTGTGTGTGTGTGTGTGTGTGTGTGTGTGTCTGTGTGTGTGTGTGTGTGTTTCTTTCCTACCAGAGGTGTCTCCATCTTCGGACACCGATGAGCTGACGGTGTCCTCCTCGTCCGTGCTGCTGCCGTCCTGCTCGGGAAAGTCCACCTCCATTTCTTCGTGGTTACTCTCTTTCTTCTCCCGGGAGTGCACCGGCATCGCGGCGTACGAACAAGCCGG
Organism: Scophthalmus maximus; assembly: GCF_022379125.1. Taxonomy (NCBI): domain Eukaryota; kingdom Metazoa; phylum Chordata; class Actinopteri; order Pleuronectiformes; family Scophthalmidae; genus Scophthalmus; species Scophthalmus maximus. Next base: position 6,055,193 of record NC_061532.1, read on the forward strand.
ATGTTAGCGCGGCGGCAGAGCTTGTTCGTCAATTCCAGCCCACGGCAGTAAAGAAAAAGAAAGCCAACGTAGCTCAGACGGCTAACCGGTTAGCTAGCCCCCGCATCCAGACAGCTGAGAGTGCAAACATGGCCACCGTCGACCAATGACAAGAGGCTTTGCTGAGCTCGTCCAATCAGACGTTGGTGTGGGTAACTGACTGCCGAGGGAAGACGTTAGGGATTTGTGGTTTTTTAAACTTTTCACGAGCACCTGATTGCTACTGTACAGTACAAAACAACAAAACAAAACAATACAACTTAATTTAAATTAATTAAGAAGGCAGTTTGGTTTAGGCTAAGTAAAAAACAAAAACAGGATATAGACATGCACGAACAAATAAACAGCAACAATATCACGATCATATACGCTGCGATAAAAAGTTAAATTGCTTCTAAAATACTTTGTAATCAATATTTTAACATTTATTGTGTGCGCAGGTGTCTAGCTATTTTTGATTTGTTTTTTTGTTTAATCTAATTTTTTTTTAATTAATTTTGACCTTCCCACGCTTCATTTAATATATGTATATTTGTTAATTTAGGCTACAGATGCCTTGGACCCTTTAACATCTGGAAGAAATTGAACAGCCATTTAACATGTATAATACAATGGAGAGAACAATTTAATAAAAAAGAATAATAATATTGACCAAATTGTAAAAATGTGAAAAGGCAATATTGGATTTTTAAAATGATCTTAATTCTTTATATATTGGCTGCCATTGTTGTTGAGGGACTATTGGTCTTGCAGGCCTCAAAGATTTTCTTTGCATGCTGTCAGTGCCATCATCATCATCATCATCAGTCGGGGTACTTGGAAGCAGCCAGGGGGTCTTCAGAGTGATTGCAGCGCGTGCGGCTGCAGGGGTGTGTGTTGTACAGGTGCTGGAGGTCCTTTGCAAGCGGACTGGAAGATTATTCAAGCACCCGGGGCAAGAGCTGTGACAGACAGCTGGCTGCTCATCTCTCCTCTCACTCAGTGGCAGTGATGGACAGACTGAGCAGCGGGTGGAGGCTGGAGCCGTGGCGTTTGTCTACTTTGAAAAAAAACAACACTTTATAGCACAACATCACAACAAAATTCTTTTGCGGTTGACAGTGTGCATGTTTGGGTTTATGCCACTGACCAGGATCTGCAATTCATGTTTTGACCACAGGGGAGCGTTAAAGAACTTTGCTGGGAGGATAAACAATAGCTCCCTGTTGCTAAAAGTTTAAATAATTCCAAAAAGAGAATAACCTATCCTAGAATCAGGCAGAGTTCATGATAATGATCTACTAAATATAGTGGATTAAGAATAACCAAAAGAGCATGATTTAAAAATGAGTTGTATCAATAAATGGAAGACCTCAAACAGGAACATTGATGAAACAATAAAATATGAATAAAAAATCCTGGCTAACAAAAATTCTATAGATGATATATTGCACTGTTTGAGTTACGTATTTGTCACAAAAAAAACCTTGACGTGAACTTCAACAGAAAAAACAAGTTTTATTTGTGATACATAAGCTGAAAGGGGGAAAAAAGGGCCTCAAAAAACATCAAAAAAACTGCATATGCGAATATTAAACGTCTTGTAAGCCTCACTATTTCCATGGTGCGTAGTCACTCACATTCACACTGCTAGTGTGTCAGGAAACTTTGCTGGTCTAAATTGTGTTAAGGGTGCAGTACGTAGTGCTAAAGCAGAACATCTGAGTCGTCTTTGTGGTTTTATTTTATAATACTGGACTTTCTGTCATTGTCCCACACTGTCCAGAGTGGACATGGCTGACTACAGCGGATAATCAGCAAATTGCGCACGGAGGAATGTAGGAGAGACTCGAGAATGAGAAGAAATAAAAACGGAGAACCACATTTTTATTACTTATGATAAAAAAGTGTCTCTGCACTCTGGAAACAATACTCGGTTCAATATTGTTTGCCCTGTTTTCAACTGCATGTGCACTCACATGACAGTCAGCGCCGCGATATGTAATCGTTGTAAATCTAAGACCTCAAACCATACTCGCTTACGAAGGCTGTGTGTCCAACCATCTTTCGTCTGATTTCAGGTTTCAGTCTCATGTTTCTGTGAATTTGTTTGAAAGTTCTAAGAAGTAGGTTGATATATCCTTCGCTATACCCCAATGGTCCGATTATTCAACTCTGAAACAACAGGTAGACCTATAGGTGAAGGCTTGTCCAGTATGATTGAAAATGGACAATCAAAAAAAACCCCGGATAAAGTGGGTCTCTGACGCTTTCAGCTCTCCTCCTTTGAACATTATCTGATCCCCCTATTGATGCCTCGCGCAAAAATCCCTCTCACATCTTGTAGCAGCAAGTATTTGAATTGCAGCCAAGCAAAGCATTTGTAAATCCCCAACATTAGCATTCTGCTTACCCCTCTAAGATATTGAAATTTTAATGATTGTGTTTAAACCCTTTTCACTTTTGCATCACAGAGCCCTTGATTTCACAGGCAGGTATGCACAGCCTGAGAGCTTCCAGCCTTTAAGTCCCATTAATACATAATCATCTTTAAAGCGATGTCCTTAGTACTTAAAGGTAACCTTAAAGGAAAGAGTTTTTGAGAAATACTCTTATTCGCTCTCTTGCTGAGAGTTAGCTAATGCCAGTAGATCTAAAAAGTAGAAACAGCCAGGGGACGGCAAGTCTGGCTCATTCCAAAACTATTTCACCAACCTGCACCCCAAAGCTTACTAATAAACATGTAATACGTTTAATTAAAAAAGTTAACGTTTTGGCTTTACGAAGAGTTACATGCTAGAATGTATTCATGGCTAGTTCTGTTCTGATTACCTCATGGGGATGACATTAAAAACCCAACCTTTTGCTTTTTTTTGTTCCTTTGGACAAAATTGGGTTAGGTATTTCCCCCACGGTATCAAGTTGTTGGCTCCAAGACAAGAGAGGTATTCATCTACTCATCTAAATGTCAACTAAACCTCAACAATATCTCAACAACGTTGAGCAAATTAAACCAAAAATATCTGCACGGCCAGACATCACAGAGGAGGCCTATCTTGTGAAACGCCTTTAGTGTGTTCCCATGCCGCCAAGACTTAACCACCAATTCTGCACCTGATAATGACCCTGTGAAAGGAGGGCAGTAGGACATCATATTGGATGTATTAATGTCTTTGTGTGTGTTTGTGTGCGTGTTTGTGTGCGCGCGCGTGTGAGTGTGTGTGTCTGTGCGCATGTGTGTGTGTGCGTGCGTGTCACCGTGGGAATGCCTGGGCAAGGAAATAAAGGTATTACCCCTTCTCCGAAAAAACGCCCACATTTCCCCGAAAAAATATGCATTCGCACATTCAGCATGAAACCGAGTCAACAAAGGGGAGGATCTCAGAGTTTTTTCACTTCCGTTTGAAAGTTTCAATCAATAAAGTCACAACAGCACTAGAAAGATGTTGAAACCCTCTATTTCCCCCCCCCCAAGCCATTCAAATGTTGGTCAACTTTTAAAGGTATGGGAACCCGTTTTATTTGAAAATTTGTTCAGGGCAACACACAAGATTACTTTCTCTTTTTGGAACTCACTGAATGATGGATACCCTTGGATTATCTTCATTTATGCCTCTAGAAAATTTATATCATTGTACACTTTGATCACATGAGATAATAACCACATTGGCCTTTAATGTATTCAATTCATAAAGCATGGTTGTGGTGAGGTCTCCCTGACGAAGAAACTGCCTGACTCATACTGTTGAACAGCGAGCGTGCCTACCCAATTATTTCACGAGCCGTGGAAAAAATCCATGTGTGACGTTGTCATACAAAATTTTTTTTTTTTTTACACCGAGCCACACATTGTGAAAACATGAAGTGGGTGCAGTTTGTGTAAACTCTGGGTGTAGGACTGCTGTGTCACTGAGCCCACACAAGAAACGGATGAGTTGAGGTTGCCTGGCAGGCCAAATGTCCAACTGAGTGATTACTGTAATAATGGAGCGATGGCTTCGTCCTGAAACTGGAAGGAAGTTGTCATGGGTGACGTGCACACATCTGGGAAGCTGAAAAGCTAATCTTAGACGGCTGAGCTAGGTGCAGATCATTGATGTAATAACCGACTGACATTCACGACAGATTCAACATTAGATTGTATCCTATTCCACGTCAGACAGTGACCTTCTGCCCATAGATTATGAAAATCTTCATTATCTTATATTAAATTTGAATCTATCTCACAATGTTATCAACATATGTGTCATTTGGAGAAAATTCTGAGAAATGCATTTGATTTCCCGCCAAGTGTTGAATAATGACATCATGGCTATCATGTCTGATTGCTAATTATTGGAGGCCTGTGGAAAACGACCAGCCGGGCTCCCTGCAAAGTGAAAACAAATGCCACCTATAACTCTAAAGCTTCATCAATAACACATATTACTTTGAATAACTTTGCAGACGCAAAAAATACAGATGAGGTGTGTCTGGACACTTATGTTATGGAACAAGTGTCACATGGTTACTAGCTCACTATTGGCCTTACATATCGCAAAGACAGGGAGCTGGTGGACACAGCTAACCTGGCTCTGTCTGTTAATGAATGTACTGAATGGCTCACCTATTAACATGTTGATTCTCTGCAGTATCCGTTAGTCTACGTGCAGTTTACACAAGTGACAAATTAAAAAGCCATAAAGGGTGCTGAGCAACAGTTTCCCCTCGACTATTCTGAGCTAAGCTAACTGCTCCCGTGCTCTAGCGTACAGGCACGACAGCGCTGTCGGCCGTCTCACCTCTCAGCGTGAAAGTGAATCCGCACATTTGCCAAAATGTCAAAGTGTTCCTTCAGGTGCAAACAGTAGATGCTTTCCAGAAATTACACATGTCTTTCAGTTTCTCAAATTAGCCATGATGTAATTTCAGTATTAGTAATTTATTTGACTTGCTCCCCCGCGACTTCATCAACAGTATTATATCTCTTGCTAGATGCAAAAAAACAAAAAAACACTAAGCACAAAATTCAAGTATCCATAACTCTTCATGAAATGTTTGGTCCATATACTATAAAAAGATTGCTAGAATGAACGTATGGGAAATTATTTTATGTGCTAACAGTGGGCTATTTCTTAAAAAAAAAAGCATTACATAACCTGCTTTTAAATTAGGCTGATTATGAATCAATTCATATTTAACAATATTGAGTAATACTTTCTAATTCCTTTTTTCTTGGAGATACATGCATTAATAGTCAGCTAATGAGGTACCCCTTCCAAAAAAAGAAATCCAACAGCCCTGGAATGAATCAAATTCAATGAATTTGTTGAAACTTCATTCAACTTTCAGATCAGGCTGCAGTGCATGGTGCTGCTTAAGAGTAATAACAGTATATTGCATTGTAGGGCTGTTGTATTGGTATGAAGAGGCATTACTTTAGCTCAGAATGCAAGGTGAGGTTGGTGTAGGTAAATTGAGAAAGCGCAAGAGTTTCATGACCATCAAGGTGTGATGCACCCTCAGGCACTTAGATAAGTGAGGATTTACCAACACGCAGGCAGAGGGCAATGTACAGCACATGACACTGAACTGGCGTCAGTGCTCCATCAGTGGTTGGTTGTCCATAGCAACCACAAGTAAACACGCGGCAAGTGCAGACAAGTGCACTCGCACCGCTTTGCAGAACAAACAAAAAAATGCTCAAGGATGTAAAGTGGAAGTCCCAGCATTTCCCAAATAGGTCGAAGATCTGACTGAAAGATAGACACAAGCACGCGATCTTGGCCGCAGCACAGAAAACACAGGGCTGCGAGAAGCTTGTCCCCAGATGTCTCCTTATGATACGTGAAGTATGCGTGGAATTCGAGGCAGCGTTGTTGTGCGTGGGGTGTTTGCCTGAGAGGGGCCATACAGTGGGGCTGATACATAGTGACATCAGAGACCTGCTGGGCGTGTAGATGTGCGCGAGTGTCTGGTATGCCTCGCGCAATTTCAATTGAGTATCGCCCCGCAGAGGTGTGATAGATTCACTGCTCTTGGATACTGTTGCTATGTTTTCACCAAGCCTCCCTGTCACAGTGTAAACAGACCTGATCCTGGGAAATTTATCTTAAATGTCAGGGCAGCCCATGCCAGGTAGCTCTGTCACGCACTTTCACCAGATCTTGTCGTGAAAGACAAAGGAATTTCCTTTAAAAGACTTTAAAGCATTCGGTGGAACAAATGCAAAAAAGAAAAAGAAAAAAAAAAGCTCACAATGGTGTGAAAAAGAAAATAAAGGGGTTATATTCAAAATTCCTAACAAAACTCATAACAGTGTGATGTGCATGTAGTAATGCACATCACATTACTTAATAGAGTTACAGTAATGTGTTTTCCTGCATGACCTAACACAGTGTTTCCCTGGATCAAATCTGACTTATGCAGGACTTTACCCACAGAGGTGTGTCCAAGCATGTGCATTGCTGAACGGGTAAGTCCAGAACATCCTCTTGTGGAACATGCAGTGCTGCTTTCATCGGGGAGTCTCCATGAGGAAACTTTAGAATCTTCCCCTCTTCCTCTGCTCTGGGTGGGCATGCGCCCCTTCACTTTTTAGCGTAACCATGAACACAAAACAAACAAGTTTTGGAAATCCTGCTATACCTGCTTCCGTCTGTTCCATGAATATACAAAAAGTGTTGATTTTTTACACCACTGGTGCTGCTTTCACTATTGTACTTTTCTTTTCTTTTTGCTTTTGGGACATTAAGGCACAAATTTCTGTATTCCTGCCTACGATACTTTTCAGCTCTTTTGAGACTGTAAAAGTATTTGACTGTGACAGAGAGTGCACATCCTAAGTGGAACTACAACCATACTCAATAGCTTAAACAAATGTTTGATTTGCAAATTGTCCTTCAGTGAAGGAACAAGCAAAACATGTTGGACACATTGTTTTTGTCGTTATATTTTTGCGGTATTTACATGTGTAGGAGACTAATGTTGAGATAAAGAAAAAATATGAATGACCTTTGCACAAAGTTCATAGCAGTTACGTGATAACACAATGCGGTCAATGGTGTAGGTGTGAGCCATAGTTCATGTTCACTATAAATTATGTATTGGACCTAATTTTGGAAACCCTGATTTAAAAACAAAAAAATGTTAAAACTCATTTCAATTTGGCCAATTAGGTGAAAGGGATCAAATGGAAAATACGCAGTGCCACTTTGGTTAGCCACCGAATAAAAAAAAAGAAAAAAAAAGAACGCTATTTTCCCCCAGTGCAGAAGGGAATTCTTCAAGAGCCGGCCTGGGGCCTCTCTCTCTCATTCATACGCACAGTGTCTCATCCACCGAGAGAATGCGCGCTGTCCCCTAACCTACATCACAGGTGAAAGAATAGGTGTCGAGTAGGAAACTACAAGTTCTCGTTCTGAGTCTCCCTGATGGGGGGGGGGATTTTTTTGTTGTTTTTTTTTTTTTATTTTGTCGGAGACAAGTCAAGTGGAAATCCCCGCCAGGGCTCCGCCCAGCCAGCGCACAAAACCCTGCGCGCCTCCCTCAGCGGCACCACTCTGCCCCTGACCCGCTCGGAGAGAGACGGAGCTGCCCGCGCCCACCAGCACAGTCGACAATTGACGTCCGCAGAGTGCCGAGCCACAGCGCAATGGATTACGACTCGGACACCGCGGGGCCCAAGCAGGCCAAGGCGCTGCCGTGCCAGGAGGACCGCTTCGACAGCGGCCTGGACTCCATGAAGGACGACGAGCTGGCGAGCGAGTTCGAGGACATGAGCGTGGACGCGCACGAGCACACGGAGGAGTACGAGCCGTGGAGGAGCGCGGTGACGGAGGACGGTGACACGTAAGTGGGCCCTTTCGTGGATCAGTACTAGTGCAATTGCGCATTTGCAAAAAAAATAAATAAATGGTGCGCGCATTAAATGGAAGTTTGGGCCACTAGTGCGCAGCTTCTAAACCTTTCAACGCAAATGCATTTGAAAAGGTTCGAAAAGCTGCAAGGTTTTTACGCACGAAATGTGCAAAAAGTTGCACGACAAAATAAGTGGCCTTTTAAAGTGTGTGCGCGCGTGTGCGCGTGCGCGTGCAGTCAGTGTGTGTACTTTGGCTGAGAGCGCAGTCTGGGCGGCGCTTGTGTCCGCGTTGCGCGTTCAGGAAAGTCCCTGGCCCGCTGCCAGTAACTGATAAAGCATCAGATGTGTCAAGCCACAACTGGTGGAAATAACCCGACAAAACTCCACTCTTGCGAAACGCTCCACTGCTCGGCCTTTGTTCTTTCTCATTTGCCTGGAACCACTTCCTCTGTGCCTGTTTTTCTTTTTCTTTTTTCTTTTTGTGGAAAAGCACTATTTTCACTAACCAGCCCCTCCCCCTCTCTCCCCTTCCCCACAGGCCTCTCCACTTGGCCGTCATTCACGAAGCCACTGAACATGCCCTCCAGATGATCAAGCTGTCTCACAATCACCCCTTCCTCAACCTGCAGAACCACCAGAGACAGGTAACAACCAACGATCAAACGCAAATGTGATCGATCTCCCCCCTGAGCGAAGATCCTTTTACCAACCCCAGCGCACACGCACGCACACAGTGGGATTCAAAAGCGATGTGATAATAATGAAAATTGTCCTCTCCCCAGACTGCCCTCCATCTAGCAGTGATCACAGAGCAGCCCCAGTTGGTGGAGAGACTCCTGAAGGCCGGCTGTGACCCGCGGTTGGCTGACAACAGCGGGAACACGCCGCTCCACATCGCCTGCAAGAAGGGCTCGCTCACCTGCTTCAGTGTCCTCACCCAGAACTGCCAGCGCCACCTCACCTCCATCGTGTCCTTCCCCAACTACAGTGGTGCGTTTTGAAAATAAATTTAAAAATAAAAATTAAAGCAATTCTTTCACACACACACACACACACACACACACACATTGTGTTTTGGTTCAATTTGTCAGTGCCTGCTTTTTGAATTTGATTGTTTGACTGAACTTTGCTCTATTTTTTCTCCCCCCCAGGACACAACTGTCTCCACTTGGCATCTATTAACGGCTTCATTTCATTGGTTGAAAACCTTGTCCAGCTGGGTGCAGACATCAACGCACAGGTGGGTGTCACTAACTTTAAATGAAAGCAACCCGCATAATTGTTTTTGGGGTGCAAAATAACATCTAGATGAAAAAGCAGCAAGCTAACATAATTTTTCTCCACATCGTTTCCTGCAGGAACAATGCAGTGGACGCACGGCCCTTCACCTGGCTGTGGATCTCCAGAACCCCACACTGGTCCGGTGCCTCCTCGCGCTCGGCGCCAACGTCAACTGCTTGAACTACGGCGGCTTCACGGCGTACCACCTCACCTATGGGCGCCAGAGCGACGAGATCAGGCACCAGCTGTACGAGCAGACGGCGCAGGAGCTGAGGGAGCTGCCCGAGAGCGAATCGGACGAGAGCGATATGGAGGATCTGGACCTGTCGGAGGATGAGGTCAGTATCCGATTCAGAATGGCACAATTATGAGGCTGTTTCATGAGCTACGGTTACATATAATCCGGCCTTTTACAGTATGGGTTCCTAACATTCTTTCAAAATTCTCTTCCCTACAGTTGTACGACGACATAAAGTTCGGAAAGTAAACGGAACCATCCCTCTGCCGATGGTATCGATGACAGTGAAGCTGCTACTGGGTTGCCCGCGGCCCCCAATGAGGGACGAGTTGGTACCTGTGCCCCATCCAGGTCCATGTCCACAGGTGCTGGCCCCGGGATCACAAACGTGAATGAAGATGGTTTCCAGTCTGGTCAAAGCCAGTCCGGGTCACAGAACTCCTGTGTCAAGAACCAAAAAACCAGCAGGACCACAATCTCCTTGTGGTCTTTTTCTATACTGTAAAAAATATATATATATTGATGTGTGTATATACACCTGACATGTAATATATTGTAAATGCAGAGATATTATTTTTGTACCTGTACATACTATACATTTTGTGAATTTAAGCACTATAAACAAAACAAAAAAAACTGCTCAGAATAAAAAAAGTCTATGAATATAAAGCGCTTGGACTGATGTTTCCTCCACTCGGCACGAGTTCAATTTCCTTCCACTTTTTAAAAATAAGAAAAATTCCTCACTTACAGAGTGACGAGGAAGAGAGTCATCAGCCAGACTTGCGAAGGTTGCACAGACAAAAAATGATCACACTCGGCCCGCTCGGAACAGTCTGGGATTTCCTTGTTGGGGCGAGGTCACCAGGTCTCTGAGTCACTGCGCCGAAAGTCCCTGGGCAGAACAAGAGGAGCATAATGTACTTAAACATTCCGCCCCGCCCTGGAACTGCTGCCGAATAGCAGCTGGGAACTGGCACTGGGTAGAAATTCCAAGAAAATTTTGGAAGGGGGGAAATGTCTTGTACAAAGTAGGGGAAGTGTGCCACAGAGTGTTAAGTGTTGCTTCTGTCAAAATGAAACGTTGCTTAGTAGGAAATACATCAGTCGGGAATTACCTAAACTAATTGGGTTTGACCTGAAGTAAAGTTGGGGCCAACACCTAATCAGAAAATGCCTCGGAGTGATAAGGTTTAATAAGCTCTAATTGTCCTCAGGGGTGTAAACTTTTAACCCTACAGGACCTCAGGGGGATTTCCAAGGGACAATGAGCAGGTCGTTCGTTCTTAAGGAGAGTGGAAATTGCACAGGAGAGGCAAACATTAACTCGGGTTAAAAGTCCTAAAATATTCTGACTACATTTGGGACAAGATCATGAAACATATTTAGCTGGACCTTTGTTTCTGATGCTGAGACGTTTACGGACACACGAGAGCTGATGTGACTTGACTGATGGGAAATGATCCAAAAGCAACAGACTATGACTGGCTGATGACATGCTACCATCATTTCTGATCACATGGTTATGACAAAGTCCTCTCAAAGTCCCCCTCCTGAGACACACACACACACACACACACTCACACACAAGCCCATTGTCAAAGCCGTTCTGAAGTATATCCGGTGAGCCGAAGTAATCTATTTCTGACATGCTACAGGTGGCTAAGAAAATGCCTTAGTGCTGAGAGAATGAGGACAAGTCTAACCAACATCATTCACCGTGTCGTAGAGTAACCACTCCGCAGCACCTCAGTATGTCATGTGACGTTTAGTGCATAGAGAGCCACAACAGGAAGCTCAGAGGGAGAGCGCTGCACCCGCTCATGTTCCATTTCCTCCTGCTGCTATATTCAACCTGCAGACGAAAACACAGCTGATGAAACAAATGAATTAGCTTACACGGTCAGGGAGTTGAGGGGTGTGAGTGTGTGTGTGTGTGTGTGAGTGTGTGTGTGTGTGAGTGTGTGTGTGAGTGAGTGAGTGAGTGTGTGTGTGTGTGTGTGTGTGTGTGCGACAAAAAAATTCTGCAACGATGCTTGTTATTTTACTCCAAAAACTTTTTTTTATTGTTGAATGAAACAGCGGGGTAAATGTACAGCAAACAAAGATAACACCGGTCTCTGTCTGGGAACTGCGTATCCCATCATGCTCTAAATGAATCCAACAGGTGACATGTCTCTGCTCGCTCAGTCCCGCTCTGCCAAGGCCATCAGGTGGACGTCCACTTCTGACTCCGTCAGAATCCTGGAGGAAGAAAAAGCCAGATCAATTACAGTAAACAAATATTTTCATTGGCAAAATCAAATTTGTTTTAACTTTTACTTGAGATTAGACAATTCATTGATACATTGATTCAAGGATGAAGAGAAAAATATTAATTTATTTTTGAAGCAAAAGTGCTAGGTGACATGTTACAACCAGGGACCATACGTTTGTGGAAAGTCCCTTGGATTTGTTATTTTATGCAAAAATAAAAAACTTTCAGTTTTAAAAAAACGTAGCAGAGAATTTATTTTGTTTGCTGCCATTTTCATTTTACACAAGCAATCCCATCGATACGGATAGCTGTATAATTATCATGCTTTGCCCGATTATTTACCTGAACTTGGGGTCCTGCGTTGTGATGACGCCCACCTCGAGCTCAGAGGGCTTGAAGTCAATGCAGAGAACAGTTGACAGACAAGATATTGCCGTCTAAAGAGGAAGAAGAGAGGAAGAAAAACAAGATAGTTAGGTCAAAATAAGGTTTATGATAAATGTATTATACTGTATAATAATAATTAACTAGGAGCCACACAGCTGGAAACCACCTTTAAGGTGACTTTCACATTCATGTTCCACCTTGGTCGACCAGTGCTCTGTCAGAAAAACGTGACTTCACATACCTCGATAGTTTGTTCAAAGGTCCAATCCAGTTTCTTTTTCACTTTCTTCTCCAGGAAGCTGGTGGCTTCCGTCTGCTTGACTCCGGCGGCGGTGGCCTTGAAGCCGCAGTAGTAGCCCGCCGGGTCGCACTTGTACACCTGGGGGCCGTACTCCTCGTCCATGCCGATCACGATCATACCTGCGGGTTCACAGGCGTCCGGGAGGACAGTGGGAGTGATCCTTGGCATCGACATTTTGTCATTTACATGTCATTAAAGAAAGATGACCAGGTCCGTCTGTTCCAGGACACATGGATTTATACTAAATACCAAATATATAGTAATATACTACAAAATGTAGTAATAAATCAAAACAAGCACTATACATACAGCAGCCCAGTGGTCGCATTTCAGCGTTCTGTGTGTAGACTTGTGAAATGTCTGCAAGTCTCTTGCACAGCATGTCCACTGGAATCTCGTAACCGTACTTGTACTGCCAGTTGGCCGCCTCATAGCGGGCTCGCTGCACTTGGGACCGGCTGTCAGCTGAAGGTGAGGTCGGCGCATGTCGAGGAGGGAGAGAGGAAGAGCAGCCAGTTTGTTTTAAAGCATCCATTAAACTGTCACACCGTAATAGTGGCGCTTTAAATCTGTAATGCAATGTTTGAATGATTGCCGTACAAAGTCAGTTCTCATGGTAAAGTAATGTCAAACGATGACTGCGTTCAACTTTCAATTTGAACCATTCTAAATTCCAAAATACCTGAGATTTAAAAAAACAAAGTAGTGGATTGTTCCTGTTCACTGAAATGTTACTGTCTTCTCAACAGTTGACACCCAATAGGCAACTCTTAGAGAACGCTTAAAAAATGCTTCAATAATAGAAAAGAAAGAGGAGAGTGGGAACAAAATGCAAAGCAGCCGCTCAGTGTACAGCACAACCCAATAAATACATGTAACATCCTACAATGTCTTTGATAAAAAAATGGAATTTAAGTCAAATTTGAACCCTGATTATTGTATTGTTTTTAAATCTGACTCTCAAATTTTGACATTGAATTCAATCACTGGATTGCTTTTAACATTAAAAATAATGAACGATCCCTTACATTAATGTCATGGTTCCCACCACCATAGACAAACATCTGTATTTTTTTCTTACCCGTCATCCCAGACATTACACATCCAATGTTATCTGTTATTCTGAAAAGGTGGGTCACTGTGGCGGAATCCAGGAGCTTGTCCTGTGTCAAAGGAGACAAGTGGAGTGAACACATGATAGTGGTCTTATTGTTTGATTTCAATGATGTCATGATTCCAAATGATTTCCTCGACCCCTTAAACTGATTGACAATAAGATCCGGTACAATTCCAGATATCAGAAGAGCTGAGAATATTACATGCACTGAATATCCTGCTGTAAGTAAATGGAAACATAACAAAATATATCATTCTAAGGAATTTATTTTACCAATTCTTACACTTGGAGGTTTAAACTTAAAATTCTTTCTCAACAAAAAAATCTCTTTTTCACTGAGAAAAGATTGGGATTTTACAAATGTTCACCTTAATTTAAGCAGAAATTTCACACATCAAAACATAATTTGGGCTCAGTGAACAGTTTTCGTACATTTTTCACACTAGCTACACACTGAAGCTACATAAACAGTGTCTTTATTCATGACAAAGTCTCAAAGTCTCCAATAGAGAGTAACTGAGGAGAAATGTAATTTATTGAATATAGATATATGTTCAGTCACTCACTCACGAATGACTGACCCATACTAAGTGGCAATAAATATACACAGGATAAAATGTTCATATATGTATATGTATATATAAGGAGCATAATTCATTTCACTGTCATTCTGGATGTCGCAGCGTACAAGGAGAAAGAACCTCGTGTCGTGAGTGCGGGAGGATGCGAGTGACGTGCAACTTCCCAACGTTATCACCCTCCCAGAGGCGTGAAGAAGAAGACGACGACCCGCCGCGGACAACTCACCGGTACTTTTTTCTGTGTTACGACAATCGCACAGTCCTTCCCCCTGACCGCTACCGACGTGAGTCCACCTTGGTTTATGGCCTTGAAAGCATATTCTGAAACAAAAACAAAGCAGATGCACGTGTTCATCTGACAACAGCAGTGTGTGAACATTGAGGAATGCTAGTTAACAAGCCAGGCACGCTGGGATTTTGGACAGTAGATGCATAAAAACAAACAGTGCTCTCCCTCAGCAGGAAACCTGGAACCACAAGCCAACATCGCAAGATCATGTAACATGATCTGGTTGACCAGGTGATGTTGCATCCAGCAGAGGGGTTACCTGTCTAGTGTACAGCTAAATACCTGGCAATATTCCCATCTTTACTGTTTATTGCTCATGGAGCCACTTCGGGGTCTGTCTCCTAACTGTTGTTGCTCAGGTGACATCAAGTAAACTTTGAGAAGAGACTGGATCAGTTGGATGATCTACAAAAGCGACCTGCAAACATACAGAACCAACGTTATGTGGTCTCTATTTTCCAAACGCCACCTGCTTGCAGGACTGAACAACACATAAAAACTGGCGCCGATGCGACAAGATGCCATTACAATATAGATCGTTTCCTCTCTTCACTCAGGCGACATTTGCCTGAAGTGGCAAGTTGACCCTTCGAGCAATGAATCAGCTCGCTCGGCTGCAATGCTAGCTGCAATGCTAGCCGCGCTAACTAGCCGACTAGCCGGCTAGCTTGTTTTGGTTCCGTTCCGCTTGACGTCTCGACGAGAGAAGCAGCCGCAGAAATAGGAATTCGCACGCCTTTGACAGCACCTGTGGGGATCGACGTGACGCGTCCTCGTCTTCGGCGGGGCGTCATCTACCGGCTAGAAGCGACGCTAAGCGAACCATGACAGAGCAGTTAGCTAGCTAGCAAACCAGCGAGCCCCTTTATCGAACCGGCTTTTTGTCTGAACACAAGCCGCGTACTGACCGACTTGGTAGAGTCTCCCTTCGGGGGAGAAGATGGTGATGTGTCGGTCGAACCCTGCACTCGAGCCTCGAGACATTTCTCTCTCCTTTTTTGTATCAAGGTTAGGATTGGCCGAGGAGTTCGTCCAAGTGAATTTGCGAGCAGATTTTCACTTCATGCAGAACGTTTCCCACCCGGAAGTTGAACTGGAGCGAGCGGAACTTCTTCCGGTGTCAGAGGCCTGCCTCGTCTCCATGGTGATATAAATACTACACCTGCCGTGCTGCGTCTCCAGAAGTGGTCAGGTACCAAAGTAAGTACTACACTCGGGTACAATTTGAAGGTACCTGCACTCACTGAAGTGTTTCATTTGTATGCTGCTTTATACTCCCACTACACTACAGAAGGAAATATAACTTACTTTATACACCACTTGCTATTTGAGCATATTGAAGTCTTATATTAAAAATCAATGACCTCATAAAATATTATGTACTGGCTGAAGCCAGTACATGCTAATAACCTTTCCCGTTATTAGCATAATGCTATTTACACATCAGTAATAATCCAATATTGCACAATATTGCACAATTGGGGACAATTGGCTCTGCACAATCAGTACTTACCTGTAATATCTATGTGCATTTTACATTTGTTATATTTGCCTACTTCATTAAATGCAGGACATTCACTTGTAATAGAGTTTTCAGTGTAGCATTACAACCCTTACTTGCAATAAGTAAAGTTTTTCTTTTTTTTACAGATGCTCGAGTGTAATGTGGATAAATGATAAAATACTGTCATTAACGTGTAGTAGCCATGTGTATTAAATGAAATAAAAATGAAAAGAAGGGCACAAAATATGTAGGCTTACAGGACTACATGTACAAAGTGACATTTGGTCAATACTGTATATTAATTCATTTGTTTCATGTCAGCCCTGGGTGTTCTAAGATTTAGCATTTTACTGATACATGGATATTATATCACTTGCATTTTGTCTGCTTTAGACACCGACACCGTTTCTGCCTGACCTGCACTGCAAAGCTAGAATTGCAATTGTACATCACTGTGTCAAAGTGAAAACAGATGTGAAACCATCAGATTAAACCTCATGACGCCAAAGGTTTTATCTGTGTTCATCATATAACAAGCCATGTGAAAATAATGCCAGCTTTTACATGGAACATGAGCATTTTTGTTTTTGCTCCAGTATGTGGAACAACCGCGGATCCCATTGTATACGCTCAATTCCCATTTCCTTGTTCCTGAAAAAGAACAAAAAGTGCTCTTGTCATACAGGGATTTTCCCCTCTGTCCCCAGGTAGCTAATACAGCTGAATAGAGGATGTCTGCTTCCTCTTTATGAGTAACTTACACATTCAGAGGATGACGTACACGGCTATCAGTGGTTTCACGATCAGCGACAGGCAGGGGTGTTATCTCGGGTCCGCGATGCCAACAGAGGTTATCTTATAATAGTTCCTCATATTCTATGGCAAAAAGTCCCCATTTTCGGTTGGCACGTCACTATACTATTTCAGAAAAGGTGCAGTCCGTGAAACTTTACATGAATGACACAATTACACGCCATGAATGCAACAATGTATTTTAATAGATGTTAATTGGCTGAAAAATTAACCACAAAATCCTGTATTGCAAAATGTTTGAGTTTTAAATATGGACTTTGCAACTCCAAAATGGGCACTGATTTTTGAAAATGATCACATTCTACATTCATTGTTTTGGAATTTGAATGGAGACATGACATTTTATAAAGATAATGATCTATGAAATGTATTTTTAAGGCTCAATTGGGTTGTTTCTGTCTAAGTAAAATAAATGATGGTTGAAAGGTTAAACGTTTGAATGCTTCTACGATACATTGTTAGATCATCTGCACTTCCTCTGCTTTGATATTTTTCAAACTACACAGCAAACCCCCCCACCCACGCCGATGCCCCTCCATCCTGATACCTCTCACTTTCCTCCCCCTTTCCTGTCTCCTTCGCCACAACTGTTCTCTCGCTCTCTCTCCTCCGGTGTCGGTTCTTACTGCATGAGAGCATGGCTCATTCATACTGTATCAGCTCACCATTTGCACACTTTATTCACATTTCAAACCAGAAAAGACCCCCGCCCTCAGCTCCAAGAGAAGAGGCGTGGGACTGTTCTCTGGATTACGCGGGGGGATCTCCACCATCTATGAAAATACTTTTTCACATTGCAAAGCCACAGGCTGTCAAATGTTTTCCAAGCACAGAAGTTTAGATGTTAGGCAATAAGGGAAACGTTCGAATGATGAGGCTTATGTTCTCTGAAAATCCTCCTCACCAAAAATGAGACACTCATAGTTTTGACTCATTTTTGAATGAATTTCTTTTCTTTCCATAACTCTCACCTTTTTTGATTTTGCGCATTTAAAACTTTTCAAATACATTTCTCGGAAACTGTATTTTTATTGTAAGAGTATGAAAAATGTAAAGCTGACTATAGAATTGACCTCGCTTCGGGCACAGAGTTTCTAAGAACCCAAATGCAGTGTGCAGCTTTCACAATCGGCTTATCTGAAGTGAATTCATGCAGATTGATGCAAGTCCACTGAACATGTGTGTGATTAAAAATGCTGCGGGCTCACTTCCTTTTACTTCTGGCGACTTCTTTAGAATGCGTATGTTGTTCCTTGTACACTATCTAGTGGTTTGTCGTGTTGCAAGCTCGCCAGTGGTGGTTGCCTCAGGCTGTGTTGCAATTATTTCTATGGAATCTGTTGGTGAATGCTTAAGGTTTTAGACTTGGACTTGTGATACCTATAATGTTGATAGAATGAAACAGAAGATTGTCATTTAGACCTGGCTGCATGGCGGTGAGACAAGCAGAGTGCGAATATCTTCAGGGTGTTGTGACACTGCAGTTTAAAACCAAACCACCCAGGTACTTTACAAAGATGAACATGGGTGCAGTAAGTGTGGTTTAAAGAGCGAGAGGAGACAATGTGGAAGCGCTTTTCATCCAAAACTAAGTCACACTTGGGGTTTATGTTGATAAGATTATGATAATGTGTTAAATTCTGTTGGTATAGAACCTGGAAAACATGGCCTTGCCTTTTTTACTCCAGCTTGTATTTATCTAAGGCTTAATTGAGTTGATCCACTTCAAGCAAGGTCAAGTCCGCTTTTGTATTTACAGAACAAACTCACCAGGAAATGTTGCTCTTGGCCTTTATTTTAAGCATATGCTGTCCATCTTCATCTCATGTACTGTTCAGGTCATATCTTTGCTTTCATGACTGTATTCCCCTCAGTGCCGCTCCAATGATCTTCCAGCTAAAGGCTGTGTTAAAGCCCATGAGGAGACTGGAGAACGGGAGAAACGAAACTCATTCTTTCACTTCAAATAGAAAGCAAAACACAATTCATCTCTTGCATAACTGGCTCCAATGTCAATCACTCACTCGCTGCGGATATAATATGCAAAATACAAGGTCAGAATTCTAATTTGTGTCAAAGAAAAGAAGGGCATAATACGAAAAAGGAATACAAATCATCATGAGATCAGATCACGGCCTGGCATTCACTTGCCATCTGGTCTGGATATCCTTTCTCTGGAAGAGAAGAAAACAACAAATTAATGCAAAGTGTATATGCATATGGAGACCATCGCGTGATCAGACTGCAATCAAATCCTCTAGACCACATTTGGAGGTGGTCACCTTGGAAAAGGTGGTTTTAAAATGTACAACACCTGTCCCTGATGTTGTTGACAAGTCTGCCTACCCCACCTAACTATTGAGATCCCCCAATATGCAAAGAATTGAGATAGTAAGAACATTTATTCATAGCAGGTGTGCATGCAGAAGACTAAAATATGGTGCTGTTCAAATAATGTATCAGATACAGGTCACATATCATCAAGGTGTAAATGGGACTTATATTTAGTGCTGGATCAAGTGTAAAACTGTTCGGGGTAATACAGCAATTTAATATCGCAGTTCCAAAACTTCGGGGGGGCAGATTTAAAATATAATCGTCAAAATCAATACATTTGGTCCCTTGTATGGGTTAGGGTTAGTAGCTCCAAAAATACTTTGTATATGTATCCATGATGCAACTCCGTAGTATCTTTCACGAGAGCACTTCTGCCTCCTAAATGACCACATCTTTTCAAAACCCACACCTCCAGCTTGTTACAAAGGCTTCTTTTTTTAAACACTGACACGTAGTTTTTTCCAGACTTTGGAAATCTGAGAAATACTCCTCATTACAAATAAACTGTATTCAACTGTGTGTCATGCGGTTTGACGTTGAACTGCTACAACCTTTTTTTGGTGCGCTATCATGTAAACCAGGAGTTTCACCTTGTGCCAAGAGTAATAATTCAAAGTACATTCCCCCATTGGCAACAGTTGTCTCTCCATGTTTCCTGTAAGAACATAGTCTATGAATTGCCTGTATGAACTGTGAGTAAGAGCTGGTCTTTCTGCGTGAACTATGCAAGAGCAGGTGTCTGAGCTAAAAGCGGAGAGCCAGCGATGACGGGGGGATATCTGTGGTTAAACCCATGTATTTTACTATGAATATACCTAGAAACTCCCCCCCTGAAAAAACCCTGTGCATTAAATCCTCGAGGCAGACGAAACACAAATGATATTTACAGAGTCTGAGTGCATAATGCACTTCCTGTCTGTGCGTTTGTTGCAATGAAATATGAAAATGTGTACAAAAAGGAACCCAAAAAAGCTGGATGTCAGAGTGGTGGGTGAGATCGAAAGCTTTTTAGGACAGCCGGCTTATGTCCACATACTTCCTCTTGTCCCTGGATATGACCTGTTGGATGGGATTCCATAGTTGAAAAAGCATTTCAGATGCACATTGCTCCAGTAGAACTGGGCCCTGAGCATAGAGTTAAAAGAGATGGAGAGTCGAACTAAGAAAAAAACAACTAAACGAATGGGGGCATTAAGAAACAATAACAGCCGTAACCATGTCTCACTCTGCTCCACCACAGGGCAGCAGGAAACCCCAAAAACCTCTTCTTCCTTTTCCAAGTATATTTCTGTATTTTGAGTTTTGAGAACCTCGCAGTGTTTCTCAGTTCACACCAGCAGGCGTATTCGGACAGGCCTTAACCGTCAGGTTCAACTGGTGAGCTCTGTCTGCCCTGCCTCATACCCTGGTCGTCCTCTGCCTCGTGCTGACCCATCTCATTATGTGCACCTTTAATGCCCATCATTTGATAGCTGTCTGCACACCAGACATGCAGGGCTTTACTAGTGCACTGGCAGCGATTGCTACTTTACTCCTTGTTCTCAGACCTTTAGTGTTTTTTTTGAGTTTGGTTTACTCAAACCAGAACAATGGATCACTCCCATGAGGCTATGGGGCGCATCAACTCAATTGGAGTTGTGCTATAGCAAAAGTTTAAACATCAAGCAGTTGCAATCGCAGTTGTGCCTCTGACCGCTCCAATGAATTTAAAGCTACTTTCAGACATGCACTGCGGTGGGGACGTTTTTTCCCTGAAATTGTCCGGAGGGGCTGTGTGTGAGGACACAAATGTCCGGAAGTGTTGTCCTGCCAGATCCTCGTAGGTTTTCGGGGAAACGTCCAAGGGATCCCATGTGAAAATACAGCAGGAGCATTCACGGCGAGTGTGTAGTCGTTTTTGATGACTGTAAACTAAAATACTGCCTTCCGTAGTGGAATTATCATCTTTCTGTCCTGCCTCCTTGACGCTCCACCCAGACACCGTAGAATTATCCGGAAACGTTCCCGTTGGTGTGAACGTGTCTGACAAACGTCCAGATGCAATTTTCCGTACATTTTATGGAGTTCATGTCTTAACGCAGCTTCAGCTTTCTTGAAGGTAATACATCAAGCTTATTTTGAGGTGCTAAACACTTTACTTTGTTCAGTAGTGGAATAGCGTGGAGCACCAAACTACTGTACTCTTCCTAACTGGTCTAAATGTTTATTGTTTTATTGTTGGGAGTTAGCTAGCATTAGTGTCTAGACTAGAGCACATTACATGTCGTCATCTGATCGACTGCTAATACAAAAATGACTGCGGCTTTAAGGGTTAATTTAGGAAAATACGACTACGATTAAGGAGCACGTTCCATAAATGTGCCACTTTTTATTATAAAAATGATAAATTAAGTGTTATTAAATTAGAGACAGGAGAGAATTATCCATGCACAGGGGGGTTGGCTGGTGCGAAACCTGGAAAAATCGCATCTGCAGATGTGTTTGGGGGCCGGCAGGTTCCTGCATAGTGGCTCCAGAGTGAAGTCAGTAATCTCCCGCTGGCTTAAGAGGAGAGGAAACACCCTGTGGCATTGCGGCCACGCCAACTTCACCATGCAGCGGCGGCCGAACCGACTGTGTCTTGGAGCATTACATACGTGATGATGAGAGAAATATCAAACTAAAAACAAAACACAAAAAAACAAATAATAATACTGTTGCGTTGCCAAATATTGAGCAATCGACCACAACCTAATAGACACACTTGTGGTTTGCTAGGAGGAAAACTGTGTAAGATCCAAGTCACCAAAAAGCATGACTCACATTTTGCACACTACCGTACGCCTAAAAAAATCCCCCCTTTCGGACACTTATGCGTTCATTAATCCAGTGTCCACTTTATCTGCAAATGGAAAACATTCCCTCATAGATCTCATTTGGTTATGATAGAAAGTTAGAACGGGATTGAAAATAAATAACCGCACTCAGCTGTGTGGTCATCGCAGGGAATGCTAGGGGAATTTGGAATGAGAAAACTGTGGGGTTTTTTTGTGTGTGTATGTGTGTGATCCCAAAATTATACAGTCTATATGACTGTATATTGGATGGTTATTCATGATGCTATTTAATGCTCTGGCAAAACATGAACCCTATGTGCAGATGTAATGATAGGAATTAAGAGAGAATATCTTGTATGTATCCCTTTCTCTTAAGCCCCATTGGTCTCTTCCTCCTTCTCCCATTCTCCTGCTTGTTCTTTCATGCTCCCTGACATACTGTGACAGAGATCTGCATCCAGGAAACCTAGCAGGGGTATAAGCTTACATGCAATGTCCACAGTCTCGGAAGATTTATGGCCTGCTCGAGGCTACGCTGGATCTTTAAAAAAAACTGCCCCACAACTGTAAATTTGACTTTCGTTTCAGCGGCGAGATGCGATGAAAAACACAGGAATGTGCTCACAGAGGGACTGCTAGAGTGGAATTTTTTTCGCTGGGAATTTCCCACTAGCGCCCGTTTGCGCATGCGCCACGGTGTCTCCCGGGCCTGTTGTCTCTGAAGGAGCATAAACAATTTCGACTGACTCAGGTGCACATTTCCCTTCTGACGGAGGAAGTACACAACGTGCATGTGTGACATACCAAAGATTTCTCCTCTGTTTGTCCTACTAGAGTTTAGTAATGGATTATTAATAGTAACCACTCCACTTTAAGGAGGACATGCTGTTCTCCCGATATGACAACATGCCTCTCAGACATGCATGCTCACTGGTTCACACTTCTTTTAAACTTCAATTGACCTGATCTGGAGTCGGTCTCAAGATGGGCCTTTTTGCACTGCGAAGCAAAAACGCGGTAGAAGGCTTGCTCTGTAAAAACGCCAATCAAGATTTAACCACGTGCAAAACGTGCACAACTGTCTATCTGCAAAAGTGCCTTTTTTTTGCAGAAGTGGCGGACTACTGCTGACCTCCAGTAGCACTGTTACTAAGAAGCCACATCTTTCCCTTCTGAAATCCCCCAAAACTTCCCCCTCCGCCAAATCTCTCCTCCCAGCTGCCAGGATAATGGTCTTTGCAGGCCTCCCATGCTACACGCCGCTGTGTGGACGGCCCCAGCCGGCGCAGCGGCCGCCCGGTGAGCGGCAGTTTACACCAGGCCGTGTGTTCCGCCTAATTGCTTTTCCAGGGTAGAGCGGAGGGCAGCGTAATGAAGACGAGACGCGGAGGGCTCAGAGGATGGAGGAGGAGGCGTGCGGGGAGGCTCTTCTGGCCCAGATGTGTGCAGTAGCAGTCGGCCAGGCGCACATCTGCAATCGTTTGAACGTACTTGGGGAATTCCTCTCTCTCGCGCTGTGCGTCTCCGTGTATACTGTTCCGCTAAATCCTCAACTCTGGACAATGAGTTGCTTGACTGCATCCCTCTCTGTTCTTCCTCTCATACCCCCCCGCCCCTCAGTGTCATGAGCTGTTTCCCCACACAGACAGACAAACAGGCTGGTCTGGTAGCGACATCAGAAGGCGTGGGATCCTTTTTGCGCTGACGAAATTTAAAGCGAAGATAAAAGAGCCCCGTCTCTCTCTGTCAATATACAGTACCGTGTGTGAGGCACAGACATAACAAGCACTTGGTCTTTACATGCACCTCACCACACGTGTCCCGACTATGACAAAAGGAAAAACGCAAAGAGATTTCAGCCACAAGTGGTCCATCAAAGCGGCGGACGGGAGACGGGCCCCTGCTCGCCTTCAAAAGCCTCCGACAACACGTCAATAGATATTTCATTTCAACAGCGGCGTTGAGTGGGATAAATTTAACAAAGGGGGCTAAAAATACCCTTTGTTTTGCTGCTGCGTGGGTTGGCCACGGCATAACAAAAGGAGGGAGTTTCCTCTGCTCCAGGATGTCGGGAGATTTCCTTGTGTGTGTGTGCGCAGCGTTTAGAGTTTGGGGACAAACTATTCTGATTGACAAACTGACCCGTGCTGGGACGTACCGCCAGCGCTTGAGCTGGCAGGTGGAGTTTTTTTGTCACTCTCAGTGCAAGTAAAGCCATTTTCACACGCAAACGTAACAACGCTTTTGTCCCGTAACGGACATTTGAGACAGGGGTTCTGTCGATGCCTTATTTAGCATGTAGATAACGAACAGAAAGCTACGCTATAAATACCAGGGTGTGTGTGTGTGTGTGTGTGTGTGTGTGTGTTCTCCTTTCAGGATTGGTCTAAATGTCTAATTACAGAAATGAAAAGTCTTATTGTGAAAAAAGGCTGTGTTGTGTTGTGCCTTCTCCAGACAATACAAAACTTTGTTCTACTTTTTCCGTATGATACTAATACCTCATTGGTTTAACTGTAGTAGCGGTTGGACTGGGAATTACAATAAAACTCAGCATTTTACATTTTTAAAATTCCATTTCAATCTGATATTTTCAAGGCTAAACAGATTTGCCTGTTGATTAACAAATCCAACCACAATGCAAATTGAAATTACTTTAACCTCCAGATGTAGTGGATGATCTGTCTATAATACTGTTAATTAAGAGTTGTCTTTCCATTGTTTTTTCATGAACGATCAAATAAGACACAATTCAAGGCACTACTCTGTCATATTATATTCTAACCCCAGCCGCAGAAAAAAAAACCCACAGACTGAGCTATTTATCACTGGCCTGAAAGTTGGGCTGACATAAATATATATATATATATATTTATATATATATACTGCTTCCTCCTTTCAATCGTACCTATGTACGATGTTGAGAACTTGAGTGACAGATGCGAAGGAAAGTACCGAAAGTTATACATTTTGGACCTCAGTGGCCGTGCAGCCCCGCACTCCACCCACGCAGGGAGATTATTCTGCAGAGGATGTCTCACTTCCATTCCGCTCTGACCGACGGTTACATAAGCCATTCTGAAAGAAAAAGGGAGCAGGCCTCCACCCTGCAGAACAATAACACCCGCGGACCTGTCAGAGTTTCTCAAACAAAGTCTAGAGGCCAAAATAATCGCACTCATTGCTACTTGTTCCGAGCGGATATTGTGTTTGAGTTGGAGTCCGGAGTTTGCGGCGTACATTGCACATTGCTCGATACCAGTCCACCATGTTTTTACTGACTCTCCTTTTAGGCTTCTGAATCAATGATTCCACAGGTTGAGAAAGTTTTGGATGCAGGGGCTGGACGGGGGCACACGGACACATTCACATGGCCATGTCTCTTGAGTACATCGTAGTTGTTGTGCATCTCTTTGTGGCCGAGTAGATACGCTTTTTTCTTAGATGATTTAACATCTCACTGTTCTTGTTCTATATCTCTATGTAGTAATTTCGGTGTCTGATTTTAGTCTTTCTGCGTTTCGCTGGAGTTTGTTTTGCATCTCTTTTTAGCCATTTTGAGCTTCGTAATAGACGGACAGATAGACAGGTACTTTATTGATCATAAGCTGGGAAATTCCGGGAAAGATTTCACCACATACAGGCCCCAGCGAGGATCAAAATCGCCACCCCTGGTTCACAAGACCAGTGCTCTAACCACTGAGCTATGGAGCCCGTTCTAAATAGCCTGTTCTAGTAGGTATTTGGCTCCAACCAAGATTCAGTTTTGATTTGGTTTAATATGTTATGGTTTGACTGATGGAAGCACCTAAAAAAAAAGTGTGAAATGAATATATGCACTATCTGTCCGGCTTTTGAATATCAGTCACTCATTTGAAGTGAGTAAATCTAAACAAATCTGATCAATTTCACACTGGGGCTTTTCACACACCGCTAACATCTGTCAATCGTGACTCCTGTCCAGATGAGGAGAAAGTCAGAAACTGTGAATAAAGACGCACCGTGTCCACCGGCCGATGGTTGACGGGAGCTTGAGTCATAATGTGTTTGACAATCACACAGAAAAGAGTGATAAGGGATGAGATAGTCGTCGTCAGGTGCATCTCCTGATCAAGGAACTGACTCATACGTTCCATTTACCTTGTGGACATGTTTTTTTTTTTTCTGCTGCTAGATGTACTTTTACTTGAAATGAAAGAATAGAGACCTCACTCAGTTTGAAAACTAACAGGTTTCCTGCTGTTTCTTGTGGACCAAGAATGATAAAATAGTTCCTTTTTTTTTTTTTAAAGGCAAGACAGACAGAACACTGGGAGTAAGACAAAAACTTTCTTCATATAATAAATGGATTCAATTTGAAAGAAAATAAAACACGCATTTCAAGAATCTGGTAATAAAAAAGTGTTGGTTCAGAAGAATATATCTAATAAATGTAATGAGCCCCTAAAGTCCCAAATGGTTATATATATTTTTTAATATTATGTGCACATGAGAAACAACTTCAAGATGATTTATTATGAATTAATTTGGGTCTCTAACAACTTCAGGTACCCACAGCCATTGTAGCTGATAAAGATAACGAGACATGTACTAAAAGAGAACAGGCTCAGACCAGACGGTGGAAGGACTATATGCAGATTTGATTGAGGCCGTGTCGGAACAATTACAGATGTGCTCCACCCTACAGTTGTGGGGCATGCCACTTCAGCTGGAGGAGCTGGATATATCCACGGGACAATGTGTGTTTCGCAGCTGTGTTCCTTGCGATGAAGATATATGGGATCTTTTTATGATGCTTGTGGAGGAACTGGGCTTTGCATGTTCCCAAGTAAGAGCCGTCTTGTAGCTGTAATGATCTATTTTGAAGGAATACCGTAAATTTACAACTAAGTGATGACTAGATGTATTTTTTTCTTAGTTTTTAGGCCAACGAGCCATGCCTTTCTCCCGTGTGTGCCATCAGTAGCACAGAAGACATTTTCAAATAGCATTAAATAGGCAACGTGAGGCCTATTAGGACATTTTAAGTGGGCCAGCAACCTGTCCAGGGTGTACACGGCTTCTAGCCCGAATGCCAACTGGGATTGTTTCCAGCCCCCGTATGGCGTTTTAAGGATAAAGGGGTAGAGATAATGAGTTGGTGGAATTTTAAAGTGCCCTAACAGCCACTGTGCATGGACATTATGCACTGTGAACTATAAAAACATATTCAATTCGATATATAAAAGCATTTCATCAAGTTATAAGATGAGACGATACACTACAATGAGGCTCCGGTTGCCAAACACTATCGTAGACGCAGACAAAAGTTAAGTGCATCAAAGGTTACGCCTGATCTCTCCTCTCAAGTAATTTCTTCTTGCTGTTTGCCGTAATGGCAGATCTAGAGGAGGATGGCTGAACACACAACTGTTAGTAGACTTCTTTAGAGAAGTTAGTAGATGGGCCCTCGATGCTTGCCAGACATATTTCGCTGGCAGCTGGTGTTGATCTCAAGCCCTGAGTGTGGATTTAATTGAACTTTTTCTGCTGTTTTCCCCCCCTCCCGAAACAAAACGGCAAGTCGATGAATGCACGAGCAGCTGGTTAAGTATGATGTCTGCTCGCGGGCCGTATTGTCTCAGCCGTGTTCTCGCTGAGGCGGCCACCTGTACCAGCAAACAGCTACTGCGATAGAAGGGAGCTTGTGCCAGGGGCTTTCCACAACCTTGTGTGCGCACGCGCGCGCGTGTGTGTGTGTGTGTGTGTGTGTACATGTGTGTGTAAAGTGCCTTTTTTTTTTGACAGTCAAGTGCATGTTTCTGCATTTGGGTGTGTGCATGTGTGATTGGATGTGTTGAGAGCAGACAGGCGCTGAGCGATTGAGTGAGTGAGTGAGTGAGTGAGGGAAGTACAAAAAGTCTGAGAACAACATGCAGAGGAGCTTTTGCAGGGATGGGGTGGAGGTCATTATTGCACCCATAGGGTGTTTTTGGTGCGTGCAAAAAAAAAGTGCTTTTGTGTGTATCAGAGAAATTAAAAGTGCGAGGCGGTAAATATGCACACTCATAAATGTTGATATTGTGGGCGGTCAAAAACTTAAATTTATGGCTGCTTCAAAGGATTTATTAATGAAGAAACACTTTGATGCCAAGCTCATAGTGTAGCATGTAAAACCTAAAGAGAAGGACGTCTCTGCCCCACAGCTACTGGAGTCAACACACACTCTTCCACCTTGCATATCCCCCCCCCCCCCCCCCCCCATCCCAAAGGGAGGCGGTAACAAAATAGCGTCCTATATCGCCAAAGTCACAATTCCTGCCGTTCCAGTGTCAGCGTTAGCTGCAGGGGCTTCGTCTCGGATGAGGACGGGCCCTCTGTGTTTTTTAAGCTCGCCCACGGTGGAAGCGGAGGCTAAGGGGGTGAGACAGGAGACCAAGCGGCGCTGGAAATCCCCTTCCCTCAGCAGGCCTGCCTTTCGCAGAGGACACACGGGGCCCAGCTGGGGCCCACATCAAAGGGGCTGCTGCTGTTCTCCCCGCCCCTCCCTCCTTCCGTCTCTCTATATGTCTCACTGTCCTGCTGTGTCTTTCTCACCTCGCGCTCTCTGTTTCCATTAATATACCTGTCGCCTTCACCACAGAGGAGCAGTTGTGCCCACTTTTTTTTGGTTGAAGCGTCTGCACCTCTAGGAAATTGAACCTTGTGGCATAAGTCGGACGGGTAACGGGTCACTCTGTCGGTCGTGTTGCATCCACAGCATAGAACTGCGCCTGTGTGTTCATCATTTCTCATGCTTTGTGAGTGACTAAACTGCACGTGCACCCTGATTAATCACAGAGTGGAGACGCATCAGCACACATATGGTGCTCAGGTGTGGTTCAATACTTTTATTTTTAGCACGTGTGGTCAGACGTACGGGCCATGAGTGAATCCGTAGTGAAAATGCTGGCTAAACTGGTCTCCCCAGAACACTCAACACCTCGTGCCCCCAGACCCACCCACCAGCACCACCACAAAAATGTCAGGTATGCCTCGAAGTCTCAGCCGACTCGAGGCCGGCGCCGGGACGCGCACAGGTGGGGGACTGGCACAGTGGAGTTGAGGGAAAGCTTGAGCACTCACACAGACAGACACACACATTTTTTTCATGGCTGCACCAGTAAACACTTAGTCACGAGGAAAGGGCATTGTGAATCGTCAACTCTGGATTTTCCCAGTTAATCACAGTTTGCCCGATGATGACTGTGCCTTCTCACGTCTTCCAGGAGGGGAGGCTCCTCTTCCCTGCCGCACCGCTGCACAGACCGTTAAATCAAAGCATGTGATGGACATGCATGACCAAACCTGCTTTCCATTCCAAATTTTAAAAAGACAAAAAAGCTTTATGTAATGATTGATTTCCATCCATCGTTGATTGACTCTTTCATGCAACCGGTCACTGAATATTTTCAAAAGACGTTACTGGTATCATGCACAATAGTAACCCCCAGCTAGTCTCTCCTGTAAGATGCAGTACTCCCCTCTATTGGGCTGAATAGGAACTCAATAATCTTGCCTCCGTCTATAGATATTTTGTCTACCAACGTGACACTGGTGAGTAACTACTGGATTAAGTAAAAAATAAATATTAACATATAGTACGACACAGTCTGAAGAAATATGCGCCTTCACAGACTAAAGAGTAGTGTATCTATACAGGGGATAAGGGAAAAGTAAATATAGATCATTAATGACGTGGAAATATTCACACAAATATTCATACATTATAATATTCCAGTGGTCTGTAAATTCTAATAACATGACAAAAAAGAAAATAGCTTCCAGTCTATCTATCTTCGTAAATAACTGAATTCACAGTTTGGCTCAGATTTGTTGAATTAATAATCATGTCAGTCTAAGCCCCACAGTCTTTATGGAATTGAATATACCTATAAGTACAGTTTTGAAATAGTAGGTGGTGTAAACATTTTTAGCCAATGCTTTTCACATGGAAGTCCTTCTTTTCTGGAAAATGTTATCTACCCACATTTTTTTTTCTCCTCATAATACATTTCTTTAGAACAACACAATCCGTGTTACTAAAAACTCAGTGGTGTGACAATTACAAAATTCTTTTCGCTACACGCTTATTGGATATTCACCGTCCTCTTTTTGGCCACAGGCCACTATAATTTCTCTCCTCTCCTCCTGTTTAAATCTGCAACTTCACCAGGAACGACCGGAGATGTAGTAACATAATAATCTGTGCCAATGACTTTAATAATTCCCGATTATCATTGCGCCCCTACTCGAACAGACTACATCCCATTTGCATGTGGAAACTGGCACCTCAAATGTGGGAGATTCTCTTTGAGAATCAAATTGCACGCAATGTGTGCAAGGAGAGGTAAAAATCCCATTTTAGCCTTAATATATGCGCACAACTGACTTGTCTACATAAATAATAAAGATTGATAACATGCCAGGAGCTTTTCTTCAATTAGTCTATTTCAACTGCAGCAAGGGAACTCGGCCTTGCCCTTTGACTCACTTTTCCATTCATGCTCTGAACAAAAAAGGTATTCATCTGTGCTACATCAGATCGGAAACGTACATTTAAAAAAAAAAGAAGCTGTCACCGTGTTTTTGAATGCTGCGCACCAGCATGACGAAACCAACAGCATGTGTGAAATGACTGTGAACCTGGCCGTCAGTGGGTGTTGTTGTCTGTCAGCTCTCTGTGTGGCCAGCCTGTGGAATGGACCGACTCCACTTTGTGACTAATAGAGATGAGCCGTCTCATCGTGGCACCGGCACATGATGACGCGGAGGATCATCCGCCGACAGGCCGAGTTGGCTTGGCTCGAAGGGACGCCACATGTCCAAATTTCCCATCCTGTCTAAGTGACCAATAGAACACAGAGACTTTTTTCCCCCCCAGGAAACAGCTATTATACTGAAATTGGAAACTTAGCCTTCCTGTCACGGTCGCTGACTAACATTTCCATCATAAGTCATTTAGTCTCTCATTAAGTCCTCAGAAGCTGGCGACGCGCCCAGTTTTCAGGCTCTCACACTCTGGAAATGTCATGAAAATGAGCAAAACCACTTTTATTACTCGTTAAAACCGAGACATGTTTTTAAATCCGAGGTGACGGCTCGTGGCTGTAACTTCATACTTACCAAAGGGTTGTGAGACGTATCCATCATCTCATCTCACGTTCTGTAATAAAGCCAACACGTGTATTTGCAGAAATATTGAATTATTCTAACTTCTTTCATTTCTAGAAATGTGTGTTTGTGTGGGAAATGGGTTGAAAATCTTGCACATAACCTTTTTCACGACTGTGGACATATTTCATGCAATACGGGCACTGTACAGACATACATTCACTATTGCTGTTACAATTCACACACTGTAACAGTAGTTTTCGACCATGTCAAGGGTCTAACTGACTCTAATATGCACTCCACTATTACACCCACCAGCTATTGCCTAGCATGTTGTCTAATGGTGAGGCTGAGTGTGACGTGTTGACTATAGCCAGAGGCAGCGAGGGGGCGTGGCCGCTGCTGCTGCCGCTGCTGCGGAGGTCGTCGGGCACCACAGGAACCCACTCTGTTCAGAGAATGGTGTCATTGTGCAGCCGAGTGGACGGGGTCTCTGACCTCAGAGCAGTCTGCGCACAGAACAACACTGGCCCTTTTGTCACAGGCGACATCCATCGGTCATATCACTCTCAGCGTGGCACTGCCACGGGTCTTTCGACAGGCAGACAACACTGATTTATGAGAATAACACAGATTTTTTTCCCCTTCCATTTGGACCCATTTAACCTGCTAGTCACTGAAATGAAACAGTGCCCCGCACCGAGGTCATTTAAAAAGTCAGACAGTAACTATGATTTTTATTCACATTTCATTACAGTGTTACTTAATCAAACCATAGAAAACATTCAGTACTTAAATGAAGTGCAGTCAGTTTGGTAAAATAAATACGTAAATATCAAAAATTGTAATAAAAACTGTTAAAAAATGTAAGTTTGCATGTCTGTATACAGACTTAGTGTAACAATGCTCCCTGCCGTCGTCAAAGGCCGACACACCGCATCTACTACTGTACGTGTCGCGTCTGTAGCAGATGGGGCAGACGAAAGAGCAACAGATAACGGAACGTCTGAACCCGTTTTTCATAGATTTTTTTTCAGACAAAATGTCAGTAATAACCAAGGATAAATCTGCTCAGTGCTTCCACAGACGTCGAGTGCAATACGATCTTAATCAACATTAATACGGACAACAGTTCAACGAGAAGGAGTGTCAAAATGGCCGCCTCTTTAGCGCAGCCATGCCGAGAACCGTACAGAGGGCACACCAATTTGAACAGACAATAAACAGTAAACATGTGTCAAACGCATCACATATTTTTGAAAAACTTAATCCAAAGCTGTGTGTACACGCAAAAACTATTCTTAGAGCCCAACAGATGTGGGTTTTAAGGGGTCCGATTTACGATATTAGGGAGTAATTTTTTTTCATACCAATGCATAAATTTTATTTTTTTTATGATTATTAAGATGTCGTTATCAAACCCTTACGACAAATAAGTGTAATTGAGGCTTTATAATTTACAGTTTACAGTTAAGGGTAAACATAAATAAACATTGTTTCTGCACCGTTTGTTCTTTGAAATAAAACTTTTCATATATCGACAAACACAAACGCATTAACTGAAATGTCTGCGACGGGTTCATATCGGACGATTTTATCGGCCAACCGATGCATCGATCAGGCTCTACCTATTTTACGTCCTTTAAACACTGTCAATCAATTTTTAAATAAATGTTTAGTCTAGATCTGGCACTGACTTGGCTGTATTGGTGATTTAGGCACAGTGTCCGGTCCATTGGAGGCACGGGGGAGCAACATCTAACCTCCACTCCGCAGCAAAGCGTTCAAGTCTGGGGAGGCTGCTGTGGCAACTGACAAAGTCACGAGTGTTGTGAATAATGTGGTAATGAGCCGACACGGTAAAAAAAAATGTATACAACATGATGAATGAGCAGATAAACTGGAACATTTTAGACGGTATGTTTTTCATATCCCACCTCTTGCTAGGTTTGCATGTATCCAAAGATTTTACTACATTATCATCCGGCGGTGACTTCATCAGTTGCCACACTGTTGCAAAGGGACACCTCCTGTAGTGGTCAGACGTTTCACCACTACCGTCGTTGCCGAACAACCACCATACAGCGGCACTGCCCGTCTAAAGCTGCGTCACACACAAACCAGGACGGTGCTTGGTGAAACAAGACAGTGGTCCTTCTTTAACAAACACACATTAAAGCTCAAGTGTCCTTTTTCCCGTGGACGGTTAGGTCGCCGTGACGATGGCAGGGACCACGATGGTGCTTGAGGGTACCTGATTTTCATCCTCGATCTGGTAGGCCACCTCGGGGTGAGCGGCGGACACCTCCGGTCGATCGGACACGGCGATCGGCTCGTCCTCGTCTCCCTGAGATTGTAGCTGGTCGAAAGAGCGCTCGGCTTCCTCTGACAAGCGGTTTTCCTCCTTCTCTTCCTCCCTCTGGGCGCAAGATGGAATTAAAATCAGTTGATTGACAAATTCAAAACCACAATAACATGCTCTCGGAACTTCACAGCAACACACCTCTTTCTTTATCCTGTAGTACTCATCGATGGCGTACTGATATTTGGCTGAAGTGATTCCAAAGAGGGAGGCCATCCTCTCCCCCAGGTAGTCGCATGCTGGAAAACAAAACGGAGAAATTGGATAAAACACGAGCATACACACCAACACTCTCTATGCAGGGCCCACTTTGGAATAACTGATGACAACAATTATAATTCAGTACAATAGAGGTAAACAATAGTCTCTTTTTTTTCATCTTTGTAAGACAGAACATATTCCAGTTCTCTGTGAGCTTCACAAATGCTGCTGCTTAATGTCAGCAGCATCAATAATTCATATTTTGTCTAAATTTAGTTGTTTTTGATGGAGTTTTCGATAATTCAAATAAATTGGAAAATATTAATAAATCTTTGTTTTGGGATTGATTGTTAACTCAAGAAATGTGTGCATATTTTTTAAATTAATGTAATCAATGGTAGCTTTGTTTTCAACTGGCTAAGTTATGTCTGGAGTCCTCAATAAAACATAAATCACATGCAGCATTTTCAGAAATGTGAGAGATGTACTTGATATGACACGAGTACAGTGATGATACCTGCAGGACTTGAGAAGTAAGACTATCTACAGACTTTATTAACTTTAATGACAGTCCTCTCCTACCCACGCGCTAATGTTCCACAAAAACAAGTTCACCCTGATTATATGTTGTCGCTCAATCCTGTGCTTAGATTGGTTAAATAAATACATACAAGTACAGTAATATTTTTCCCCTGTAACATGCCAGACTACAATCGGCTTGACCTAATGCATGCCCTTACTGCCATTTTAAGTAAACAAAGCTAACGAATAAAAATGGCAGGGTTAGGCACTTGCTAGTAAAAATCTGTGCTGATAATCACAGATGACACAGAAGCGTCTAAGTGTGTGGAAGTATTTTGGCCTTCACGCCTTGTACCAACCTGTAGCAACAACAACCTCGACCGTCTGCCTTTTCCACACACGGTGCTGTTGTCTGGCAGCGCACGGGGGAAATGTTATCACTGTAGGGAAGGGTGAGAGACTTTCTCCCACCAGCTCTGGCGGATGACATCAAAACTGTATCTCAGACTGTACCGGTTGTATTTGAATTGTGTGTTAGGTTTGAACTTGTCTTTTTGAAGAAAGCTACACAAGCCTCATAAAGGCCTTTTTAAACACAGAGGCAGTTCTCAACAAGATCAGTGGAAGTTTAAAATAAGTAATTGGTAAGGGATTAGATCATCCATTTATTTGAGATAGTAACGTGTTGGTGATCTTTTTTTTGTTAAACTAAAATGAACGAGTACACAACAGCTATGAGCTCATGAGCCATTTTCAGCCCATGTGGCCCCTCAAGTTGTGTACAGATGATTCTTTTTTGATTCTGACATACTGTAGCTACAATGACGAGCGGAAGTTATCTTTCTATTTTTGTGATGACCAAAAAAATGATGTCTTTCGGTGATCTTATCCTCCTATTCATAGTCTTACTCTGAATGCAGCATGAGGTGATCTCATGAGGCCAGCAGCTCCATGACATCAGCAGCAGATGTTGAGCACAGAGATAGCTGACTTTGACTCACTGACCTTGCGTCGCAATGCTGGCCCTATAAGGGGCCCCGGGTTGTGAATAAACAACAAACCTGAGACGGTGGATGTGGCAGCTCTCCACATGTGGAACCAGAAGTAGGGACCCCAGGTCATCTTAGACTGCAACACACACACACACACAGACACAGACACACACACAGACACACAGACACACACACACACACACACACACACACAAAAAGCAAAGTCACTGTGATTCTCTCGTGCTGGTAAAGGACTGCATTTGTGCCACTGCTGCTTCTCACTTGAATTATTCAGCCAGAAAACAAAAAATGCCTTTGTCACTCTCACACACAAGGCTTCCTCCATCATTTCCCCATGTCCTCACTTGGCTCTTTGTGCCCAACGCACACGCACAGATTCCCCCAGCCCACCGCCGCCCCCGGTCCTCACCCTCACCGCATCGCCCGGCGAGGACAGCAGGTCCTTCCTCTCGGGCTCCCCGTCCTCCTCGTCGGTGCTGTACTCCTCCATGGTCTCCCCGCTGGAGAAGTGGATGATCCTGCGGGGCACCTTCTCCCTCTGCTGCGGCTCCTCGCCCCGCTCCCGCTCCCCCAGCTCCACGCTCTCAAAGTCCTTGCCCGGCTTTGGACCCTGAGTCTGGGGGAGGCGTCCACAGGCAAGGAAGACAGGGTGAATTAGTGAGGGGCCTGTTTTGTCTGGGGGTCATTGAATGCAACCTCAATGCAGGATTTAAAAACAAACAAAACACTGTTGCAAGGCTGTGGCCATGGGATTAAATAAATAAACTAATATATACTTCCATTTCTAGTATGACATCATCAGGGATGGCTGTCAAGTGTCAGCAGGCTACGGGAAACATTAAACCACACGCAGGACACAAAGATCGACAAACTGTGGGGGAGCATAGCAGAGAGAGATCCGTTCACCCACCTGCTCCACGGCCATGTTCTGTCCTATCGACACGTTCACGTTGGTGAGGTACAGAGATATATCGGCCATCGTCACCGTCTCCTCTGTATCTTGGATGCTGCTGCTGCTGCTGCTGCGCCAACAACAACGTCTCCGCTCCGCACGGCCACAACCGGAAGTGTCGTTCTTCCCCGCTACGCTCCTTGCGTAACGTCCATGGCGACACGACGCAGACACAACACAACGCAAACACAGCGTAGGGATTGTACGTAATACTTCTACTTCTTCTTCTTCTTCTTCTTCTTCTTCTTCTTCTTCTTCTTCTTCTTCTTCCTTTTTTTTGGCGGTTGGCAACCAGCGTTATGGCGCACTACCGCCACCTACTGTGTTGAAGTGTGAGCCACAGTTTTCTACCCAGAACGAGAACCAAAACAACCAAAACAAAAATTAAAATAAATACATAAAAAATGTAGCTGTTGAATGAATAAATAAATAATTAAATTCTTTGCACAAGTCTTGTCTACTACAAATAATGGAACAGACTTTTTATCTTTCCTTTCACTTAAATATTAGAGTTATATGTTCATATTTAATTGACTTTTTTTTGCTATCGACTTCATACATACTGAATCAGAAATATATCAAATCTACACATTTGGAATTCAGGAAAACCAAAGGTTTATACAACAGACCCCTTTTTTTCACAGCAGCCATTTTGACATGATATGATTCATGATAACTGAGGTATATTTAGTTGCTTCACTTTTAGGGTTCTATTGTACATTGTTGCTCAACGACACAGTTCACTGCACACGGATAACAGCCATTGTTGATACTGTTTGTAACATTTGTAACATTTCCTAATATGACAGATCACAATGTCTACTGTGCAAGGGGCCTATATTCCAAACTTATAATCCTTCTGAATTTAGTGTTAAAGCGAAAAAGGTGTTGTAGTAAACTACCGTGGTGGACCTGATTATACAGGTTAAACTTTATTCCCGAGAAAGGGTTTATGTCAAATAGGCGTGAATCCATTTCTGACATGAATGTAATACGTAATAAGATCTCTGAGCTGCAGGCTCAGCGAGCCAAAGGCGAGCCAAAGGCTCGGGAGATCCCAGAGTGTCTGTCTCCTTTTTTGAAGCGAATAGTATCAACATACCTTGTGTGAAGTTTAGACCTCATGAACCTTGAATATTAAGGTTATCTGCTGGTAGGAAGTCTGGTCTGATATTCATTCATGGCATCTCCGGTCCACGGATAACCAGGTCCACTTACTCAGGTACATTTTCGAAGTACTTGTACTTTGCTTTGCCTTTGTCTTTTTTTTTTTCAGAGAAGAGGAAAATATTCCAATTTGGTAGAAATATTCAAAAATTTGTTTGTCTTAATGACATCTTAATAAAGTCAGCTTTTTCGTTATTCTAAAGTGTCAGCAATGCATATTCCAGTTTGGAAATACAGATGCTAATTTCTGGAACATTTTTTAAACAGGTTGGATTAAACTAAAAACAGGTGGAACTATTTGTGTGTGTGTGTGTGTGTGTGTGTATATACATATTCTTGAGTTATATTATTAACCAAATTATTGAGGTATTTGCAGATTAGACCTTTATAATAAGTAGTAGTTAAAATAAGCTCCATCTCATCCAGCTACTAAAAAAAATGCTGCTCACATTTTAATGCTGCAGTGACAATAATCTGTATTACACTATGGAAAGGCCCACTTGACATAACAATACTTTTACATAACATAACATAACAATACCTCGTACTTGTACCTATTTCTGTGTTACTTTATGCTGAATACACCTCTGTACCTTTTCTTAAATATGGTTTTGATTCCAGGTGTACCTTTACATTCAGGCACTGCTTCGTTTTAGAGGTAAAGAATCTGAATTTCTTCCACCCCCAATGTAGTTTTGTGAGGTGTCACGGCTTCTAACACCTTTCAGCACCACTAGATATCAGTAGAGCTACACGGAACACGGAGAGCTGACTTGCCTGAGGTATGGCTCTCTGAATGGGCAGTGAGTTATTTGGGTCTGATTTAAACAAATCACCGGCAGGAACCTGTACATCTGCACATTCAATCACCCTGTTTAGATACCTTCTCCCGCCCCGGAGAGCTGCGACACAACTTCCAACGGGAACAATTTACTGGAGGCCACGAAACCACAGAACCCAACTCTCAGACCAATGATGTCATTGGAGGTAAACGCTGCAGTCGCCCCATAAAAAATGCATGCTCCTGCCTCATTTTGTGGCTTCACACAAAATGTTTGCTCGAGGGGCACGAGGAAATCGGTTTCATTTTTTAAACAGTTTCATTAGCTGTGAGCCAAAATATGCATCCTCATCCCCCCCCCGAAAATCCCCGGGTTCCTTCCTCGCATAGGTTATCTTCACAACATTTTTTCAGTTGCTGAGGATATTAGATTTGTGCTGATTTACAACTTCACCCTGTTTGGATTAGTTCAAACCAGAAATTGTGTTGCGGTGTTACATTCGCCCGGTCTTGTTTCCTATTAACAACTGACAACAGCATTTAAGCAGGCTATTTATAATCAGTCACACGATTGCACAGGTCAGCTGTTTTATTGGACAAAACATTATTAATCTTGAGCTGTCAGAAAGTATGGATTTCTCTAAAGGGTAGAATCACAACCACTGGGATGCGTCTGATGTGTCGTAGAAAAAGGTTACTGTATTCATGTGATGGTGCAAGTCACTGAACTTTGAGATGGTCCAGGTCCAAAGCTCCGTTCCTGAATGACTAGGTGGATTTTTGTGTCATACGCCTGCTCACGGCCAATTTTCACCCAAATACTTTAAATAAAAGCAAGAACATACAAACAGTTAATATTTTGTATTTTATTTTTTATTTCACTATACTTTAAAACAAAAAAAAAAATCCTGCTCTAGGAGGCACTTTGACAAGTGTAGGGTAATTATAGCACCCAAAAAGAAGAAAAAGAATTGTGGGATTTTGTATGAGACAGTGGATTTTTTTTTTGATTGGATTCTCACCTCAAATTGCCCTCTCCAGGATTCGTGAAACCTCCTGTGCACGGCCGGCCGGGGAGCCGTCGTTTCATTTCCGATCTCACATGATTGGAACATTCACGCGTCCTGACGGGGAGGTTGGTGGTTTGGAAAGCAAACAAAGTGGTGCCAGGTTTGTGGACGTGTTCACCTTTTCCAGTTTTGGGAGAAACACTGTTTGTGTTAAAAAAAAAAGGGAAAAAAAAAAAGATGGACTGATTCGACTTCCCAGACTGTATGAGAGCATATTCATGAAATCAGTTCTTATATAATGGCTTTCAAATGGTGGGGGGAACGGGTGCAGATATTGGGATCGCTCCGAGCTATTATTCCAAAACCTTGAGCAAAGTTTATTCAGGTGTCCTGTGCAAGCGCTGCAAATTATGGAAACAGCATGTGTGTGCGGGTGCGATACAGAGTTCCGTGCACTCTATTTGTGGGTATTTTGTGTACACATGTGTAAGTTCTGTATGTGTGTGTGTGTGTCTATGCTTCATGCGAAGCAGAACACTCTCGCAGCTTTTAATGATGGCATCCATAGTATGGTACGCTCCCTTCCAGCAATGTTCCTTTTACACCACGGGTGATATGAGCTCCGCCGTCGACATGATTCATCCCTCTCGCTGGCCCATTGCTTCCACATAGTTAAAGGTCTCCGTAGCCTCGCACATGCTCTTCGCCGAGACTGTGGGAGTGTGGTTAACTGGTCTGCGAAACATGTGGGGGGGGGGGGCACTGAGACCTGGCGAATCACCATAAACAACCGAAACAAGTACACTTCAGGTTACACGCAGGCGACAAAATTGGCACAGGGGGCACCACGGCAGGCACGCATCCGGCTCCCTGAAAAAGGAAAAAAGAAGACATCTTTCCTTCTGCCTTTGACCCCCTCCATTTTACCCTCACTAAATGAAAGCCGCATCAGTCCGACGCAGAATGAATCAGCTGCCTCATCTCGCCCTCGACCCCTCACGCGGTGACGCTCTCCCGGGTGTCGTGGCCCTCGCAGCACGTGCCCCGCAGTTATTGCGCCCGCCCGCCCGCCCGCTCGCTCTCCCTGCGCCTTGGCTCAAGGTTAGTCACACGGAGAGACTGCATTAGTGAATGGCGATGTTGGTAATCACACAGCTGAGTTCCTCCTGCCCGCCGACTATAATACTAATCGGACAAGAGCATATTTTAAAGAATCCGGTCTGATCAATGAGAGAGAGTTAGGAGACGGACTCAAAACGTATAAGAGTAACACAATCCAACTTGCTTTCATCGAGCCTGCGGGGATGTGATTTCTTTCCCTGCACCTGTATTTTTCCCATTCCTGCACAGCTCGCAGTGATAACACTGGCATACTTAGCATTTTCAATTTCAAGTAATTTCCAACGAGTCTCTGATTTGGGACAGAGGGACGCAGCAGGCTTTCGGGCAGCCGAAATGAAGCTTTGACTGCAGGACGTTATCAGCAACAGCTGATCAAGCTGGCACCGGGTCTCCGTGGGTCAGATAACAGCACCATCTCCGGCTGGTTCTGCATGTCGTGCGATGGCGTACAAGTTGAGTCGCAGGGGTCGTCCGCCGCACAACAAAGGGGATTTCAGCCAACGGCGCTTTTTTCTTCGCAAATCAAAAACAGAGATGGCAGCTTGGCTACCTCTTTTGGGAAATATGTTTAAGATTACATTTTTTAATCATGCAGCGCACAAAATACTTTCTCGTCCGGCTGGTTGGGAGGGTCTGTGTGACGATTCTGAAAGTGTTCTCAAAGCACCCTCTGTGATTTTTGAATTTTCAT
The DNA here is from genome assembly GCF_022379125.1 of Scophthalmus maximus. Classification (NCBI taxonomy): domain Eukaryota; kingdom Metazoa; phylum Chordata; class Actinopteri; order Pleuronectiformes; family Scophthalmidae; genus Scophthalmus; species Scophthalmus maximus. Next base: position 6,095,925 of record NC_061532.1, read on the forward strand.
TTAGGGAAACATAGGAGCGTTGTTCTTGTACTGCAGTGTCGAGCTTTTAGCCCTCATATTAGTCAAAATGGCTGGAAATGCCAATGATTGCATTCTTTTTTAAATGTAGAGACTTTTATTACAGCGGCATGCCTCGACGCGAGGAGAAATGCATCCCGCCATGCCTGGCTACAACTGCACAACCACAGTTCGGGGGGAAAAGGGGTTTAAATGGCGGTCGGCTCAAAATGCTGCTTGCCAAATTAAGGAGTCAAACGTAAATGCAATGAGGCTTTAACAGCAGATATCAGAGGAGGATGTGACGAGCGGCGGGAGCCTTGGTGGTAGGCACAGGCAGGCCTGACTCCCTGTATTACAGCAACACAAAGGAAATGAGGTGGCATGTCTTCAGCAGGAGCGAGAGAGGGCGAGAATATTAAATACTATTTCACGGGGTATTTGGGCACCAGCTGTGCTGATAAAGTACTTTCATTGCTTACTCTGCTTTCGGGTGGAATTTTTGCAAGCGGTGTAACCGCAGCTGAATGAAAGGCCGGATAAAGGGCACAAGAGTATCAGGGGGTTTATACGCCTTTTGCAGTCTGGCGGCGCCCTTCGCATTTGAATTGTTAATAGCACACAAATCATGATAAAAAAAAGAGAATAAACAGCCTACCACGTGTAAGCATGTGTATGTGATGTTTTTATCCGCAGCCTATTTCGGGAGCATGACGCACACCTTGCCGAGTGTACGCGCACAAACAGGCAAGAATATTTTTTATTCATTAATGCCTAGATGTGAGCGGACAAAAACAACCCGAGCCCCATCCTCTGCGTATCCTAATCACCGCCCGCGACTCTCTAAGGTGTTTTATCTGCTGTTCAAATCAATTCACGCTCCAAAGGAAACCGCCCATCACACAAATTCATTTTCCCATGTTTGCATTCTGACTCCAGACATCACAACAACCCAGTCAACTCAGGGCCCCTGTGTTTGTACGGCCACATTAAAGCAGCTCATTACGAGTGAATCAACAGAGCAAAAGGGCAAGGATACAACCCTGTTCACTCCGAGCAGAGACAGCCGTGTGCCTGCAAGCGAGAAAAACCTACCTGAGACTGCTGGCGCTCATCAGCGTGCGGATGTGAATTTCATTCACATTTATGCACTTGAAATACTTCAAGGTTCAAACACCTCCGCTGTGTCTCAGTCCGTGCATTTCCCTGCTCAAACTGCGGGGGCGCACGAGCGCACTCACACTGTCAGGCCCGGGGTTCGGCAGATTATCTTGGGACGCCGTGCACTGACCACTCTTTGACCCGTGTAGCGAACCAGAAGTCTCCTCAATATATACTGAGCTCCTTGTAATAAATACTCCTGCTTGAGACATCCACGGTCTCGGTCTTCCCGAGTCAGGGACAGCCCCGTCCATTCTTCCATCACAGACAGTAGCGGTCGCGTGTTTTTTGCGATTGTCATTTCTCAATCCAACGTACCGAGACAGTTGCAGTTTTAAAAGGCAGAGTTTGAATTAGCATCTGCAACGGATGCGGCGGTCGCATTGCCGTGTCCAGGTGTTCTCACAAACCGGTGGTTACATCCAACATGAGGTGAATATCGAAGCGGTCTGTTCAAACTCCTTCTTTTCTCTGTTGCAAAAACAAAAAAACAAAATCCAATTATAAAAAAGAGGACATATCTGTCCAAACAACGATGATCCCCAGTTGTTAGGATGAGGTCAGGTCGCTTTTCATGCTGATATGTTGTGAACATGGGATTGTAGAGGAAACTTGTACGTGAGTCAAAGTGCAGAATGTTCAAAGGTGAAAACATTTGAGTATATTTCACAATAGACACATCATCCAAATTAAACAAATAACGACTTGAATTGTAATTCATGAAATTCATCCCTTTTTTTGGTTTGTTCACCATTTTGCTTTACGTCTAACTATATGTTGTTTGTTTAATCCTTTCGGCGGCTTCAGTGTATGTTTGTCAGACTTTAAGGCTCTCTCATATGCATATATATTACAGTGGATATTGTTTGGGTATGGAAATACAAAATTTGCCTCAATTACCCACTGTGTCAACGTTTGCATTTCGCATTACCGCGCTGCATTTGCATGCTGGTGTATAATGTGTGTGGAGGGGAAAAGGAGAAGACACAGAGAAAGAGAGAGAGAGAGAGAGAGATTCACAAACCACATGCTGTTCTGGTTTCTGACATGTGCAGCTTCTGAGTTCTTCACAAATCAGAACAGGCTGCTTCTTCTTCCTCAGACAGGCTGGAAGACGACTGTGCTGTCACAACATCTATCAATGAAATACATCACACAAACACACACACACACACACTCGCGCATTCACAGCGCACAACACACACTTATGAACACAAACAGACGTACACACCGCTGACATGAAGATGAATGGCACACGTCAGTGTTTCCATCTTCTGCTCACCGCGGGGCCCGACAGAGGGGCCTCCGCTGCAAAGGGGAGCCAAGATCTCCTCACCCTGCTCTGTCATGAGCATGAAAATTACTTATCATAATTTATATGACGTGCCTGTGCCTAAACGAGAAGATCTGCAACATGCTGAACGTTTGGCGTTTGGGCGGGGGGGGGGAAGCAGGTGAAAAGCAGCTTCACCGCAGCCGTTTTTATGACGCGCGCCATGAAGCCTTGCATCCGAGGGCTGGGGCGACGTCTGCTGACATCCCTGAGAGGCTGGGAGTGTGTCTGGACAGAAGGCAGAGCACAACACACACACACACACACACACACACACGCACACAGACACACACACACACACACACACACACACACACATACACACAGACGTATATGCACAAAATCTGAGGATTAGTTTCACTTGAACCTTCGCTGAGTGATTGGCAAATAAAGGAGGCCCGAAAAGACAGACGGCACGATGGTTTGAAGGCCGACAGACTTTTCGGTTTAGATGAACTGATGCTGAGCTCGGATTTGGGAGCCGATAAATCAGCTGCCAGATTCTTGTAATTACGGCGAGGATTTGTTTGTTGGACTTCGATTAGTACACGGCTTCCCTCTTCGCTCACATGTGGTCCGAGAGCCGAGAGAACATTTTTCCTTTTAATTCTTCTGATGTTTTTGACTCTTGTTTCATTTTTTTATGATTTGCATTTCGATTTGCGCGAACGAACGGCCACTGTGGATAAAAACAAAATCAAAAATGAGCAAATAATTGGGCTCCTATTAATTATCGATCCGAGAAAATCGTTGATTCATTTGTCGGTCAACTCGGACAAAAGGTTCTTTTAACTGACGTGAGCAGCGAGTGAACTCTCGCGGCCTCTGCATGCGGGAGCAACTTCCACCGAAGCTCCAGTGAGAAGTTTCACCTTCCCAAACTGGACTCAACAAACTGACAAATCTCCTTACAAAAGTGAAACCTGGGGTTAACGGAGGACACGAGCAAAGAGGAGGGCTAGAGGAATGTTCCTGTCACTGACCAACCACAGCAGCGCAGTGAGCCCTGTCATTTTGCTGTCCTGCCCCCCCCCCCCCCCCATGATAGATGGATAGTGGTGAACCTCAGTGGGGAGTTGTGACGTCTATGTGTGCACTCCTCAATAACACAAACGCCTATTTCCTCCTGCAGGTGCCTCTCGGAACACGTGTGTGTGTCTGTGTGTGTGTGTGTGTGTGTGTGTGTGTGTGTGCGTACAAATGAATGTGTGGGCACGCCGCGTCCCTCTGGAGGCAGGATGCCGTTTCCGCATCCTTCTCTGTCTATAATTAGCCGTCCTGATAAAAACACCAGTTTGCTGGCGCTCGCAGGATCAAACAGTGATGAGCAGGCAGCTCTCGTCACGGCACACTGCAGACGCGCCAGGTGGCTGTCCTTGAGCTGAGTGCCGGGCCATATGCGGAAAGCATCTGGAGGGCAACTAATCAGAAAAAGGCATTTTGATATTATATCATGACAGTCTTGCAATCACGATTATGCGAGACCGAGTCGTCCGGATTTGGTGCAAGCTTTGTGTTCGTGAAACCAAGGCGTGTCGCGCGTGCTTGTGACACTGCATTATCATTACCACACACTGGTAACGCAGTGTCCCAAGCACTGCATTATCAGCAACTCATATGACAAACTATGTTGTGTGTGGTAAAAACTACCATATCGTTTTCTTGAAATAGCACCTCTGTTCTTCTGTCTCATTCTGACATTGCCATCGCCAGCAAAAGAGCAGCCAGCACGGCTGATATGTTTTCCATTCATATACAATTATGAAATACTGCGGGCTACAGTACAGCAGTTTATCTTCCAGGTTGAGGGGAGGGGCCAACAAAAACATAATTAGCGCTAAGGAGGGTCTTGCGTTGAAAAAAGAAAGAAAAAGAAATATAAGATTCAGTCCCTGTTCCCACCTCGACAAATTTTGTACGACGCCTAAGTGGCAGAATATGAACCCACTATTAGGAGTGCCAGCCTCGTCAGCGAGCAGCTCTCTCTGTGAATCCGAGCCGGGAGAGAACCGAGTGCATTTACGTGCAAAAAAAAAAGAAGGTAAAAGTGGGTTAGCGGGAGGGGGCTGCGGGGATAACTTTTTGTATTTAAATGTCAAGATATCCCTGTGGAAAGATTCAGGGTCGCCACGCTCTGCCCCGACAAAGTGGAGGTGCACTCGGGCAACCTGAATCCAGAGAGATGGAAAAGAGGTCGTCCTCCTTCTAACGTCAACCAGTCGGTGTGATTCGCTCCCCGGATGATCATGCGATTTTAACCTTAAAGAAATAACCTCACTCCGCGAAAAACTATAATCTAAAATGGTCCGACTGCTTTTGAGAGCAACTTCCAAGCCCAAAGTGTTTCACTGGTTCGTCAAACAACTTCGCACCCGTTTCGCTTCTGTTTTTATCCAACTTTTACTCTCTTGAACTGTCAAGCGAGGCGGTGTCAATGAAACTTGTTTATAGCGCGTAGTGTCCAAGTGCCTGTGGCTGAAAGCTGCTGCGCTAAATTGACACGTTAGGCTTTGTGTGGCAGGAGCTTCTGTGATGGAGGGAAACGCTCGCTGTTAACTGCCTTAAAGAGGCAGCACTTTACTTACACTTTGAAATCCTGTCTCTTGCGCCAACACAAATGGTGAAAAAAGATTTTGTAATTGGCCGTTATGCAACCATAATGGCAGTCACGTCAGCCCTTCCCAATGTGCTGATTCTTCTCTTCCCTTATCCCCTCGATTCCTTCTCTCCCGTGCAGTTCACCCCCTCGCTAAAACAAAGCAAACAGACGGGGGGAGACGGCGAGCGATGCAAAGACACTGGCAAGCGGCGAGAGGCGCAGAGTCGCAGAATCTGACATAATCAGTCTGGCAGCGTGTCCATGGACTTGAGGGTCAACAACAGAAACGGCCTCATGTTGAGCTGCATGGGGATGAAGGGGGAGCGAAGAGGGCCATCTCAGGATGCGAGGCGGCGAGGGGGAGAGCAGAGGTGGCGAAAGAACAGAGGGCCAGAGCCGAGAGAGCAGTGAAGGTTTACAGGAGTGGGTGGCTGCTGAATTGAGCATGAGCGTGTGAGTGCAGCCTCCTCCACCACACAGCTGGAATGATGCAAGAGAGCTCAGGTCTCCCACTTCTCAGGCCAAATAATAATGAGATAAACATCATACATTTGAAAAACTATTATCGTTTTTTAAAATGACCAGCAGAAAGGTTGCTTGTATGTGAAAGGTGTCCCTTGTATCTCCACAGGCATCATCTCCGCAGAGCCCTTTATAGCACCTTTTAGTCCTTTGTGTTGGTTTTTGTGCTCCCAGTTTCAATGTTTCGGCTCAAGCTCCCCACGTTTGGCTGCAATAGACTGCAAAAACCCCCCCAAAAAACCTGCAGTATGCTCCTTGTCCAGCACAAAATGGGAGACAGACAGTTAACAGCTTGTGAATATCGTACGATTCCCTTTGGAGTTGGTGGAGACCAAAGCCGGGCTAGAAGAGAGTTAATATTGATTTTAAATTGGTGGCCAGTGTGGATGACCAATGAATGAAATGAGGTGCCACTGAAGGCTAATGTGGAACGCTGTTTGCTTTATTTTAGTTTAGGCCCCCATCAGCTTCCATAAGGTGGTTGCCAGTATATGGCTAGTTCATTGAAGATTTCAGTAGATGATATACTTTAATTTTGCTTAATAAAACCAAATCAGCATTCAATGAATCAGATTATCAGAGACCAAACGACACTCAAAAACCTGGAGCCTCAGGGGGCCCCTTGGGCCCTGCCTTGTATTTGACAGATCCAGTTGGTCAATAATCAGTTCTAAACTAATTGAATCAAGTAGAAGTGTAATGTATGACTGACAACGACCACATGTCGTACTTTGTCTATAGCTCCTGGCTTGAATCATTTCCCATCTTCCCACTGTGTCCAGTTGTGTCTGTGTTGTGACCAAACGCATGCAGCCATTCTACTAAAGGGAAATACAATATCCCAATAAAGCTGGAGTGGAGTCCCCACAAACACCCGGTGATCAGGAAAGGATTTGTAGGCCCAGTGAGAACAAAGGATCGAATTTTCCCATTTTCTCTCAGTGGGAAATCTGTAATGTGAGGGCAAAGGGCTCAGTGGGCTCTTGTCTGATAAGTCAGGGCATTCTGTGTTAGTTGCATTGATGAGGAAAAAAAAATCATTTACAGTGTTTAAGTTTTCGCACTGCTGAAGTCAATACAGACATTCCATCGGGTACAGACGGATTCTCTTCTCTCTCACTTTCTCTTTTTCTGTTTTTCTATCTGTCTTTGTTTCTCTCCTGATAATTCTTCCTCCCTGGGAAATTCTTTCTGCCTGCCTCGGTATCTTTCCATCTCTCTTTGGCTCCTTTGGGTTATTTCTATTTCCTCTCTCATTTCCACACACCATACCGTTGCTGAGGTGCATCAATAATGGTCCAGAGTGGACAATTTATTACGACATTACCATTTAGCTTTCTCGACTGTGTCCCTGAATCTCACTTTATCTCCATTGTGGATTTCATCTCCCATTTGCAGGTGTTGTTCTTCAACAGCAGGTCTGCGCCTGTCTCGATCAATAGAGTCACTTTCTGTCTATTTCCTCTTTTGTTCACCTCAAAAAACCCAGTTGAATGTTTCAGGTGAAATATTATACATAACACAAAAGAAGCGGTGCACACGGTGGATGATTAAGAAAAAAACAAGCGCTAGAAAAAAAAGGGCCTCTTTACCTCTCACATGTTTGTGTCTGTCCAGAACCAGATCTAAGCAAGGCACTTTCCATCTCAAGGTTCATCTACTTTGATAGATAGAACCAGAGTACTGTGGAATAGAATCTCATCCCGAGAGGGGGCCCATTATTTCAGACTGTCACCTAGGAAGGTGTCCTTCTCAGGGAAAGGTGCTGGGCTGCACGCGAATGGGGTAGCAGTTTAAACAGTAGAGGCACTTCTCTGAAGTCTGCTGCTAAGGTGTTTGTCATGGACCAGACCAGCCGTTAGAGGGATGGAGTCATTCCTGTGTTGCCACCACGCATATCTCACAACCTGCAGCCTCCGGATATGAGCTTTTTTTGTACCAGCGAAGTCAGATATCTCCGGTACTACGGGGGATCTGTTTCTTCCTTATTCACCCATTACCTGCCATCGGGCTGGATAACATCAGACCTGGCTCGCCCCCCTGGCCGAGATCAATTTCAGCGTCAACACCTGCGGGGTCAGGATGACAACCCCCAAGGCCACATCTGACCACTCAACACCCTTCCTCTTCTTCAGTTGATGTTAAGCAGATGGCATTTTCCCAGTTGAATGGATTTAAATATCAAAATGTTCCACATATTGTGCTGCATATTTCTTTTTCGTAAAATATGACTTCATTAGAGCCTTCAGCGTCGTCTGCAGGATATGATCTCTGAACTCTGAGCATTTTAAGATGTTTGTGACATTAGCTGCATATTATGAATACTATTTAGCCATAGTAGCACTCATCCAATGTGCCTACTAGCTGAGCATAGACGTGAGTGTGTCCGGCTCAGAATAGTGCTTTTCATTCACTTAATTGAAATTATAACAAAGTGGTTTTTCAAAATTCAAAATTTCAATTGACCCCAGTGGAATTTCACAATAAATTTCTGTTCAGATATGAAAACCAAATGATGCACATTAATAGAACTACTGCGTTCAGTACCAGAAGAGCATGTTTAACCTATTAACAAATTTCTACTTTTTTCTATATAAAGATCCACAACTAACAAAAAACAAAAAAAAGGCGACATCCAGACTAATGGTTTGTAATATTGTCGAACACACTTTCTGTAATAGATTCAGTGAACTGAAAAGTAAACAACATGACCCTACTTGTTCAAGTGCTGTTTTCTTTTCCCCAGATATTTTCCCCTGACCATATGTCGCACCGAGCTATCTTTAACAGGGAGCATGTGAGTGGGCCATGTGAGCCCCCCCGCCCCCCTGAGGGGAACAACAAACTAGTGGCCCTTTGACCTCCAGTTGGGATGAGGACTTTCCATCTCTGGACAACTTGCCCTTCGAAGCACTCTGCTGTCACTTAAATGGCTAATGGCTCCCATTCCCCCCGATGCAAGAAAATTAGGGGGCCTAATACAACACTGTGGCCTGGCTTTTGGTGTTTTGGGGATAACAGATTGTTTCCAAAGTAGTGGAAGGGGGCAAGCTTGTTGCGAGGATGGCTCATCAATCATCATTTAATGCCCTTTAAATGGGTGTGTGCCTCCCTAAGGGATTTTAGGATTGAACTGCCAAGGATTTAAAGGGCAAGCCTACTGTATGTTTTCCAGCCTAAGCAGTTTCCAAAGTAACCCTGTGCTCAAGTCACACTCCGCATTTAGATGGCTACTACTGACGTTGTGGATGCATGTTTCACGCAGCCTACAGTCGGCATAAGATCGCCAAATTGATACAGTGAAATGGGCCATGATGCAGAATATGTGACAGCATCTATTTAAACTACATTTTTCCTGCTGACAGCTGACAGACACTCCTCCTGGAGAACCACAATTACTCTATAAACAGAGTGAATAAGGATGTAAAGGGGGGTTGTGATTCCCCTTCATCAAGCTACCATTATATGTAATTCATGGAATCCACGGCCTGTGTGCTAAACACTTTGGGGAAATCAGAACTGCCTTTGGGACAAGCCCTCCCTGCGCAGGCCTCTCCCCGCAGGAGCACTGGAGGACGGACTGCGGTCATCGGGGAGATTCAGCTCAAATTGATCTGGCCGCACTATCTACACCGGTGGCAGTCGGCCAGTCCATCTCTGCCCGCCTGGCTTCCAACCCATTTGTTTCTTTCTGCATTCAGTTTGTTTACATGTTGATTTCCCTCCCAGCTCTGTAAAACAAAACTTATTTTTAGTTTGCAACTCATGTGTGGTCTACCCTCCTTTGTCCTGCCACGAATCACACAGCAAACCGGTGCATCCACTTTCCTCTAGAGTCTCCGATTTGAAAATAGAAGTGTTGCATTTTTTTTTGCCTAAGTTTAACAAAATGGTTGAGACACACAACATACAGTTTTACACACAGACACATTTTTACTTTTCATAACTGAGCTGTGTCCCAATTCAGGCACCACCTCATTCTACAAGGCCGATGGCGGCCACCCGTCTTTGTCGGCTATGTAGAACAAGACGACCGAACCAAATTGAGATTTTCCATTTGCTGTTGCCATTGCGTTGTACCCTTAATGCTGTCGCCTAGCAGTGGAGCTGCGGTCGCGCACGGTTCAAGAGTTCGTCACCGGCTCGTAATGAATCCTGCATGGGATAGGTGGGGCTGGTAAGGGTCTATTCGTTGGATCCTTTGTTGCTCGGCACGCATTTGTCGGAGCCTTTTAAAATGGGAAAGTCATGCAGCTGTGACGCAAGTGATCTTCAAACGTAGGCGCCCCCTGACTTCTCTTTCTTGCCAACAGATAGATTGATTGAAACCACTTTAATATCTGTGTGTGATAAATATGAGGCTACAACCAGTTGGCCCAGCTTTGCAAAAAGACTGAAACAGGGGCGGGGGGCAGCTAGCCTGTCTACCAGTGTGACACTCAGCATGTTTATCACTGAGCCTGAGAGGTGCCGGTAGACGGATCTTATTACATTGGGACAGAGCCCTCAAGCAAATAATTGTATTTCCCAAAATGTTATGAACGACTCCTTTAAACGCCAACACAATACGCATACATTACAAGCCTACGAGGTGTTTTTATTTAAACTTTGGCATGGGCACAGAGCCTCTCATCTCTGTTCGAGTGCGAGTGAAATAATAGCGCCCCGGGGGAACAGAGGACAGACTACTCCATGGGAATCGTTTGTGTAATTGAAATGGGTCAACTCGGTTGACCTTGCGGCTATGTGAACCCCCCCCCCCCCCCCCCCCCCCCTGAATCCTAAAAAGCTGCTTCAACGAAGTAGAAATTGGTCTAATTACTTGTTTAATTGCAGTGCCATTTTCCTCCTCATAATTTTGAGAGACCCCCTTTAAAAAAAAATACATAAATTCAGGGTTTGGTTTGCATTCAACACTGGCGAAGAACGTTAAAAGGAAACTCATGCTCAGGCTCATGCACATTATCCGCTAATCTTCATTTTGTCAGGATTTAGGAAGTTTTGGCCCTTCCCAACTTCTTAAAGGCAAAGCCACAACAGCAGCGACTTCCGACTGGAAGTCTTGTAAAATGACAGCTCCACGTGAAGCTCCGAATACATCAGTGACAGAAACGATTTAAAAAAAGCATCTGGTGCATTTCATTTTACACCACTGTCACTGCTGCGCTGTATTTCATCGCTCTCCTACAGACGCCTTATCAAATTTGTCAACTAATGTTACTTTTTTTTGAAAAGCAAAAAACACCTAACATTTTCCTACTTCAATTTGCGTTGTCACCAGCAATTTTACAGTAGAACGGGCTCTTTGATGAACTTAAATAGCAATCATCACTTCACATTCTGGAAATGCCTGGCAGCCTCCACACCCTTCTCATGTGGGTTTAAGACGGAGGACCCTGAATCGCGCATTTTCAGGCACGTGTTGGAAGTGCGTGTGGGATATTCTTTCCGCCCAGAATGGATTAAAATGATGCATTATCAAGCATACATTGGGAGGATGAAATGGCCAATGTTTATTCACGGCAGGAGATGATGAATGGCTGCTCCGATGGTCTCCTGTGTCAATCAGTCAGGTTGGCTCATTAGGTCAGCAGATTCTGAGCCACGGGGGGATAGTTATTCAAATCCCTAAAAAATATGCAGAGGCAGTGAAAACACCTTGTCAATGAATAACAATAGCCTCGTGCTGCAATTGCCTCCTGTGTGGAATTCAGCCACGGTGATAAACAGGATATTGGGGACGCTGCTGAGAGGGGCCCTTTGATTTACTGTAAACAAGAAGACATCATACATATTAAAATGATGGGCATAAGAACAATGCAGCACGTCAGTCATGTGTGAATGCAGTACGCGTGCTCGTGCACACACGCACACACACATAGAAACTAATAATAAATTAAGTGTATTTCTGTGAAACCCAAGTACACACTGATATTGATGAGTACTAACGAATCCTGGCTGTACTTTTGGTTTATATTATTTTGTACCAACAGCATACTTCAGTATACTGAATTTTGTCGGTTACAAGTATTTTACTCATACACAGGTTTAATCAGTATGTCTTTAAGTAAAACCTACATGTACACTTATTATTTATATACTGATTATTTATTATTAATATTTCCGTACTAGTGTGCATAATGTCATTAAGCATTCTTTGTACAGTAAATGTACTGTTACTTTTCTAATGCACTGCTTCCATGTTATTTGCAAATAAAAGAGCACAACTCGTTATAAACATAAAAGTACAAGGCTAGTGTATGAAGTAAAAGAAAATTAGGTTACAAGGTTAATATTATTACTTGGCTTTTTAATGTTGAATTCTAAGTTATTCAACAGCAGTACATAACTAGTTCACAGTAGTTGTGTTTTTCAGTGCTGTCGGAATATTCAAAATGAACAAATACTATATACAGTGTGTATCCATACAGTACATACATAGTGCAATCTTCTGAGTGGACAACTGGTTAGACTAAAAAAATCATATCTAACAGAGTAAACTACTCAAACTTTTGCTTTACAACACACAATATCAAAGTATCCACCCATTAGCTATATCTGTCGTGGGTCGTGGAGGGATGGAGCTTATCCCACGTGACATTGGGCAAGAGGTGGAATACACCCGGGACAGATCGCAGCACTGACAGGACGCTGCTCTCAGGCATGCGCCGAAGTCCGGACTTTTTCCCGAACGTCTGCGGAGGGGCTGTGTGTGAGAACGCAAAATGTCCACAGGAAACATCTCCGGATTACGAGCCCATGCGAGAATACAGCAGGGAAATCTCTGGAAAAATCCACAGCGATGGAGTGGGCATGTAAAAAGAATCGGTTATCGTCGTGTCCTGCCTCCTGGAGGCTCTGCCCGGACGCCACAGGACGTTCCAGAGTTTTTCCTGCTGTTGTAAACGCGCCTGCCTCGGACAAATCTCCTGCTGCCTTCGTCACATGTGAATGGCAACCTCCATAACTTATCTTCTATATTGAAATATACAGCTCAGAAATGCTTGGATTTCAGCACTTATACAGCTATATCTGTCATTTCATAGGTTTGCTTTCGGCCTTGTCCACGCGTGTAATGATTTAAAAACAGCACAATGAATCTCAACACCAGTATTCCTTGGCTGGCACACGTGTCTTTTAGTCCCTGTTCTGTCGACACAGGAGCTAGATAGGAAAGTAATATCTCAAAACCATTTGAGCTGTGGCGGCCGCTCTCCAGCTGGGTTCCGCAATCTTCACAGTGAGCCGGGTTTCGAGCCCTGCCCAGGAGAAAGCGCGTGCACCGCACTGATTTCTCTATCTCTTTCATTCTTTAACGCATTCTCTCCCTTCATCTCGCCTTACGCTTCCTTTTACCTGCTGCATTTTCTGCCCCTCTCTCCCTGGTGTTGGCCGGGCCGATATCTGGGTTGCATTCAGGAACCAGCAAGTCACAGTGAACACCAGGAGGAGAGACCGTCAACTCTGACTATGTGCCAGCACTGTTATTTTCTTCATCACAGAACCCGCCTTGACACAAATAATGGAATGCACTGGCAGTCTCTCAGAAAGACGGCGAGGGGAAAGTGGGCCACAGCCAACCCTGGGCTATGCAAATCCACCCGCAGCCGCCTGAGTTTAGAAATCTAATGATCAGACCGAACCCAAGCGCTTTGCGTCCTCTCCTTTTTCCAATCTCTGGCTTTTTTCTCTCATTTCCTTTCTCCATTCCTCATTCCTCCTCATAGCCCCCCCCCCCCAGCTCTGTTACTGACTGCCATCTGGTGCTGGTGCCCAGGAGATGGACTCAGCGCTGGTTTGGGGGCTTAGAGTGGGAGCCTGGCACCACGGCTGCTGATTCCAGAATAATCTACGCTGTGCTGTTGTGACTCATTTCGCCTCAGATGGGCATCGTGACCACTCAAGCATGTGCCGGCAATTAGGCGTTGTGTTAAGTAAAAACTGCAATTTGCAAAGGCAAGCATGAAGGTGCACTTCAGTCGAACAAAGCAAATTGAAAGGGTGGAGGGGGAGCGGCGGGGACGGCGCGGGGGCTCATGTGGAGAAAACCAATCAATCCCAAACTTTTGAATTAGCTTTTCTTTTTTTTTTCCTATGTCGGACAGATTGCAGGTTCTGAAATGAGAAATGCTGTGGGGTCCATAACACGGCTATATAGACCAAGGCAACTTGGGATGAAGACACAAGACAAAAAATAAACGAAGCACCAGAATTTGACTGTGGCATGAATTTCAATTTTTTTCTGGTTCGGTAATGTATTCATTAAAACGCACTAATCGGATTTCCAGCGGCGGTTTGCTCGCCGATTGTCGCTGCCTCCTCGAGATTTTCACCACTTTTACACCAAGCGGGGCAGTCAAACATTCACGCCTCACCATTTGAGCTCCATGGGCTGTGATTATCCCAAAGAACTGCTGTCAGAAGTCGATGTGAGCAGCAGCGAGCGGAACCTATTAAAGCGTCTGTTTTTTCCAGTTTTAAGTACAGGTCTGAGCATTTGGGTTTCAGCGAGAAGTGCCGCCAGTTTTTTTTTTACCCCTGCCAATACACAACATCAACTGTCAAGTCCTGCTGGGCCGTGGGGGAAAGTAAGTCCAGAAATGCGAGGCTGTAAGCCACTTCTACATTTTTTACATTATTTCCTCACTCACACGAGAGAGATAACTGCAATTCAGTGTCGGTACCTTGAACGGAAAGAAAGAAGAAAAGTTGGACAATTTGGTGAAATACGCTCATTTGCCATCCATTAGTTTGGGAGATCATTAGCATAAAAATCAGCTTTAAAACCATTTTGATGGCACACTGACTCGTAATGGGAAGAATGGTGCCTCGTTCATTCCCACTCTACGATGCAAATGCCTGTGTAATTTTGGTGAGTGTGTAGGACGTGAGAAGTGCCTAAGCGAGGGTTGTCAGCAGCTTAAACTGAGTGAATCAGGCCCAGCAGTCATAACCCCCCCCCCCCCCCACTGTTCATCACTGATATAGTGAGGAAACCAAAAAAAATATAAAGAATTCATGACCACTTGGGGCTGCAGAGGTCACTGTTGCTCAGCAACATGAACTCAGCACACATGAACTCTGGAAAATCCATCCATTCATCCATCGTCTACCGCTTTATCCATTTAAGGGTCGCGGGGGGTCTGGAGCCAATCCCAGCTGACATTGGGCGAGAGGCGGAGTTCACCCTGGACAGGTCGCCAGCCTATCACAGGGCCACACACAGAGACGGACAACCATTCACTCTCACATTCACACCTACGGCCAATTTACAGCCTCCACTTTACCTAACCCATTCTGCATGTCTTTGGACTGTGGGAGGAAGCCGGAGAACCCGGAGAGAACCCACGCATACGCGGGGAGAACATGCAAACTCCACACAGCCCTGGTTGGTTTGAACCGGGATTTTAACCCAGAACCTTCTTGCTGTGAGGCGAAAGTGCTGAACACTACACCACCGTGCAGCCCCACTCTGGAAAATGTCCGGCAAAAATTGCGTCCAGACATTTTCTTCTGGAGGCTTTCCGTTCCTATATGATGAACGCAGCAGGAGACCGTCTGAGTCAGTTGGGTTCACAACAGCAGGAAAATCTGTGGCGTCAGGGTAGAGCAGCACTAGGCGGGACATGATCATACTCCCACTGCGGAAAGCAGCGATTTAGTTCACAGTCATCAACGTGCCCACTCGCTTGCTGCGAATCCTCCGGAGATTTTCCTGCTCTGTGTTCTCGCATGGGATCACTTGGACATTCTGCCACAATTTTGCTACGGGGCTGGCAAGAGAAGTTCCAGAAAATTGTCCGGGGCAACATTCGCGGCCATTTGCGTCCTCGCATACAGACCCTCTGCAGAAGTTCAGGAAAATCTCCATACTTCAGTGCACGTCTGAAAGCGGCTGTAGTGTTACTCTGAAGAATGAAAACACAGGGTCACAGTTCATATATGGATTTGACAAAATAAATATGACGTGTTAATTAATAAGCTTTAGAGGTCACACGGCCAGACTAACCGTTTCCCTCTGCGTCAGGTCTTTATGCCTATCGAAAGCTGGCGGCCTCCTGGCTCCAGCTTCATCCAGATAAACCGACAGATGTGAGAGTGATGCAAATTTTTCTATTCAGACTTCATGCAAGAAAGCAAATATGTTTGTTTCCCAGATTTGTCTGCCACTCCGAATACTAAGTCTCACGTGGCAATAACTTGAATTCTAAATTTGTATTTACACTTTACACAAATCTCGAGCGTGCTGCCGTACGCATCAAATGTTCAGAAAGCATCTGTTTTCATTGAAATTAATCTGAGCCGGTTGATTAAACCAAATTACTGGCAGGAATTTTCAGGGGACCTTTAATTAGCACGTATTAATATCATGGACGACACTGAAAATGAATGTCAGCAGAAACCGAGGTAACGCTCAGTCAGGCTATAGTGGGAAAATAACAAGGTAGCAGAAGTGGCTTTAAAGCTCCAAATAAAGCCGCCATCTGCAGCGAGATCATGAAGCTGGGGAATAACCGAGAAGGAAGGAAAATTATAGTAAATAAAGTGGATATGAAAAACTGGTTATGGCAAATTTAAAGTGACATCACATAGCAGCCAATAGAACAACTGTTGCTTTACTCTGTCAAAGTCATGATCACGCCGTCGTGGTGGGAATGTGACCGGGATTCTGGCTTCGTTCCAGACGGGATCGGTGATATCAAGGCTTTCGTGGGATTTACTTCTCAACAGGATCGAGGAATCAAATCAGATCAGTGGACTGTTTTGAAAATGTCTCTTCCCCGCGGTTATCACATTTATCTTAGAACAGATCAATTGGAATCTTGCACATTTTTCACCCTTAAAAGATTTCTCTCATAAAGATTAAGGGCAGTTTTCAGCCATCAACTCAAATAGAATCCTTACCGAGTCCCCGGAGGGGGGAGGAGGGAAAAAACAAACAAAACATAAGCAAATTCACACCCACTGTCTGTATCACTGTGATGAAAGAGCTCAGCTGGGCCCCCAAATAACAATTTCAGTCAGGAACACTTGCGTCATAGATTTAACCATTTATTGCAACAAATGGATATACAGTTAGACTTGGCGCTGATGGCTCCCTTCTCAATAATGCTCCCTGTATCTAGGCAGCAGCATGCTAGGCCAAGACAGGGAGCGCAATGCAGATATCCCCCCATGGGTTTACAAGAGTGGGCCCAAGCAGCACATTGATTGCCATTTTTAATATTTGAGACATGTTAGGGCTAAAGTAGAAAGGTGGAGGCTGGGGTGGAAGAGGCAAGCTTTGCCAGCGGCAGCGGTATGTGACAGCATTGGTGTGCACAGATCAGTGCGGAGGGAGTCATATTTAAATTAACCGGCTTGTGTGAGGATGGCTGTGATTGATGTGTGACTTATGGCAATTGTTCAATCAGCGGGCTGTCAGACGATTATGGCTGGGGCGTATGACTACCGTGTCCTGCATGAACTAACGCAAAGCTTCATTTATCCCCCAAAAATAAAATGATTTAGTTAAAGTATACGAAAGTAAACCATTGTTCTTTGCAGATCATCTCTAGCTCTGTCAGGTTGAATAGTTGGTGAACAGCCATTTTGTGGTTCGACGGGGTTCCAGTCAGGGCTCTGGCTGACATTCACAGAGTTGTCTCTGAGCCACTCCTGCTTTGTCTTCCCTTGTGTGCTTCGAGGGTCACCGACCTGCTGGAACCTGAGTCTTTGGCCCACAGCGAGGTCTTCAGTGCTCTGGACTCGGTCCCGTTCAGCTTTCCCTCAACTCTGACCAATCCCCCGGTCCCTGCCTCTCGCGCTGCCAACACCATGCTTCACCGTGGGGATGGTTTTGGGCAGGTGATGAACGGTGCCAAGGTTTCCGCCAGACGTGTTGCTCAGAACTGAGGCCAAACAGTTTCATCAGGCCAGATAACCTTTTTTTTCTCACAGTCTCTTAGTCTTTTAGCTCCTTCCATGTGTCTCTCTCACTGAGGAGAGGCTTCCGTCAGGCCACTCTGCCATGAAGCCCAGACCAGCTTGTTGCTGCAAGTAATAGTTGTTCTTCAAGAAGTTTCTCCGATCTCCATACAGGATCTCTGGAGCTCCAGAGTGACCATCGGGTTCTCTGTCACCTCTCGAGGCATTTCAATCCATTACGCAGTTTGACAGGTTGGCCAACTCTAGGAGCAGTCCTGGTTGTTCCAAACTTTCTTCTGTTTAAGAATTACGGAGGCCACTGTAGCTCCATGGGAACCTTCAATGCAGCAGGTTTTTACTGTAGCCTTTACTGTACCCTTAAAGCAATGTAGGCACTCGTACAGTGTCAGGACTAATATCAAAACCACGGAAACATTTCTGTCCTCTTGTCCCGTGTAAATATGGCTGTGAAGGATTAATGAACAAATCTGTTGGTGAATTGATGATTTATGAACATGTTCTCTCTCCATGAAGTATCTGTTAACGCAGGACATCTGTGGTGCAAATGCAGAAGATGAAAGAACTCTGCTGTCACCCCAAATCCACAGATGTGTCTACTTTAGTGATACATTGTCATCAAACCAAAAAGGTTCGGTGCGTGATACACAGTGCTCAGCAGCCGGTGTTAACATGCTCGAACATTACAGCGGGGTTGCAAGGGTGAAAAGAGATCGCATGTCGACTAAAGTTTGGTCTGATCCCAGTTGGGGCCAAACGCTGCTTTCGGATACAATTTGAACAGATTGTTCACAACCGCTCGGTAATACATGCAAAACTTTGCCAGCAATTTCAAGGCTGTCAGCTCTAATCAGACTACTTTTACCTGAGGTTATTTTTACTGGACATTATACAAAAGGTACAAGATGTTGAGAGTTTTGCTGGCAGGGGAATGTGCAGTCTGCAAGAATTACCTCCCAACATAAATCTAATCCATTTTAAATAGACCTATGGTATGTCCTCTACACCTTATGAAGCCATGTGTATGTGCCCAATGGGCCTGCACATGTGGTTGGGTTTAATACAACAGCAATGTTTAGTTTAAATATTGGTAAGGACATACACCCTTTTTGTCTGGTTGGGCCCATTTGTATATATATACATTTGCTTTCCTTATTTTTTCTATGTTATATGCAAAAATCTTCATTATTTTATTTGCACGAGTATGCATATTGTCTGTATTACTGCATATTGAAGTAATAAAGCAACCATTGAACCACTTGTGAAACAGTGCCGAGGGGACTAATGATGTCAGTCAGCTCCTAAATAAGATTGCTGTTAAAGATTAGAAGAGTTTGCAAAGCTTTTTTTTGCATTTGAGAACATTTTATTGAGTCAATCATGAGATGTTATAGCCATTGTCTCTGTAATGATGTTGGTTTATGTTGTTTGTCTTAAATGAAATGATCTTAAAACTAGGCATTACATTATTATATGAAAAAAACTGACAGATCTTGATAGTGACAATTTATCTTCACATTAGTAGAAGTGTCCCAGATGTCCAATCACAAGTGCCTACGGTGCAATTTGTCCTCAATGAGGAAGATTAATTATTTTCTAAATACTTCAGGCTGCAAATCCTGTTATGGTCACAGTGAGCTATGTCTTTTAGTTCAAATATAAATACGTTTGTATTAATGGAGACCTTATGTTGAGAATATGCAAAATAGGTTTTGATTTTTCACTGCCTGCTGAGTAAAAAGTCCATTTGATGAAACTGGTAAAACCATGACAAGTTAATTTGTCTTTAATTACCAGTTGGATTTAATGTTCACCCATAATTTCATATTTGCATTCAGTGTCTTTATGTCTGATGTGTGCAGGAGTGTTTTTTCGTCCGCCTCCCATCCAAAAGAGGGCAAAATGATTCTCCATATACAGACTTTGATGTAGCGAAATTGTTCGGAGATGGCAGCCAAATAACCCTGACGGGGGGGGGGGGGGGGGGGGGGGGGGGCCTGCTGTGCTTTTAGTTCCATTACTGGATGTATGACAAACTGTACTTTACTTCAAATAGTGAGTGTATTTGCAAAAGATGAGATGCTAAATAAACAATCCTTATGATGAAAAAATTAACAAAAGGGCCTAGAGCCTGCTCTGGGTTGTTCCAGAAAATATACAAAGCATGACATATACAGAAAATGTGTTTCGATCAAATGTGATTGGATCTTAAGAACTTGTTGAATGTCGAATTCTATTTTTGATTTGGACTGTACATGATGCAATGCAGAGATGAGTGCTTTATTGGGATGCAAATAGCTGATCGCACGCCACTAGCCAAATCCATAGTGTTTGATGGGTAACATGTAACCCCAATATGTCTGTAATTATTGTTTTATCTTCGGGTTGCCTCAGATGTGGAGGATGGCAGGGCAGGATGGTTCAGAAGCCTCAGGGGAGAGAGGGAGAGATAGAGCATCAATGCTCTGGGAACCAAGACAGCTTCTATACGGTGGTTTTGATCAACCCTCAGGCTAGACAGAGCCTGAGGTGTGTGTGTGTGTGTGTGTATGTGTCTTTGAGGAGATGGGAAGGCAGTGAGCAGTTGCGTTTCCCCCCGTGTTTAAATTCTCACCCGTGTGTGTTTAAACCACGTGTGTGTGTGTGTGTGTGTGTGTGTGTGTGTGTGTGAAGAGTGGCGATGCGTCCTGTTTTTTAATGAGAGTGTGAGCACTTACTTGAAGGTGAGAGAGGCAGAGGGACCGTGTTCCTGCTGCCTCGGCACAACCGGGTCACACTCTGGTTACAGACACAAGCCCATTAACACTTCAGGTTCAAAGGTGCAGAACTGTCCACTCAGTGCTTCGAGCCAAGGAGTCAATTTAGAAAAGCAGAGGACTGACGCGGGGGAGAAAACAAAATAGCTTTTGATGCATCCATAAATTTTTGCGGCGCTTGATGAACACCGTTACGGGAGAGTTGTGCAGAGTACACGTGAGTTATTGTACATTAGAACAGCAACGGGCAGCGTGCGGCCCAAGGGGAACATCAATTCTTATAATCAGTTTTTTCCTTGAGTGAATGAGCTCCTAATGTTATAGGATACAAAGACAGGGGTTATTAAACAGCCGAATAGTTGCCTATGCACGTAGGTGAAACTGCCCCTGCTCGGAAATTCCTGGCAGCATATATTACTTTTTTTTTCAACATGGACTTGTTTTTTGCATTTCACATATCAAATGGAACAACAGTCGCTAGAAATAACTTCACTTCATCCTTGAATTAGCCCCTGGAAAAGATACCAAACACCTGAATCTAACTCAAGGTGTCTGGTGTGGCAGCCAGGGATCATTAATTTAAAAATGAATGAGTAATAATAATAAAAAAAGGTGACACTAAAACCCCTTTCAAATCGCTTTCTTACAAAAGCACTCTGTTAACAAAATGAGTGCGATCAGACTATCATATTTATTTCGACATATGAGTTAGTTGTCAATGTATTGTCTTAGTAAGGAATAACCAAAACATCTTTAAAAATGCATATGGTAACATTGCAGGAAATTTGTACAATAACTAGTGGGAGTGCAAAAGATTTCACATTGATGTTTTTCAAAATACTAAAATGAATTAACTCATTATTTTTATTATATCCTGTTATTTAGTCAATTTTAAGGTATAAAAAATACCATAGGATTACAGAACTTTAATTTATCTGCCAAAATCTCATTAAAACCCCTCCATTACATCACTATTAATGGACACATGAACAAACTTTTCAAGCGAAAGAATCCGCTTTATTGTGGTTGTTGATCCTCACAAATTGCTCGCGGCCTCTGTCATATCAAAAACACAAACTGAGCACATCCCCCCCCCCCCCCCAGTTCAAACACTAGCCCTCTGCAGTAGGCCACCTCCATCACAGAGAGCAACAGACAGCTAGACAAACCTGTCATCTTTTGTGTGGGGAAAACAAACCAACAGACTAACAAACCAACGCGGCGGTCAGTCACTTGTGAAGCTGCTCTACAGGTCGCCGGGTCGCCGGTGGGCGTGAGAGCTTTAGTAACCGCGTGTCGTGCTGGGGCTGGGTCGTGGCCTGGATGTGGACCGGAGCCCATTAACACAGCAGGGGCGCAAGCTGAGAGCCTTGACACCGGTTGATTATATTCGGGCTCTCATAATGAAAGAACACTTTCTGCTCCTCTGGTTTAGGAAATATTACTCGAAATGTGTAAAAAGAAGATACAGCGCGTCGTACATGTAATGATGCTAATGTTCTGACCCCTTTTTATTCTGCAGACCTTTAACAATACAGAAAATCACGGCCTAATTGTTTTAATGCCCTAACTGTGTAATGGCCCCTTTGCTGGCATTTAATGAATGTAGACGCCGAGCTAGCTGGTAATCTTATGTATTTATTATTATTATTTATACTTTTATCATTTGGGGCATGTGATGGTGTGCCTTTATTGGAAAGCTACGGTGGGGATGGAGACGAAAGGTGAGGGAGGAAGGAATGGCAGGCATACCGAGATAGTGTAATTATGATTTCTATTGTGTATTCATTCTATTCTTAGTCTACGTTCAGATACCGCTCTGAACATGTTGAAGGGAAAGATTTCCAAAGCATCTTCTCTCTCTCTCTGTCTCCCTCTGGCTTAGAATATTGTTCCCTCCCTCCCTACATCTTGTCCGTCGGGAGAGAAATCCTTGAAACCTTAATACATATGTCATCGGCTGCTGCGAACTCATTACTTTCTTTAACAGAATTGAATTCTGTTGCATTTCAGTTCTTTTCATTTAAAGCAGCTGTCCCGGATTCCTTGTACCCAAAAACAAGGGCCACGACTTTCAGACATGAACCACAATGATTGAAATGATAGACATTGTCTCCTTTGCTGTCTTCTGCTGCAGATGGAGCAAAACATTTTTTTCCCACTATTCATAAGTTGTCAGTATTAAAATCTTTAGGAATGTTGTAATCTATATCATGAGTTCAGATTCATTGCCATCAACGCAGAGGCAAGGTGTTTTATATGTAAAGTAGTGAAATGGTGATCAGAGTTATAAATGGGACACTGGGAAATAGTTATAAAACTATGCCACAAAAGCATAAAGGGGAATGATTTCTAGATCTTTAATCATCATTTTCCATTAATCAGAACGGCTAGCGTTCATTTATCAGAGTCCTTCTTTATGCTACTGATTTGGTCTGCCAACATTCTGCAACGCAAAGCTATTCCCCTGTAGGATAATAAAGTAATTCAACTTAATTCAACTCTGATGGGGACTGATGACATCTACTTTGATATATCTGTTACATTATAACCACATAAATCCCCCCCTTTTTTTTTTCTCTTTTGCTGAATTATTTAAAACTTCATGGCTCTCAGTACGTCTCGGAGGCTGTCATCAGGCAGCCTGGTGGTTTGCTTTTTCTATCCTCCAACATGTAGGCCCGGTCAAATGGGAACGATGAGGAGTGACTTGTTGAGGACATGTCATGTCTTGTCCTTGACATAAGTAACATTTGAACGTGGTATTAGTTGATGTTTTTCATAATTATGAATGTATAAAGAGAAAACAGCGACATCTCTGGAGACCGGTATTAAGCTTCCCAAATAGTGCACGTTAGCCATATCCTTTACATTTTAGATGCATGTTTCGACTTTCATAATCTACTAGATATTAACGGCAGAGTGGTTTTAGTATTTTGCTCCCAGAGATGGAAATAAAGATCAGCCTCTATTAAATGACTGTCTTTAGGTCTTTTGCTACACCACAGAGATCTGCAAACTTCTATGGTTGTGGTCCAAGGTTAACTTAGATCTGTCTAACATATGTAAATCTCAATACACTTGCAAATCTGAGTACACATTCAAAAAAACAAAAACATTTACAATTTGATTACATGCACACAGATTGAGATACAGTTACACAACCCTCCACTCATGTCTGTAAATGGTCCTGCTACGATAATGGCCCCATATACCTACTCATACTAAATGGTAGACAGGCACAATTAGATGGAGACCATTGAGGAGCCACATATTTCTGGCGTTGGAGGAGGCAAAAACAGATACCCCATTTACACGTGGCATTAAAATTCCTTTTGAGGAATATGCATTGAGGCTGGATTGGGACGAGGCAGCTAGCAGCTGTTAGTCGGTAAACACCCAAAGCCGTCCTCTCCTCAGCCATCACATTATTCAAGACACATGTGGATGTGGAGACCAATCAGAAGACAAGAAAAAAAAACACAACAACGTAGCATCACTCGTGGCTGCCACCTTTATTGTGGGTTTTTTTTGGGACCTGAGCAAACCAGAGGAGGATGTCACGTGGGCAGGACAGAGCGATCAGATCTCACTCGCGCCAAGATGTGGACGATGGAGACGCATGTTCATACCAGCTGCAAATATAGAGTCAGAGCAGCAAGGAGAGTGAATATTTGACTTTGACTCTGCGGGGGGCCAAGACACGCGACTTCAAGTGAATGCTAATGTTGCCCCGCTGGATTTGTCAATGGCGCCGCAGTTCACCAATGCTCTCACCTTAAACACTTGAATATTAAGTATTTCGTCAGCTTGTTGTGCTGGTTCAACTGGTAAAAAAAAATGAATGAGTAAATAAATAAATGAAACGCATCGGTTTATACATCAGGTAATGATACAGATAAAATATTTACAATGCGATATCTGGTCAACATGTTAAAATGTGTCCCACCGACAAGCCGAGAATATCAAAGTTGTTTATAGCTGCCTCGTGTCCAGCCAGTATTTCTGTCTCTCACTGCGTGATGAGCATAATGAGTATGACCTACACTTTCTTTGAAAAGAAAAGAAAATCTTTTCATCTCAACTGTTTCATCATCTTTGGGTCATTGGGAATGTTAACACGCCACGCTGAAGAAAGGGTTAAAGCGCAGACATGAAAAACGATCAAGCGTTGCATAATTCATTAATCAAACTAAATCATTTTGAAGGGGGGCTTAAAAATCAGTAAGACCACATTTGGTTGCACTCAGCAGCTTCAACAGAATTGGCCATTTTTTTCAAATGGAAATTTGTCGGGCGCCACCTCAGCTGGTGGAGGTGTCGGGGGTTCTGTCACAGAGATGTAGCATTTATCCGAACTGATGAATCGGTTCTACATTCCCACTGTCAAAGCACTTGCTTCTTCATGCGTGGACCCCACTAATGGCTGCTTGCGGCTACTGCATATTTATTATTAATGTTGTTGGGTTATCAGAAGCTCATGGGATCCTCTCAGTCCACATGGCCTTTTAATTCTGGCTCTCCATCTCCTCCTTGATGTGTCGGCTTTTTAAACCTTCACTGCTTCCAAGTATCAATATTAATTATGAGGTCGATTTTGCACCGGCACGATCGATACATCATAGTTACGACTGGGGCGGTTTGACATTGATGCACTTAAATTAAACGGAATTGCTAAAAAAAAAATTGTCAATGGGTCAAGTCGATTGACTTGAAGGACATGGGCTGTGCACCTTTTTGTGAGCCACAAGTGTGTTTTAAGGGTACAGGGAATGCAGGACGCAACTTATCTAAGCTATGAGCAAGTTTCCTGACAACTATCCCTCACTTCGACACGTATCGGTCCGATTAATTGAAAGGATCTAACGAAACAATGCAGTGTAGGAGAGCGTCTCCCAAGGTTTTGATTATTAGAGCGCTGCTGATCAAATTTATGGGCGTACTTTCATCTGGACATGCTTGTATATTCCATTTACATGTGGTTTATAGAGCCGTGATATCATTTGCATAAAAGGAGCTCAAAGTGATATGCTGATGAAAGCAGAAGGGTGGACTCCCAGTAAACATTTTTTTTTTTTTATTGGCTGGTGTTAAAAGAGGAGAAGAGCAAACACCACACTGCACAACGCATGTGTGTGGTGTGTTCCGTTCTTTCCGACAGCAGAAAAAAAGAAGAGAATGCTTGGATCTGTAGTCGTTTTCAGCTCCCATGAACAAACACAAGATGTCAATATCTTTCAAATGCCAAAGAAAATGACTAAAAGTCAATAGACTGTCCATGCACGGCAAAACACAAAACAAAAATCCATTAAAAAACACAAGACTGCTGCTCGTATTTGGCAAAGGAACATCTCAGATTTCCGGCTCGGAGTGTGCTTCTTTTCCGCACTAATTCCGACACTAATTAATTTAGTTCAGCAGTTCATCATTATTCACAAGCGACAGAAAATCATGCCAAAATAAAAATTTTAGGATGCAGTTAATGTGGTCCCGGAGAACTACCACAGAGGTGTGAGAGGTGTCATCATGATAGTGTCACAGTCGTGCAAGATCGGGCAATCTCAAAACTTTACAGGTGTGAAGTGGAGATCAAATTAAAAGTGTGTTGCCCGCCCGTAGACTGTAAGCCTATGTTCTCTGGAATCACCAGTAGAGGGCGACACCACTGGTTGTAAGAAGACGTCGATTTCTATTGAAGTCTACGAGGAAATGACTTGATATATAACTTCAGTAAATATTTTGCTGAGAAGTTTATGAGTCACCAGTTTCAAGTCCTCTTCAATACAGCATCATGTTCACTTTGTATATTATGGTCTCATTTAGAGTAAATAGATGATGAAGCACGCATACTTTGAGGCATGGATACCGTGTGATTGAAAGGAAGTTGAGCCTAATTGGTACATGGTTACAGGTGAATGCGGTGGTGCAGTGGAACAAGCTCCCACTAAGACCCACACCCCGCTCCTACATCTGGTTGCAATAAACCAAGATGCCGCTGGTCATAATACTAAACTCAACGCTTCAAAACGGCAGTTCGCAAAAACCAACGGGTGATGTCTAGGTGGGTTGCCACTTGGGTCCGCCCCAGGAGAACTGATTACTCATAGTACTGACTACTGAGAAATGACTCGTGGTCATAATATGTTATGAACCCCAATATGAGCATAAGATGTCTCATTTAAAGTGACACAGTTTATGTCTTTGTCAAGTCACAAAAATGCTGATACTGAGCATATCAGTTGTGTTTAGACAATATGTGGGTTTTCAATCAAAACATCTGGTTGGTTTAGCTCCATTCACATGGAAAAAAAAGCTCAGTCAAACAACATGTTCATTTACATTTTACCAAAAAGAATTAGCATTCCCGAACCAAAAGTGCTTTTGTTGCCGTATACAACTAACCAAAGACAGGACTCCAGCTGCAAACTCCTGCCTCTGGCGAGACAGTTTTGAACACTTTGTACCCCCACTGTTCAACCCAAACCACCTCTTGGCATATCTGCTGCTAATAACTAGTGTTTCATTCATGCTGCACCATGCATGTTGAACAAAACACTGCCAACGGGGGAACGCAGTGTGTTAAAAAGTGACGCCAAGGGGGGCGCTGACCGAGCGTCCAGATGTGCGAATGTGTTGATGAGGCCTTTAGATATCTTGTTTGATCTCATTATCTGTGAAATGCGAGGTGTTAGGCGTTCGTCTGAGTGGCAGAGCTGCAGCGTGTTCATCAGAGTGACACTGTCCCCCCGCTCAGTGCTGTCGCCCCCCCCCCCCCGTCTCTTCTTACACTCTCCTTTGCTCTCTCTTTCCTCCCAGGCTTTGCTGGTTGTTCATGATCACCCATCTGCACCAGTGATCAGGTGGTTTCAGACAATGGCTCTGACATGCAGGTGTGGCTCCTCTGAAAGGTGCTTTTTTGGTGTAATGTGGAAGATGGCAACACGTGTGTGTGTGGTCTAGGTATTGCCCATGTTGTGGGGCCTCTATTGACACTGTCAAAAAATGAGTGCCCATAATGTAAATCATAACACGTTTTAAGGTTAAGGTTGAGGTTAGGCTTAAGGGTAAGGGTTTAGTTAGTAGTACTTATAGCTAAGGCTAGAGTCTCCTGGAAATTTACTTTCAGTCAGTGTAGTGTCCCCTGAAGTCATATATACACGACTCTATCTCTGTGTGTGTGTGTGTGTGTGTGTGTGTGTGTGTGTGCGCGCATGCAGGATAATATCATTGCCACGTTCCCCCTGCCCTGGGGTGCTCTGGGTCCAGACTGTCTGTTGTCTCTCAGGCGTGCTTGTAGTCTGCCAATTGCAGCGAGTGAGGTCACATGTTTTGACCCTCCTGCAAAGAGTGATTAGAAGTGACAGGCCTCCGACTACAGATGCCTTCATGTCAGTCGTTCCAAAAAGAGAGTTATTTGTTATTTTGTTAGTGCTAACATGGACCGTGGATCAATGTTGGAAAGAATATGGTATCATACGGGAACAGTGCTGAACAACTGACGTCCAAAACAAAACTGATATTATAGGCCTACATGAGTAAAGCTTTTCTTTTCTATAACTCTCCAACCGGAGACTAGAGAAATCCATCCACCAACACCAACAAAGTAGAAAACAGAGATTACTGAAATGAATTGGTAATTTGTCAATTTGATAATTAATAATGTATCCCTTTAATAGGGTCACTGATCAAATTTCCTGATGAGGTGTGTGAGGTGGATTCAATCAATCAATCAGACTTTATCTATGTAGCACTTTTCAAAACAAACACAATGTGTGTGATTAAATCGGATGTAAATATTAAACAAACCTTTTCATATAACGATGAAATGATGAAAGATATGTGACCTTTGACAGAAATTGGACATGCATCTGAATGACTTAGTTCACCTCATCTATTCACCCAGGCATGTGTAGCATGGGTCAGTAATGACATGATGTTGAAAGTGACATCCACAGATAGGATGTGATACATATCCGGCCAGGTGACTGAATTTTCAGTTCTTTCTTAACTAGCCTTTTATTCTCAGATTTTCCAAGCTAAGAAAAGGAGAGTGAGAGGTTGGTTCCGTTGGTCTCATCACTTGCTACCTTTAGCACGTCTCTGCGCTGGAATCATTTGGTAGGAGTGTGCGGAGGGGGACTCAAAGTCGAAGTTTCTGACAGATGGTACGGGCCAATGCCAGCGTAGGCCTGGGCGAAAGGCCGGGTACACGGTGGGCCCCGAGTGAGAGACAAACCACACACGGCTAATCTGGCACACCATCAAACCTCTTGGCAGCTCTCCGAGGGTAACAATTACCGACGCAAGGTGCTGTAGAGCCGCTGCTTTGAAAATGAAATGAAATGAGTTTCCTCCTCTACTGTTACATTCGGTACAGAGATGCTGATTACCCTTCAAACGTGGACGCGGCTCCCTTTGTTCCTAATCGGCTGAGAAATACAAAGCAGATTCAACAGACAGACACACAGACAGAGGGAGATTGAGCAGCTTTGTGTTGTGCCTCGCTGTTAAACATTTACTCACTCCGAATCGCTCTCTCAAACAGCATATTTGGTTTAAGGGCTGGAGGAAAGACAGAAGCGTTGTGTGAAAAACTTGAGCTAAAAACGTCAGATGGGGGCAGACATGGCTGACTGTAATGAGGCACCGAGGGACCCTGTCAGAGCCAGGACAAAAGACCCCAGTGGAGTCCTTCACACTCACGGGGGAGAAGTGCCAATTCGTCTGTCCTCACCCTCTGGGTTTGATTCTCTGAGTGGCTCTGTTCTACTCTTAGCTGCTGATCAATACGTCCTGTTCTACTCTTTTCTGGTCAGCTTGTCACTGAGCCCGTGGGGAAATGTGAAGAAATGGCAGAGTTCCATAAAAGCGTCTGTGCCCCCCCACCCCCCCCCCATCCGCTACCAGGCACTGCTACCCAACGTCTGTTTTTGTGCGAGCTGATGCTGCCCAGGAGGAGCTGTGACTGAGGACATCGAAACCGGTGAGGGATGATACAGGGAACAAAGCGTGTATACAAGCAACAAACTTTGTTCAAACTTAGCCTCTCAATTTGTCTAGTCGAATCACAAGTGGACAGTTGCAAATAGGGATGTTATTGCACCTAGATGTTCTCATCATGCATATATATATATATATATACATACATGCACCAACGCGACTGCTGACAGTGGGTGGTCCATTTTCGGATTTTATTGTCAAAGGCGTAGCTTGGGGGGAAAAGGGGACAGACTACCCAGGGCCAAAGGGTGGGGGCGGGCCCTGGTAAGCCTGCAATTAAAAGTTTTTTTGTTTGTTGCTGGGGGTGAATGGGCTTTCAGCAAGTTGAAACTGGTGAAATCCAGATTTGATCAAATCAAAAGGTGAAGACGCAGTGGAGAGTCTGCCCAGTGCGCATGTCACTATAGGCGTTGTCAGGGACGACCTATTCCAATCTCACTGCCATTACACAGAATTAGTATTTCACACCTGAGAGTTAAAAAAATACAAAATGTAAAAGTTATTTGAAAATGAAAGGTTTGCATTTTTAATTGCTCACTCTTTTATGAATTTACTGACATCAAACCACCTCTCATGTGTCCAGGACATCCTCTCACAATGTTCACAGCTGTTAGTTTGTGAAAAAGGCCTTAGCAAATGCCTTTGCATCTTTATCAGTGAGCATTTTAATATGCGTATTGTAAGGATTGCATTTTCAATAGCTCATTCATAAACTTTAGTTATTTGCACAAATGTGACTACTGGACAGTGTCCATTGGCCCCAAACAGTCACTGAACAAATGTTAGTTGCAGCAACAGACCCGCCGTCTGTGTGTTTGTGTTGAGCTCACGCTGAACTCAGCATTCGCCACAAACCCTAGTTTTTTTCTGTCGTTTTCTTCCAGCCTCTCCTCTCATCTCTGCATGTTTGTGAAACGGACTCATGAAGCCCCAGGACCTGCACACAATTCTTTATCAAGATGAAACATTTTCAGCTCACGCGGACGTTTCCTTTATTGGCAGTCACGTCACCTTTAACATTTACACATTCTGCAGGGGCACAGTCCGACTCGCTCAGCATATACTGCAATCAGCGGCTCATTAGTATTCTACCATTTTCTCTTCTCTGTTTATGACCTGAAATGAGATTTAGGCGGAAGATCCCCTAAGAATTACGTTAATTCCCATATTTTTCCTTGTGTTTCAATTTTCTTTCACCGCTAACGCAGAAGTAAGCCTTATTAATATTCGTCTTATGTTCTGTAACATGGGATCGTTCCCCAACTTTGAAGACGTGTTTGAATTGTTTCACCTCCACAACGTTCTGAGGAAAAGCAAATCTTTTAGATGCACAGTCATGATCACACCATGCTGCTGTTGCCATATTGATCATAAGATGAAATTATCTTAAAGCATTCGAAAAACAAAAAGGGTGATTTCATCCATTTCTGTACATGTTGTTTTGAATGATGTCAGATTGCTGCAGCGTTATGTGATCCCAGGTGAGTCAATTCATCACTATGATTATTTGAATGAATGCTGGTTTATGTAGGCCTACTGTGTTATTCAGTATAGATGCTGATGCTGATGGTAGTGCTACAGCCTACAATGAAGGCACCCCAGTTTTTAAAATGATCATTGATTGTTGGCCGATCATTTTATGAGAAAAGTAATTACTAATCAAACTCTTAACTCTCAGACTCTTGCACTACCATCCCGAGGCACAATTCTGATTAATTTCTATGAAGATTTCATTAAATTTTAGTGAAGCACAACGAGTCTGCCTCGTGTATGAGATGTGCTATACAAGTAAAGTTGCCTTGCATACGTATTTAATTACTTTTTTAAATGTCTTATATGACAAGTATTTTTACATTTTCTTTAGTACATGTTATATGTAAAAATGCTTCGTGAGATGAAACACATTCTTGTCCATAGACAAGACGAAGTGTCCGAGATGTGTGATCTTTAACCTGTTCTAATGGAGGTTCCATGATGCAGATATTACAAATTGCACCTTTACAGTAAAAACAGCAGCCTTATGGTTGACGGTATCACTAAAGGGTTAAGAAACACGAAGGGACATTCTCTGTCATATGCGGTAAATAAAGTACTACAAATAATGTTTGCAGGATCGTGACCTTGCAAAAGACGGTCACCCAGCAGCTAAACGTTGAACAAAAAGTTGAACAGGCCCCTTTTCCATCTCACTTTACAGAAAAGCATGAAAATCTGAGAGGAATAGATAAAATAAAACCGTTTTGAAAACGTTGGAGCGTTAAAAATACTCCCGTGCCCTCCCTCTGCTGCAGTCAGATGGATTCACGGAGAGAGGAGACACAGGAAGAAGACGGAGGACCTGAAATAGCCTCCTGAAATAGCCTGGAGCATCCAGGGAGAGAGACCTGCCTCAGCCTGCTGTTGATTCCCCTCTGTCCTTGAATGTGAGAATGGTCATGTGAGGGTATATAGAAATAGATGTGTGTGTGTGTGTGTGTGTGTGTGTGTGTGTGTGTGTTTGCTCTCTCCCACAGCCACTTCTCTTTCCTCCCCCCCCCCACCTCCCTTTCCCTCTGATTTGATCTAAATAAAAGCCATCCAGTTAAATTGAAGTGTCTGGCTGAGACTCCAAAAAATGTGTTTAAGTGAAACAGGATTTCTATGTGTAAACATTTCATTCCGCCACATTCTCGCTCATGTTTATTCATATATGGCAGGGCTATGAAGTAATGTTTCGTTTTGGTTGCTTGCACTATTCATTAGCCCGTGTTTTGCCCGAGGTGTAGCCACTTATAATGGTTGCGGAGCTGTGTTGGCAGCGGTGTTATTGACAGAACCATATGGATTTAATTTCATATTCATCAGGAAAAAAAAGAGGATCCTCGAGACCGTGTCTTTGTGTGGTGGTGAGACAAATTAGGGTTATTTCACGAGAGAAAGGGAGAAAGAAAGAAAGAGGGAGCGCGCGCGTGTGTGTGAGCGCCTTAGATCTCAATTCCTTTTCAATCTATTTTGGGGGAATTGTTGCAGAGACAGTGCCATTTCTGGAAGCCATCATCGCTCAAGCTGCCCAAGGTCTCGGCCGTGAGATGTTGCCATACATCAAGGTATCGCTGATCAATATTGATTGATCTGCGCAACGTGAGGGAGTATCAGCGCCCAAATCTGCCTCGCACGCCATTCTGTGTATGTAATTAATATGGAAGACGAGTGGTAACTCAGCCATAACTTTTTAACCTTGCGGAAAGTCCCCGATAAATCACGCGAGGGGGACGTCGGACGAATCGAGCTGGCAGGGTTGTACTGCAGCGCTGCTCTGAGCTGCACGTGTGGGAGCGAGGTCACAGTTTCTCTCTTACACTGGTTTTAAAGGAAGACCAGTTTCTACATGGGTCAACCGATACCCCCTGTATACCGCCTTTACTTTGCCACCGTTGTTCAGAGGCGAGAGGCCACAACTGCTTTTCCGCAGGGACTTGGCGCGGGGACGGACGTCATGATCTCTTTTTGCTTTGAGGTTTCTGGCGAAGATCTTTTTCCATCCTCCAGCTTCAACAAAAAACCCCTGTTAGAGTCGTCCTTAAAGGATATTTTAAAATATGGTTTTTACAATGCATCACGATGACAATTATGGCAGTTGCGTCACTGTAAGAGTTACAGAATTGGCGAGCAATATCCAAACCGTGTCCTTTCGCAACTCAACACCACTGTGCTGCAATTACGCCCGTCTGCTTCTGATTTTTCTTTTCATCTCATATTTATGAAAGGAAAATAATTTCTGCTTCCATCATGTGCCGTGACAACGAACTGTCACATCCCTTTAATTTATTCCGTATGACGACCCTATCATAAGGAATTATATCATGACAGTGTGTGTCTCACAGCGTAAACGTATTCAATTGTTAACAGGGCACAAATAGAAACTCTAGACTGGGGAATTTTCTTTTTTCATCACATCCGATAGTTGAGTGAACATGTTTCGTTGGTAGAGGGTGCAGTTGCTCAGCGCATTTATTCATGAATAAATGAATACGTACTCCATTCAATTCAACTGAATTATGGGAAACGTATTGAAGCAGTGTTTTTTGAAGCTTGACCCAGTGCATGACCAACAGCTTAGGTGATTAAAGCCTCTGCTGCAGCCGTAATAATAACCCCTGTCTTTTTTCAAATGATGTCTTTTGTTAATCCCACAGCTTTGTGGCGGAGCGGTGCTGTATTTCCGGAGTACCCTCCTACCATGCATACATTCGTCCAATGTGATCAAACCACTCCGGCAGAATTATTGTGTGAATAAAAAGGACGTCTTCCTTTGAGTTTCACCTCTACAGGGAAATATTTTCAGTTCTGAAACCAAGTTTTCAGGGGCTTTAAAGTACCGGCAAGAGACGCAGGCTAGAATATGTTGTCCTGAACTAACTATAAGAGATATTTGCATTTTTTCCCCTCGGGAGTTTTGTAGGGCCGTTGTTTGTGATGGTAATGTTACCTGTTTTATCCAGGTTGAGAGATGATGTCTAGTCAGGATAATGATGAGCCACGGATTCTTTTGTAGATTTTATGCTGCCTCCTGCAAAGCAGCGATACTAAAAATGAATGTTTTTTCTGTCTGATACAATTCCAACAACACCTGTTCGGCTGCTGAATCAGCCCACTTCCAGCAGTCATTACTTCTGCTTGCGTTTCAGGCTAATTCCATCACATGCACACCACAGACGCGCTGTTCTCTCTCCAGCTCTCCCGGCCTGCTTTTAATCATTTTCTTCGATGAATATGTAAAACAAAAAAAACAAAAAAAAAATGTGTTGTGGAATTTGTTTTAATTGCAGAGATGCGACACGGGGTCGTTATTCCTCTTGCAAAATTGATGCGTAATTGTTTTCTTCATTTAGACTGTGCAGTCCAATGATAATTGCGTCTATCAGTAAAGTCCTCTTTCACATGTCAAAGTGTGGGAGGAATAAATGACTCCCCCCCCCCCCCCCCCCCCCCCCCCGAAAGTCTGTCACTTTTGTTTTGTGCTTTGAACATTTGAGGTCAGTATATTTTCTCAGTGTATACTTCACATATTTTTTCCTGACATCAGTTCCACCGGCATGATATTATTGTTGTGGGCTTTTTTTTTTATTAGCCACTGGCTTCTCATGTTTTACATCCACAATGGCTGAGCTTAACTAGTAGGACTGAGCGCTACGTTGAGTTCCTCGTGGACTTTTGCCCCCAGCGTTGCCACGGGCAACAGCCCACCTCATTGTAGGAGGTTGCTGGGTCCTTTTTTTGGAGAGTGAAGACAATGTCTGCAGACATTGCTCAGGGCCAAAAAAAGCATTCATTTTAATTCCGTATTTTTTATTTATTCCTAAAGCAACTCTGGTATTGAATAGCAGTCAAACATAGGGCAGTGTAGCATATAAAGAACCCCACACCCTTGCCTCGGTGGGACCTGGGCTAATAATTATGAAATATCCTGAAATAGTAAATAACACTAGTGAAATACAACGTCTAACGCAAACGTCAATGGGCACATTTTAAACAGAGGATATGACTATAACACACGTATGGTATATTTATTTGAATTATATTGATATTCATTTTGTTGGCGTTAAACTGATGCAATATTTTATGATCCGAGATCCTGTCAGCAATCTTTCCTTACCGTCAGCTTTTTGTAACAGACAGGGGAAAAAAGTGAAAATGTCAGAGAGAGAGAGAGATTGTGCGTGGAGGGCTGCTGGGGTGAGGATTATGCATCCGGTGGTGTATGGATGCGAATCATTGCCACAATAATTGGAAACACATCAGCAACTGAATTCCAAATGTTGACATTTAATCACTGCTGAACTCCCTTTGATCTCATCTCAATGCATCTTCCAGGATTCTGATTATGCGGCTTGTAATGTAGCGGTTTAGCGGCCTCCGCCCTCACCACCGGGGACTGGCGATAACCAGCTTCGTGACACGTGGTTATCCGCGTTCACCGTGCGTTCGGTTTAATGGAGCCAGTAGCGCCTAAGAGAGACAGAAACAACAGTCGGAGAGTCGGAGGCTGGCTGCCAGCCAAGTTAGATAAACTCCCCCACTCGCCCCAGACAAACTCTGAAATAATGAACTTCAATACAACACGCAACGCGCTGCCAACACTATCCTTGTGTGAGTGCTGTCTGACTAATTCAGTGTCTTGTTGCTCACCTCAAATCCACAACTTGCCTGCGTTGTCTCTTTGTACAGGAGGTTGTTGGCGCGTACACACACACACACACACACACACACACACACACACACACACTGGCAGTATCTTCTTCTTTGGTTTGCTTTTATGGTACGCCCCGATGCTTAGCCTCCACCGGCCGAGTGCAATAGTTCAAAACTGAACGATAATATTTTGAACCGGTATATTGATGGATGACATTTTTGATGGGGAGGGGGTCACGTTTCCCTCTCTCATGTCACCTGGCCCATTGTGGCAATTGCATGCATGTCACAAAAGCATTTTCAGTATTTGCTGAATATGCAGTTGCATGTTCTGCTGTACTTACCTACAATTTCAGTCTCTCTAGTGTTGAATTGTGTCAGTTTTCTGTCAATGTATGACACCTACGGGTTCTCAATACAGGCTCATATTATTTTAGGATTCATTTTAAGATTTCCCTCGAACATAGGATATAATTGTCATCCAAACATTTACAAACAAGACTTAAACATAATCTACGACATGATGACTTGACAGTATGGCGCCGTGGCAACTTTGATGTAAATGCAAGACGAACCAGAGAAAGAGTCTTCCCCCCGCGTCTATGTCTGGCATTTAATTCAGTTGGTCATTTACAGTAGCTGTCTCGTGCTCAGTTCTCCAACACGGTCCATATCAGATTGGTACAAGTTGAGTGAA
This sequence comes from Scophthalmus maximus, assembly GCF_022379125.1. Classification (NCBI taxonomy): domain Eukaryota; kingdom Metazoa; phylum Chordata; class Actinopteri; order Pleuronectiformes; family Scophthalmidae; genus Scophthalmus; species Scophthalmus maximus. The sequence continues at coordinate 6,132,086 of NC_061532.1, forward strand.
GTATTCTAAAGAAAATCGTTGATTTCGCTTCAAGTCGCGAAAACAGGGCAATAAACAACGGGCTGGAACAAGAGCCTCAACATCCACAAGGATATCTAGGAGAAATCAATGTGAAACCCAGTGGGCCGTGGATCAACCAGTTGGCTTATTGCACTTCAATATGAAGCTCCCCTTGTTCAGTAGCTACCACTGTAAACACAGCATTATTTGCATTATTTATAGATTTTTTTTCCCCCTGCCACTGTGTAACAGTGTGTCGTGTTCTCGCTGGGGGTAAAAGAGCAGTGACCATAGTCTCAGTGAATCGGCACTCCAGTGCAAGTCCATTTACATACATTTAGGTTTGCAGGAGATATGACATAACATACTGCTGGATGTAGGAAGTTGCACAAAACCTGTGGTGGCAATCCTGATTTAATAAAGAGTGAAGGGGAATTTGAAAGGCGTTTGCAAAAACGGACTCGCAACACGTTCAAGCACAGTCGTGTATGTGAAACGTGGAAATGAGCAGCCTCATTCTTTAGAAGAAAAAAAAAAAGGGTCAAAAATAAGTTTGAGTTGTTATATTTCTATTTTTTTTCTCCTGCTGGTTCGAAATTGAAATGCCCAGGCATGATAATCATACAGTCAGTTCCAGTCTTTCAACCGACAGCACATGAATCGCTGCTAGGTTGTTGTGCAGAATAATAGCGGGATTTGCATCAGCAAAAAGACATGACAATCCAGAAAAAGAAAAAAAGAGGAAGAAGAATAAAGCCCTAGAATAAGCAAATCAACATCAAGGCATTTGCAAGAAATCAATGCGGCACCCACTCGGCGTTGGAGAACCAATGAGCTCGTTGAGCTGTAATATGAAGTTCCTTGTGTCCTGCAGCCACCACAGTACATCCAAGACACCATTTGCATTTATGGATTTTCTCCGAGCACCGTGTATCTGTGTGTCATGCTTCTGCTTGGGGGAAATGGGATCTCTATTCATAGTCTTTATCCATTTCACCTCCACTACAGTTTTGACAGAGGGCCCTTTGGAAACGGTTCCACTCACACACACACACACACACACGCACACACACACACACACACACAGAAACTATAGAGTGTGGGTAGGCAGGACTGTCAGAGAGAGGGAAGGGCACGCGGGCGCTTGTTCATGACTTTGTGGACACAATGAATTTAAAAAGTAATAAGGGTGGGGACAGGTAATGCAATACAATACAACACTATTAAAGATTCAGCCTCCGAAGTTACTATAGACTTAAATCAATACAGTCTCAACATAAAAGTTGAGCTTTTGGTCCCAAAAAGGTGTTTTTTTTCCCCCGGCTGTGGCTCAGGAGGTACACAGGGTCGTCTACCTACCAGAAGATCGATGGTTTGATCCCCGGCTCCTTCGGTCCACGTGCCGTCCATGTTTCCTTGGGCAAGATACTTAACCCTTGACGGCTGTGATTCTTGCAGCTCTCAGTTGAAATTAACGTTCATTTTAAAAGTAAACTGCCTGAAGGGAAACTTATTACTGTATTCTGTATGATAACCGCTGTGCGTGAGTGTCTGTAATAACCAGTGATTGTTTTTGAGGAAGAAGGACTTTGAATTGGAGAATTGTTTCCAGTCGTACTTTAGAAAGACAGTAGGGAGTGATAATCACGTTTGGTTAGGTCAAAATCCCTCAATTAACCTTTTAGATGTTAAAGGAAACACTGCATATCTTATGCTGTTCGTCATATGTTTAAGTGGTGAATATTTATCAGTAAAACTGTAGTCTACCTACCTTCTCAGCCAGAATACTAAACTTTAATTAAAAATGTAACACTGCATTTCCCGGAAGTTTAAAGCTTGACGATGAATACAGTTGATAGGGGTTTCCATAAGCAGATTCCAAATCCCAGGAGATTTAACTAAACAGTATGAAACTCCCAACTACTCCAAGCCGCGTGAACGGATGAACGTGGAAAAAGACGGGTTCCCTGCCTGATGCATCATCACGAGATGGTTCAACTTTGAGAGATTTGAAAGGGTGTGCAAGGCGCTGTAATTTCATGCAATTATTCGGCGCAGGTGAGTGTCTCCAGCAACATTAGGAGACGGGGGGGAAGAACGCGCCCTCGACCAAATTGGTGTCAGGTTTTAATTTGACTCTTCAGCGCACTTTACTCTGAAGTGCATTTGTGACCAATTGCAGAGTGCAGCATTTGGAATCCATCAGTGATCTGCAACCACGGGTGCTTTTCTCTTTTTGGTTGGGACCCCGCTCACATAGGGAAACTTGTCCGTGTGTGTGTGTGTGTGGGGGTGGGTGTCTGAGTGTGTTATGTGGAGGGGACGAGGTGGTTCTCGTCAATGCAAATCACTCCCTGCCAGCCATCAAGCTCCAGCTGGCGTGATGCTCTGGCACATTGGCAAGTGAGGCGGGCGGGTCGATAAGGATTTTAACCGCATCTTAAAATGGGTAATGGTGGCCTTTATGTGTGTCATTGTCACTTACCCAAAAGTCACGGCTCTTAAGCGCCATCATCCATCACCTGCCTGCCTGCCACATGCCTCTTTCTGCCTAACTGATTCACTTAAGCTCTGTTTGTTTGTTTGCTCTCAAAGTCACTTTCATTTATGATCGAAGCTGGGCATGGGCTACAATTGCATGCGGGGCTGTAGGGTGCAGAGACAGACAGACAGGGGTGGTTAGCTTGCTCTCAAATCGCTCACCCACACTAAAGCCTGTCATATTGGATATTACGCTTTCTTTTGCACATTTTCTTCGTAACAAAAAGGTGAAATCCTGTTTTGTCTGTGGCAATAGTCGGGTTCCGCTTCAATGTGCAAAATTTTTTCCCTTTCTTAGAAGTTATCCGACAGTGAATTTAATTCTAAGGAAAATGGCCTCGACAGCAAAGGGAAATAAGTTAATACCAAAGAGTGAGTCACAGTCACTCGCTGAATTGCTAAGGGCAGTTTTTTAGTATTTTAAGATGTATTAATAATATGGGTTTAGGAAATATGAGGCAATATGTAAGTAAAAAAACGTAGAGAGGGGATTTTGGAACTGAAATAAGCGCTGTTAATCCTTGATCATTGTCAGGGCCAAGCGGCTGCCCTATGGAGTTTCTCTCTTTTCTTTGTTCAATCGTTTTTCATTTTGAGAGTTTATAGATTAGTTTGTAGATTAACAGCTTTATTTGTTCCTGTGTGGTTTTAAATTTGTCTCGAGTCATTAAATGATGATATGGGCAGTGTTTGATGACCATTGTCATCTGTATGTTTTTTCCACGGGTGTGACCTGTCACACCTCTGGTATCACCTGTGGAATGCAGGTTTAAGCATAATTGGGCCGCACATCATGAACGCCGCGTTGTCCGCGTCACACAGTATCAGATTTTTGTTTTTCCAACAAACAGACAGGTAGATAACAGGGTTAGACAGATAGACTAGACATGCTGGAGTTGCTATATCATCCAGCCATTAAAGGGGTCAGGCAGCAAATGCCCTTAAAGGCATAAAAACGGAGCGATTCATTGTGTTTTGTACTTGTAGAGAAAGTTTCTTTTGTGCCATGGACATATGCATTTTATTTGTTGTGTAACCAGATTTCATAGGGAAATCTCACGAGAAGTTTTTAGCAGGTCGTCAAGCTAAAGTCGTCACAACCCTGAGGGATGATGCACGTGTATGTCAGACAGTGGTATGAATAGTGCTGCTGACCGTTGCTGACCATTGTCATTAATATGTTTTGCACAGGTAACTCCAGTTGGTAAATGTGTAACAGCAGTCGAGTTCATTACACGCCTTTAACGCGTAATTATTCTTACCAGACATCATTATTTGTCTCGACGCAAGGCAGCATTGTCCCGGAGGTTAGAAGCAGCCCTTGAATCAGAGGTAAAGGAGAGTTGAACATATGTCGTCCAGCTGCGCGTTGTCATTCAAACTAAGGCCTATTAAAATAGTCAGCATGGAACATTCCTCATCAAAGCTGCATTCCCAGTGTACCAGGATGATGTTGGCAGAGCTGTTTCGTATTTGTACATTTACAAAGCTTTGGCAAGCGCCCCGCTCATTTCTGTGGCTAACTGGTGAAGATGTTGAGTTGCCCCGAGCAACTGCGAGGAGCTTCAGAGAACAGTTGGCAGACTGATGCTCGTTAAGCTGAACCGTGTTGCCATGGTTAATTAAAAACCCACTTCATATTTGAAAAGTTGCTTTTCCTTCGCCGCTCCGCGTCTGACCCTCTCCGTCACGGGGACGCCACGGAAACGAGCGGTGGACATGCAGCCGCCTCTCCCTTTGGTGTCACCGCTGAATGTGATCAACTGGCGTTACTCTCAGACTGTCTCAAGTCCGTGCTGGCCCGCAGAGGGGCGGGGTGGAAAAACTGAAATTACTGGCTTCAATCTCTGGTCCGAATATTGTGAGAGAGAGCCGGTGGGGCACGCTCAACTCGAAAAACAAAGAAGGCCCTCCACGTACTCGCACAAAGCCAGCCAGCGATTTTCAGGATATTACCAGCTTGGCAAACATTGTCTAATTCAATTGTTTCGGAGTCAGTGTGAGGCGGAGGAGAAGAAAAGGGAAACAAGAGGCAAACAGAGGCATCACACTCGAACGGTGGAGGACGCAGTCACCTCGTGTCTAACCTGGAGGAAAGGACTTCATTGGGTATTTCGTTTCCATCGAAGGCGGAGCGCCGTTAGAATCACTTGGTGAATGTGTGTGCGCACGTGAGAGCTTGTGTGTGAGAGGGCGGATATCCGCGCGTGCGTGTGTGCGCGCGTGTGTGTGGTGTCCATACTTGTTACAAGGCACTCTCATTTACATATAAAACACTGGGCTCTCAGGAGGTAAGTGGACTTTAACAGTGAGATAGCTCTGCTATTTATTGCTTTTCATGCTGCAGTGAATACCTGAGAGCCGCAACTTCTCAAACGTGGCAGTGAAATCCATATACAAATGACCACCAGCCATCACCGCTCTCCAGTAAGTGCCTCTGCACTCTCTTAGTGAGTGAGTAGACACTCATTTTCACCTATGTCTATAAGCGGCTTCAATGTTACTACTCGGGCAATGGACGACTGCGCTCTTTGGTGACACGTGGAAATGATGAGCAGTTTTCTTTCCCCCTCCAAACTTTTGCCCCAAAGTTGATGAAAACTTCTAAATTTGACCATTGGACAATCTGATTTGATTTTTATTCACCAAAACTATTGGCCGAGCAGCCCACCCACACAATAAAGTAATGTGAAATTGTCGGCCTGTCAACAAAAACCCCCCAAAACTGTCAGTTTGCATTTTCAGAGAATGACGATACAATCCATCAACGTCAGGCTAATCTGAATGGGAAATTATAATACAAACCCAGAATAAACTTGTGTTTTTCTTTGGGCCCAGTCAGCAGCATGGAAGATTTATAGCTATGTCATTATTCTTAACATAATCTTAGTTTGGCGGCGTGATTTATAGTCATTCCATTTGCTTGTAAACCGCGGTGGGGACTGGCAGAAAAGGACAGCCGAATATGCTAACAGCCACCGTGCCGCTGATATGAAAATACAGCTGGGCGAGGAGGCTTTGAGCAATGCAACGATGTCATCTCGGTCTGCAGCTGCAGCCCCTGTCGTCAGCGCTTGAGCTTGACGACGCTGATTACATGGAAACGTTTACATCATCCCGTTGGAATAAAAAACAATAAAAATGATTATGCCACTGGCTTAATCACCCCTCTCATGTCATCATTAAGTCATATTACAATTTTCAAAATTTGAATTGGTTAGCTCTTCCATACAACATCATCAGGACACGCTTCCCGTATACGACTTGATGAAAACGTATCGAACCTGATATATGTACATTTCGAACCGAAGAGACCCAAACTGAATGGAACCCGAGCACAGTCAGAAAGAGAGGATAATAAGAACTTTTCCAAAATGCAGTCGACCTGATCCGACCTATATATAGAGAGAAGCATTACGAATGACAAATTGGCAAGCATCTGTGGTCGGAAAGATGAGAAACACATGTAGGCCAATGGTGAGCCTGCTCGGATCCGCTCGGTAATTAGTCTAAATATATTCTGTAGTGAAGCCAACTCAGGTCCTGGGTGGGGTCTCAATCACGAAACCCTTGGTGGGTTGTTGAAAACCTGTCATTGGCTGTAGCTAAAATAATGACGAAAACAATGTTCGCAATGATGTTTGCCAGACAGTTACCATTGCACAGCCTCTTCTAGCTATATCTTTAAGATTCCGCACCCAAGACGTCAAACTAAACTAATTTAAAGTATATATCAAAATAGGATTCTATGCAGTTAGAATGTAAACATTGTTCTCTCATGGCTCCGTGGTGTGAGCCGTTCTTATGTCTGCTGACATGACGGACCTAAAGCATCTCCCAGGGGGCAGCAGGTCAAATAGAAGATGTCTAAGGTGGGATGTGTATTCGGCTTCTCTGTTGAACACTAAATTGCCCCTGATGTACTATTGCCGTATGTGTGTGTGTTGGTGAAGTGCTGCACACAAGCTTTGTATGCACATAACCTGTAATGTAAAGAGGCTTGACTGGCCGATAAGAGAAGAAAAGCGCTATATTAATGCAGCCAAATACCATTTGAATCTTGTATGTCAGCAACATGAAACTAAAATGTTGAACCTGGTTTCATCCAATGTTCAGATATGAATGCTAATTTGCCCCTTTTCAACTAAAAAGCATATTTAAATATACAATTTCAAGAAAAAACTGTCACACAAATTAGTTTTATTTGTTATGTAAGGGATCAGCTGAATAAGTTTCATGTAACTGGTATAACAATGTGGCGACGTGTCCGGGCGAGGTCCACGTCTTTATGCTGCCAGGGTCTGATTACGATGATCGTCGCCTGTGGAGGCAGCCACAGGCGACGGCGATGAGCTGCTGATTACGGGGGACAAAAAACACACACACACACACACACACACACACACATACACACTCATACATAACCACAAGACAGATACACTCAGAAAACAGAGAAACGGGAAAGGGGAGGTCAGTGTCACAGCCTAGCCGCGGCAGTCGTGCCTAAAAATCGAACAGATGGTATAAATATCTTCCAGGATACAATCGAAATAAAAACGAATAGTGGGCGTACGCTATGCAACTGCATCACAGTAACGTAGGAAACGCGGAAGTCACAAGCACATACAAGCATGAGCTCGGCTTTGGATCACTGTGACACTTGTGACACTTGATGAAACCATATTTAATATTATACCTATTTGTTGATTTAACCTATAATTTGTTTGTTTTATTCATCTTATATACACTTTTCATATTTTTGACCCTGTAAACAGTTTTTACCAGGTAAAAATGCGAAGAATACATGATATTATAATAATATGCTTGTTCATTTATACCAGAAGTGCACCAGCACTTTCCATCACTTCAAGTGTATTTTCCTGAGTTGTCCTTCGAAGGGCTCTGTATATATTTCCTCAGGTATATTTTTTTTTTATTCTCGGGCAGTTTGTATAACCTGTCTAGTCATACGGTGCATCATGCAAAAGGCAAAGAGGATCATTACTTTCATAACAGCAGCGGATAGATGGAAATCACCCTGGAGACGGGAGCTGTTGCTGTGAAAAGGCCTTGAGGCCTGCTCTTCTTATTAAAGATGGGCTTTGGGGAACTGTGGTGGCCATTGACTAAGGTGGAGTCACTCATCCAGATTAGCCTTTAGCCTTGGAAGAATACATCCAGTACCTTTGACTAGTTATTGCTTCCTGCTATACAGATCATACATCTATGCTATTGATTGGCCTTGCCTGCCCCACAGCTCTAATTGTGGTACGGGGCTTGCATTTCACCGACAGTAATAGGTTACACAGAAGAATAAAGATGCATTCTCGGGATATTGATCAGGAGGAATCCACACCTCTAGCAATATTAACGAGACAACGCATTTGGATCGATACTGCTTTCCCCTCACTTGGCAAAAGATTTTCTTTTCTTTTTTTCTGCCTTCTTCGTCCTCCATGCCGCCGTCTGTAATCCAAACAAAAGTGCTCTCATCATTAAAGTTCATCATGGAGCATCAATTGCAAAGCCGCCAGGAATCTTATTATGGATTGGGGGGGGGGGGGGGGGGGGGGGAGGCAGTATTGTTTTTTTTGAAAGTGTAACCAAGGTGCACACTTTAACCGGGAATGTGTTTGTACCGCAGACAAATGGGCTGGGATCGTGTTAACTTCAGCAAATCTGATCGCCCAATAATGCGGATTAAGACGTAGAATGTGATTTATTACGAGGCTCGGGATTACAGGAGATTAATAGCCTAATAATATCCCTGTGTATATCGGGACTACCACCGCCATTAAGCCCACAGGAACTCATCCCATTTGTTAAAACATGAGAACGACCAACATTGATGTTACAACAGACAAACATTGATTCTTGATTCCCCATAATTAGCGCGCCTGAGAGACTGATTGTTACAATATGACTGTGGTTTTGGCGAGTGTCTGACTATGTGTGTGTGTGTGTGACTTTGTCTGTGGAGAACATTATGAAGGGGGTTCTTAGAAGCTACGGGGCAAAGGAAAAGTGCTCACACGTGTAATTACTCATACTCGACGCAGGGCCCTCCCATGGCGAGACCCAGTGCAGGGGTTTCGGGTGTCAAGCATCCCGCTGCCTGTTCTCTCTCTGCGTGCTTACCAACAGAAGGGAACCGTTTCATCACTGTCTTCGTTAATCTCACACACCCACACACACACACACACACACACAGAGGTCGACGACTTCACTCGACAGTCCTACGCTTTCGAACCCTCGAGAGTGTAGGTTTCTTTTAAGAGAGAGGCGAGAGAAGATGAACTTTCCTCAGCAGCTAATTAAGGCAGTTAGGCGTATGAAAAAACATTTTTTAAAATTATCTTTCTTTTTAGAGTTTTTGTCCGTGAGGGAACAAACTGCAGGAGATGGTCAGGGTTGGGTTAGGCAGCATGTTAGAAAAAAGGAAGTTGTGCTAATTATGTTTTACTACCTGAAGTGCTTTCAAAAGGAAAATGAGATCTTTTTATATATATATACATGGCAAATGTACTTTACAGACTGTGGCGCAAATATTTGTGTAAGCCTTGCTTTCCCCATGTTATTCTCTTGGCCACCAGGACGAAGTTCACGCAGAAAAATGACGACTTAAGTTGCGGCACAAACGAACGAAACAACATGCAGTTCGCCTTCTTTCTACTAGATCAGTAAGTAACACAACCAGCCTGCTAATGAATTCTACTGGAAGTTTGACTCAAGGTTATTTGTTCAAATTGGGATTCATACGGTTGTTCTCTGCTTTGGACAGTAGCCAGGCTGCTGGCACTGAGTTTGCCATGATTCTAACACTGCCGCTAGTTAACGCTTGGAGCCAGAAAACAAAGTAGGGGCTTCAGTGTACATTCTTCCTTCTTCTCCTCCATTATCTCCGAAGTGGTGTTGACAATTTCCTCAGGAAAAAGACAATACATAACATTATTTTTAAAATATCATAGTGCAGATATATATATAAATTATATGAACTATTGCATATCCCACTCTCCCAGAGTGTGCATTTCTGTAAACAGACTCACACATTTTAACAAGAAAAAAATCGTTGCAAAGGCCTGGTAGCGCCAGCAATAAAAAATCTAGGGGAATAATATGGACAGTGAATTCAGTTCATTTGAATTTAATTGCAGCAATTAATGGATAAATTTTTGCTTTCACTAATAGCGAGCGCATTGAAAGTGCTGATGTTCAAAAGAACAGAGAGCTGTAGAGGCCAAAATAGAGGAAGCGATAGTTGCTTATTTGCTCTGTTTCATCATCCACTATTATTTAATCGCCTCAGTTTGTCACACTTGTACCAGGCTACTTGAGGTTATTGATGAGAAGGCTCATTTGGTTCTGGCTGGAGCATCTTTTTAGAATAAATTAAATTTCCTCAGGTGTGGGTCATGACTAAGTGTCCTTAATTTGAGCAGTGGCAGCAGCGGTCATGAGTGTAGTAGTTAGTATGGAGATAGGAAAACCTTAACACTCGAGAGCAAAGCTGCTTCCTGCGTTCGGCCCCATTTTCTACATGCTGCTTTATTTATGTAGTTGCTCAGCGGTGAGATACAGTATGTGCAACACCTTTTTTAGAATTTCACCGGCACACAAAAACAAATTTGCATCTTTATCTTTGGGGTTTGAGCATTTTATCTCCTCTCCCGTGTTTTATCACTATGCAAATAAACTGATTCAAACCAATACGAGGAAGCCAACTCATGCTGCAATGAGGAGTAGAAAAAAAACACAGCACATGCACTATTTTTATCACTGTGCATTGTGTTTTTCTTTGACGCCAAAGTCTCTGGAGTCTAATGACTGACTTGGTCACACTGCGACAGCAAACTGACGCCTCTCCACTGACAATCCTGCGTATGGACAGAGTGCATTATGCCCCACATTATTAAATCCATCATCTGTATCAAGCAATGGAGAGCTGGTTCCAGTAGGGTGCGCAGGCAGTAAAATCAGAGCTCCGGCGCCATGTTTCATCCCCTCCTCGCTCCCCCACCTCCTCGGCGCTTACAGCGAGGAGGATAAATGGTCACCAACAAGGTGGTGTTATCAATGGAGCTGACATTTGCGGTTACACCTTTCAAGCACTCGGGATATCAGTTTTCTGCCCGCCAAGGCTCTCCTCCCTCTCTGTCACGCATACAGTACAAGCACGCAGCCTCCACTCCGACTCACACCATCGCTCTTGCTTTGTGTACGTCTCTGACAGGGACGAGTGGTCCTAAACCATTATTTACCCCTCTCTCAACATGCATTTTTGACGTATATCTGCAAAAGAGAGAGGGTCCAGCTCTATTAATGAGGCGCATGGCACCCCTTAAAAAAGGAACCGCGGGGAGAGATGGCGGTGCTCGCTGCTCTCAACCTGCCCGTGTCCTCCCACAGTGCTGGTGATTAATGATGTCAGCCATATCAGGGGGGCCCTTATCAGACATGGACGCTCCCACCAAACAAAGCCAGGGTTAGAAGCTCGCTGTTTAACTGATGAAGTGGGACTGATGGCGGGGTGAAGCCGAGAGTCGCTGTGAATGCTAATGACCTATGGCGTTGACAGTTAGGTGAGCGCCTCGGGAACATTAACTCCCTGCCTGCACAGTTTGAAGTGAGCTATAACTGTGATGTGTATGATCACGTTGTATTTCCCTCTACGACCCTGGGATGGTAGAAGCAAGTCAAATCCTTTTACTCAAGTAAAAGTATAAATACAACAATCTAAAAATGCCCCATAGTGAACAATCATGCTTAGGTAAATGTACAGAACTATTACCAGCAAAATGTACCTGAAGGAAAAACAGTATTTGTAATCATTCTCCTGATATTATCATTAATGAATTCATGTGATCTCAAATTTTTTTCTGTTGGGGGTTTTAATCAGCAAAAATCTCAATGTTACAAAGTACTCAATGTTTTAAAACCCTTACATGTAGTGCATCTGTTTTTTATTTAAATCCGAGATGTAATTAAAAATAACGTTCTCGGGACGAGTGTCTGTATGTTTAAACAAGAGAGAAAGGCAGAAGTGTGGCAGTAGAATAATTTCAGTTGAAGCACATTCTTGGAAGGAGTTGATTAGCATTAAAAAGAGGTCAAAAATATTCTTACTACATGCACAGGTTTTTCACCTTTTTAAGGAAAATAGGACTTTAAGGACTCAATTCTCCAAAAAGTGGCTGGTGGCAGCTCACGCCTTTGCCTCTTTTTGAGCAACGCCACCTTTGAGCTGATAAGGCTAACGTTAGCAACTAACTTCCTTTTGGCCACAAGATCGTCCTGGTTCAAGTCAATACAGCACTGATGTGCAAAACTTAGTGACATGCACCAACACAATGCTACTCAGCGTACAACATAAAAAATATGAACCTTGTTGGGCTTATGGAGATGACAAACTTGACAAACCCAGCAGAAGAACATTAAAACTGTCGTCGACTTAAGGACAATCCTGGATCCAATGCATTTAGTTACATTTCCCAAGTGTCTAATGGACTTGAGTGGTCACATGTCGAACCATTAACGTGGATTCTCATCCCAGGCCAAGGTTACGTTGTTTAATGGGAATCTTTGAATTCACGATCTTATCAGAACTGATGGAAGCACGGAGATCAATAAAACAATCTCTGTGCCCAATCAGACTCTAATCTTTGTCACAAGTTATGCGAGTTATCTCCTGGTTATGAGATATCTGCTCTGATACGCTCGCTTTCAACTTTATCATCTACGTGTATCGCATATTCTGAAAAGCGAACTCGGCGAGCCCTTGCATGTGCAATACATCAGGCCTATCTGTTCCCAGCTGGGAGAGAGAGAGAGAGAGAGATGGAAAGAGAAAGGGAAAGATTGGATCTCGTCTTTCTGAAGATCTGCCACTACGAAGGCGATATCTCTCCTCCGTCCTCAGATTGCTATCTCTTGTGGGACAGAAATAGAATACTGTACGAGATATGAGACACTTTTGTCAAGCTGTGTGGGGAAATCTAACGAAGCAGCATGCAGCAAAGATTGTTCCTGCAGAAAACACACATTTACCCATTAAATGAGAGACTTGTCAATGTAAATGTCATTACCCCACAAATCTTTTGATTGTGTTCAGCTCATAATGTTCATGTGAAAGCCTGCTATTATAGCAATTATAATAATCTTTTTCACCGTTTGAGTCCCTAATGAGATTAATGTAATCTACTGTATAAGATATGGAGGGCAACAAAATTCCACTCCACTTCAAAAGGTTAAACAAAGCTTACGCATGGAAATCATTTGAATACACTCCTTGGGGAGCTCGGAGTAAACATAACCTACGGGAAAAGATCCTTTTCATGTCGAAGACGAAAGGTGCACACTGTTCTGCTCACATCTCATGTGTACATCACACTTAGGGAGACAAACACCTACAGAGATGGTTAATTTGTTTACTGTGTTCACTGCACCTTATTTGCTGGAGGCACATGTCGAGAAATCAAGCGAGTCTGAATAATTAACACTTAATGACTGTCATTCATTTGCAATTCTTACATTGCCGGGGGGGGGGGGGGCGCAGTGTGTGATTTGACAATTTGATTTCAACCAGCGACAAACGGGAAAGGGGGGTTGAGATTCAACTCTTCAACTGATTAAATTGAACTCCACGGTCCACGGAGAATGAATCCTGCTGACTTTGGTGATCGACTGACTTTTTTTTTCCACGAGTGTCGAGTGAAATATCTCAACAACTACTGGTACCAATAAATCTGGTATCAACATTCGTGTTCTCGTCACGATTAATTGGCGTAACTTTGGAGACCCTTTAAAATTTGGTTCAGCGCTATCCCATCACGTTTCATTTTGTCCAACGCTTTGGTTTATGGGGCAATATCTACTAAAGTCGTTCTTTGCCTTCGCTGTGCTTTGTGTTTAGTGCTAATTAACACGATGTTAACATGCAAACATTCTCAACTTAGGGTGTGAACGTGGCAAACATGCCTTCTGAAAAGCATGTTAGCATTGTCATTGTGTTGCACGCTATGTACTGCCTCCCAGATCTGCATGCATGGCTGTAGGCTCTTGTTTCCACACCGCTGCCTCCGCCATTCTGTTTCTTGTAAAAGAATAGGGATGTCCTCCGGATTGTGTGAATCATACCGTTTAATTTGACCAAACTCTTTTGAAAAGAAATGGAAGCCTGTGTGTTTCTTCGTCCTGTGTGAAACCAATGGTGCATGGCCGGTTCCACGTTGATCCTATTTGCAGTGTGACTCGACACTGGCTGCCAGCAGAGAGTCGGTGGAGGGAGTGTGTGAGAATCCAGTTTTTACCCACTGAAGGATTATTCTCCCCTCATTTACCGAGAAATTTTAAAAAGAATGAGACATCTTCCACCGAGTGTGACTCCGTCTTCCCTCATAGCATCTTCTTCTCCATTGCGCTCATTCGCCCAGCGTGCCAGAGAGGTCTGCGAGACTCATTAGTGCCCGCCTCTTTGTTTCATGCAATGTTTCCCCAAAGGCATTACCAGCACCATTAGCCCAGGCAGCAGTGAGATTTCAAACTGCCTGGGCAGACGGATGCCTTCCAAACCAAAGTGCGGCCCTTTCTTTAATTAGCATTTTTCAAACATCAATATATTTTCCTCCGGCCTCCCAGGACCAAAACTCTGTTGAATTAATTATTAACAACCTCACTGTCTTTCTCTTTCATTTTTCTCCCGCCTCCTCTTCTTCCTTTGAAAGCAGTCACGGTTTCCAAGTTTCTGCCCGTAGTTGGATGGGAATGTAAGGTGGACACTCAGTGACAGCTTTCTCCCTCAGGGACGGTGTAACCGCGCACATTTGTGCTCAAAGCGATCAATTTGGGCCCAAACCAAGAATAAAAGCAGCATTAATGGCCATGAAAGCTGGTGTGCATGAGGAATTGTTGTCCGCAGGGCAAGTTTAATTATGTTTACATTCCCTTCGCCTTTAATTCATTGTCTACTGTCAGGGTTTGGTATTCATTGTGCCTAAGCAAGGCAGAAGCACAGACGCCTCCTGAAAACAAGATGACTCCTCCTCACAATTCCCCCAGGTGGAGAACAGAGGGTAATACCTTTTTCTGTCTGTCATAAAAGGGAGAGAAAGTGAGGCCGCGGACTTGAAAAGGCAGGGGATTGAATTGGACGCACAATATGGCTGAGGAGATAAAAGCTGAAAACGAGGGAGATAACCCTTTTTCCCATCTTTGGCCTCAGCTGGCCACTGAGACAGAGCTAAGGTGGGAATAAGCGAGGCTCGTCAGCACTCTCCATGGTAACCACTCTAATTTCAGCTGAAACGCAGCTCCCCCTATTGAATCCCATTAACGTACACATTGATTAAAGTGTAGGTCATCTGCTCAGCCTCCTCTGAATATTAGTTAGTGAGGTGGTCTTGGTTCAATATTAAAGCAGAAAGGCTCTCAGTGGAGCGCATACCTCCGCCAAGGCTGAGCAATCCTGCACGTGATTGTCTAATTCTTATAGCATAAATATAAAAGAGCAAAGGAAGCGGCAAATTCAATTATTTGTCATTAATCTTAGCACTAAACAGTGGACATGAAAGCCAATGTAACATATACAGTATTTTACCCTTAACTACGTGGTTCTGCTCAAGACAAATAAACTTAACACGGTATGATATAGCAACACAAAATATGTCAACTATAAAGGCTACAGTTTAACAAACAATAAATAACAGTTGTGAATATGCAGCAGATGGCTTTTTGCAAATGAGATATCTGCCATCGTACTAACCGTACCAAGGAAAACTAACTACACAACAGTTGTCCTTCAAAATATAATGATAATCATATAACCTTCATTATGCATTTTATATGTGCATCAACATTTTAATGACACACGTATAGTATTTATAAAAATAATAAGACTCAGCTCAAGAATCAAGATCTGTGCGTTACTCCCTGAATGCCCGATGTTGCCATGTTAAAAAAGGTATTTCCTGAGTCCATCCCTTAATCTGCATCCGCTGCAAAATGTAACGGGTTCTTCCAGGGTAAGGCCCATCCTCTCAACTAATTTGGTGGAAGCTGGTTCAGTACTTTCTGTTGAATACTACAAACAAACAAACAACCAAACAAGCCCTGGTAATGTTTTCATGGAACCTGTTATTGTACCTCTGTGATGATGGCTGCAATTGTGGTTATTGATTCATAGAAAAAAACGATGACGATAACTCTCATATCAGTGGCCGTGTTGTTCACAACTCTTTACGAATAAGCATTAACCACCAACCCGTTTCTCAACATTGTTGTGAAATCTGAGGATTTTGCTGCAGCACAAATGGCACGGTCTTAAAAGGGACTCATGCTGGCGACAGAGAAAAACTCACTGAGAGAGATGAGATTGGATGAAAAAAAAAAGCTCATCAAGAATGCTGTGCTCATGCTTTTGTTGCCTGGGTAGTGATGAAAGCCATTATCCAAATTTTTGGGTTTTTTTGCGACATGTGCGATAATGCTCAAGTGACACTGTGCACTGCAGGTGTTTGGATCGTTCCTTATTGTCAATGAGACATTTGTTACGGAAAACAGTGCAATCAGCGCTTTAATAAAACTGCTGTCATTTTCTATTTGATCCGATGCAATGCCATCTGCTCTCAGCTGCCTCCCTCTTGTTGCTCCCCGGCATTTCCCATCCACATCTGCAAACCACCGGGCGCAACGGGGGGAGCTGTCTCAGTGTTGCTGATATCACAGACGCACAAAATCAGGTCTGATTTTGGGAGGAGAGGAAGATAACAGAGCAGCAGCATCAGCGGCAACAAAGTGGAGTGGCTCAAAGGGGAGGAACGAGTGAAACTGATTTTTGTGGAGGAGCTGTGCGTTTGTGTGAAAGTGCAGCTAATCTAAAGGGGGGGGGGGGCTGAGAGCAGCTCTAATCACAATGGATCAAATGCGAAATGACAGCGCTTTTATTTTAGAACACATGTGACCTGACAAAGAAAGTGTTACACAGATGATCATGTGAAATCGGTTCATTTGGGAGTCTCGTCTTCAAAGGCAGAGAACTGCAAATCTGTTGAACAACTCCACAGATGCAGTTTGAAGTCACGTTGATAATAGTCGCATTAAAGGTGCATTCCACTCGGGTTTTTTTAAACCCATCATAGTTTTTTAAACCCATCATAGTTACACTCAACCCTGGAGATACTTTTTTAGCAGAAAACCTGCGTTAGAAACTGGAGGAGTTTACCAAGCAGGGAGGGTTCTATGACTGATGCTATTATGGTTACAGGACCTGCAATTTAAGATCTTGTGACCTTGACTGCTTTGAACGTCAGTCTTTAGAGATTGAAGGTGATGATGATGATTAAGAAGATCCTGTGATATTACTGAGAGCAGAACATTTCCTGAATGAGATTGTTTTCCTCAGCTTCTGATACCAAGGTCATGAGCGCACTTGAACTACGAAACACTGAGGGCCCAGAAATCTTAGGATTTTCGAAAGTGAACAAAATGAGTGCAATCTGAGTTGATTACTATTGTCGCTGTGTGTGGGCACCCTGAGCTTTTTGACACAAGTTGCTTTTTGTATGGTGACTGGAGGGCTTGGCAGAAAGGAGACGAGGAAGTTGGACACCGGCTTTAGCCCCAGTTAGGACAACCGCTTTGGCTTTCCTATCGGCATTCCCGTCGGCTTTTTATACGTTCAAGAGGTTGCATGTGCAACTTAGAAAATGGGCCAACCGTGGTCTCATTGCTTCTGCTTGTATTGTGTGACAGTGGCTGGTAAAACTGTGTTTACTCTGTTCTGTCCTTCTGATTCTAACGTTAATCTCGAATCCCGTTCGGTGTCTCATCTGTGTCACACATGCGCCGACCAAAATCGAACCAACTCTCTCCTTTTCTGATGTGAAGGTCGGATCCTTGACATATTTATCCATTTTTTATATATGGACTTGACGAAGTGTTTGAACACACCCACCAGAAACAGATTAGAGAGCAGACCGTTTAATGGACTATTCCATCCCATTGGTGCATGAATAGTCCTCGATGCTCATTGTTCCATGTGGGCTGACAGCCATAAAAGAACAGCAACACTCAAATGCAGCTCTAAGCCAATATTCAACGGCAGCTATTACTTACTGCAGTGTAATCAGTACACGTTCCATAACTTCATCTCACCCCCCTTCCTCTGCCGTGCTCTCTCTCTCCCTCTCTAGTGTTTGGTAACGTTATTGGTTTGTCTCTTCCATTGCACACTGGGGTGCCTTGGAATCGTATTCATAAAGCTTTACACACTGCAGCTATGTATGTGTAAATTTCATGGTATTTTTTGTCTGAAATGAAATGAAAAACTATATATATATGTATGCGGGGCTATTCATAAAACAACTGGGGTTGGTAGCCTTAGACGCGGATAGTCATTTCTGTGTGCATTGTAGATTCTGTGTTTACAGCGGTATTGAATTGTAGTATTCTTCCCTCACTGCCTCCTCATATGAATAAATAATTTACATGCTCCTTCGATCCGTCCGCCGAGGTTTAATTGCGCCGATGAGGTTGTTTTTCCTTCCAGAGCAGCACTGCCTCTACGAAATGTTTGTATAATTAAGACTCCAATCTGTCGGCTTTTTCTCCCGCCCCGTATGTCTGAATTGATGCCGCCTCGTCTAGTACTGCTCCTCCGGTCTCCTCCATTTGATCCATATTATTGTTACGCCCCTCGGGGCACGCTGTTGCTTTCGGAGATATTGAAGATACTGTACATACATAGATGTGTAGATATAAAGTCCTAATTGAATCACTGTCTGCATGTCAAATGTAACAGACACCTTGCAAAGTGTACGTGATACAGGTAAGCAGGGTAGAATAACCTGCACAATAGCAAAGACAATATGCCTTTACTTTAGCAGGTGGGGAAACAGATGGCAAAGTAACACAAAGGCAGACAGACAAAGAGGAAACAGGGGAAGCAACTCAATTTCTTCAAAGCCTTTTCTGACATCTGATGCTTAGAAGTTTACCATTAACCGCACGCTAATTGTATTTTATCAGCTTGTTAACCTTTAATACCGCATATCAACCTAATTATGCAAAAGGTGTTTTCTGAATTGAGTGATCTTATCTCTTTTTTTAAACTCTTAGATATGTAAATGTTTCCAATTATTATTCACTTCTGACGTCCTCAGAATGTCCTCAGTTTTTATCGTTCCTCCAATTTTAAAGCTCACACACACAATTATTTATTTCCTTTTCATGTTGACATTTAATGTGTAATACATAATAAAAGCATATTTTGAAGGGCAGTTATTTCAATTTGTTTGCCCATTTACTGTCACTTGGAACATTAGTGTTACATCAGAATGGGAGAGAAATCTGAACCAGTTGTTCATATGCCAACTAGACATCGCCCGACCCAAGAACACGGGTTGTTGTTTTGGTCTTGGCAGCCACCAGACAGCTTCAGGTACTTCAGCACCTTGTTTTGGACTGGAAGAGGGCCAACTCTGATTTGCATATAGCCTGGGAAAACAAAGATGGATCTCAGACACATTTGTGATCTGACAAACAGACAGGCATGTGTGGCTGTGAGTGTAAATGAAAGTCCCTTAAGTCTCATCTTGATACAAGACACATGAAACGGCTAGCGCAAATGGGGACGTTGATAACGAAATGAATTGTTGTCATTGTGATGTGAAATTTGGCATGGACAATTTGTTTGGAACTCATTTTTCACAGTGAACAACGCAGAGACATCCTGTTGTTTCTTTGTATTTACTCTTGCATGGCTGATGGTTCAGTTGGATTGAATGAATGAACGAGAAGCAGAAATGCAGAGGGGGGAGACTATTGATTGGTTGATGGCTACATAGTCAGCTTTGGAATTTAAATCCCATCAAACAATCAAAAACTGATTGACTGTTGTCTGTCATTGACTCTCCTACTCGATCGAAACGGTGTCCAAGTTGCCGTTGCAGCCAAAGTGCCTGCGTTTGCCCAGTCAGTGTCTGTCAGCCACGAAAAAATCCTATCCCTTTAGTTCCTGAAACTAAAAAAGGACTACCACCGCAGCAGGAATGTTTTTACCCCCAGGAAATTTCTACAGGAACAACATCTAGTCAGGATGTGTGGAAACGTCCCGGTGGTGGAAATGCCCTAATTTAAAAATACACATTTTCCTTGCTATTTACTATGGCCCATCAAATCCATACATAATGGATTTAAAACATTGTGCTGTATTTAACTTAAATTGTTAAGGTTCATTTGGGCATTTTAAGTCTACCATAGTCGGTGAAGACGGAGCCTCAATTTTTTAATTACGAAAAAAAGAGAGTCTTATATATTTTTTTTCTCTTTTGAGAATAAGACGATCTTTGATCCCTGGCTGTCCTTTGGAACTGAAGTGTTTTTCTTGGATATTTGCTCTATTTGCCCTAACAATACCATATCGACATTGAGTGGTTGCTAGTTTGAATAAATTTAACAGTAAAATGATTCAAACTGTAAGTTTTTCCACCAAGTATGACTTAAGGTATTAGCATATGTATTGGGAATAGGCCCGGGAGAGAAAAGTGGCTTTGTGCAGACTCGGATGCATTTAGCCTCGCCTCAAAGCTCCGCAAAGCTTTGTCATTCAAATCATCTCGAGAGACAAAAATGTGAAATAATCAGAAAGTGGAAAAGGAACTGGTTACTAATTAGCATTAACTTAAATGTGACCTTTACTGAAACAGTAAGAATATGAGCGTTGCCGCGTACATTTCAATAACAGTGTCATTGTTGTGGTTTGTCAGCCTCAATGAAAATAGACATATGTGATGGGCTTCCCATCACCTCCATGCACATATAAGCATCTGTAAATCCATCGTGTTCGCTCTGCTGTGCTCTTTCTCGCAGGTGCTCTGGCTGGCATGTGAGTCTTTTGACATTTGCCTTGGATTGGGTAGCCATCTGTGAATGTGATGAGGTTTTTTTTTAAATAAATAAAAAAAAACCCGTGTGCAGTGCCAAGGGTATGAGTTTTTTCCCATCTTCTCTTCTTCTTCTCCCTCTCTGCCTACCTTTTTTGTGTGCCTCACAGCTTGTGTTCGATCTCTCATGTGATAGGAAAACACCCACGTCTGACACTGGTGTTTCGGCGTGAAAGGAAACGCAATACTGTAATTCCTTTTGTACTCATAGAAATCATATTTCATTTGTCAGATGCGTGGATTAGTTTGGCCTCATATTCAAACCGAATGACCATTTCATTACCATTCGTAACTCGAGGCGCTGTGAGCAGTGATTTGCAGATCTAGAACCAGGCTATGATTAGTATGCGATTAACTTGTGATGGCATGGCGCGGGTCGTTGATGGTTGATTTTCAATTCAGCCTGTCCTCCAAAATCAAAGACCAAGGCCTCTACATGAACTATGAATATTATCAATGAAGATGTGCGGCCACTGGCTTCTTTAGGTAGAAGGAAGCTGATCTCACTGAGGAGCGTGGTAGGAACACAAGACCTAAATAGTGTGGCTTGTCTGGCAACATTACACACTATTTTACTAAGCTGGTGCAAAATGAAGTAACCCTGTCTCAAAAGGTGGTCAGAGTGAAAAGTCAACAAAGTGCGGGGTTCTTGTCACACATCATGTATGTGGTAGGTTATGCGTGATATAGAGTTCTGACAAAACAGCTGGACGTGCCAGAGCAGGCATGCAGAAGATGGTTGACCTGAGTCAAGGTATGATACGGTAAGGTTCGAGTGAAGTTGTGCCGTAGCGTATCTACTACGTTGAATGAACCAGGTATAAGTAGAGCAGGAGGATTGTGGAGCTAATTGTGGGATATTTCTCAGGTGATTTGGCGGTGAGCAGGTTGATTGAAAGCCACGCCCAGCACAAGCTCACACAAAGACACACAAAGACAGGACCAGGCACAAAATGGGGGCAGACAACAAACAGCTCATGACACTGACAAATGCTGTTGTTCTTCTGATAGGGATAGATAAAGAAGACCTTGCATATGATCCTCTGGAGGGACATATTTAGTTTACTTCGAAAGGGGATTGTTGCATATATTGCATGATAATGCCAATTTTAGATTCTACGAGCAAATATTTGCACATGGCAACTTAGGCAGAGTCAAATGCAAGTTAAGGTTCGGGTAAGATCAATGCCATGGCAGATAAGCTATTGGTAATGTATTTTTAGAGTTAATAGACGCAGACAAAAATGATCCTGTGGCCAAATTCAAACAAATAACATTTGGCCCTTTCACCACACACACCTCCACATCTGTACGTTATGCCTCACTACATAAAGAGCACACTAGACATACATTTTGAGGTATGGAATAGTCCAATATGCATGAAATTCCTTGTGATGATCTGCTTCAGTCACCACCAGTGGATATTGTAGTTGACAAATGTCGCCGGTGAACATTATTTACCTTCAGTAGGCAAGCTAATGATAATTATAATGGTCTTTCAAAATATAAAGGTCGAGCCATGTACAGTTGTTGATAACGGCTAATAGTGTTGTATTTGTATTGTGGTTCCATTTGAAAAGAGGACCTTGGAAACAGTTTGGACAGTCTCTGTGAAAGGAGGATAAAATAAGATTAATTTCAGATGATTACTTCAACACGAG
This sequence comes from Scophthalmus maximus, assembly GCF_022379125.1. Classification (NCBI taxonomy): domain Eukaryota; kingdom Metazoa; phylum Chordata; class Actinopteri; order Pleuronectiformes; family Scophthalmidae; genus Scophthalmus; species Scophthalmus maximus. Next base: position 6,154,224 of record NC_061532.1, read on the forward strand.
GAGTCTGTACCGAATCTATGTGATATACTTAAAAAATTGAGATTTGGGCCAGAATGCATCGTTGACTTGCAAGGTAGAGAGTTTAAAGCCGTCACAGTCTGACAGTATTAAATTTCATTTGACACTTTTCAGGGTGTTTGATAGAATGAGCACGCCAAACGGCTGAGGGGGCAAGAAAAAAAGGAAAAGAAAAAAGAAAATCATCAAAGTTGAAGCTGGCGATGATTTAAACAAAGTTTCTCTTCAAAAAAAGCTGCTGAGCCACTTGAATTCAAAGTTGCCATTCAAACACAACCGAATCTTCTCCCCCTCCTGAACTGGGCTTTGATGCCAGCTGGAATTGGGCAAAACACGGCAGTGAAAAGTAATAGATTATTTCCTGGGTTATTTGCAAGTGTTGCTTCTAACTAGAAGTGAAAATGCGACTTTGCCTCTTTATCTCTGCTTATTTCTCATGCTGCCGGTTTGCTTTGAAAGACGCCGGCTGTGCAGGTAACGCGTACGTGTGCGCTGCAGCTTCCAGACAAGACAAGGTGTTCCCTTTGATACGCTGTGAATAGGGAACTTCTGGCTCATGGGCATTTTCTCCCGCACAGAACATGACATTCCTTGACAAACGATACGGCACTCAGTTTGTTTCTGAGGTTTATACTTCTCTAGCATGATATTAGCAAAATTGTAAAAAAAATTTAATAAAAATACACTGCACTGTCAGTGTTAGATCACGTCTGACAACGGCAAGTGCAGTGTTTGACAAACGTTACAAATCTCGCTGAGAAACAGAGGCCACTGGTTTCTTTTGGAATTCGCTAAAAGCGGATTCCTCTGTGTCTCGGAAACAAGTAATCTTCAGCAAGAAAGGGAACAATACCCACAGCTGCACTTCTTTTGTTAGACATTTTCAAAAACCGAGTTTTAAATCATTCAGTGGCATCCAGCCTCATTGAAAATTGCTACGGGCCCCAGGAGTACGGCTGGTATGGTTTACACGGTGTGTGTGTGTGTGTGAGAGAGAGATCCTGGAGACAGCGACTGTAGCTGTGGGCGGAGCTCGTCACTGTGATGGTATCACAGCCGCGCGAGGTGGAACTTTCACTGGTGCGCGATTAACACTGAAGGCTAAGTGGACCGTCGCCACGTCAACGGGCCCAAGCGGCAGGTGTTCCTGCCCTTCCTGCCCATCTCAGACTCCGCCCCCTCCTGCTCTGAATTACCTTCCGATTCCATTCACCTGGCCGGCCCCGCCCCCACACTCACCTGCTCCTCATCAGCTGCTCAGCCCTTCAGTATATATCCCGGTCCAGTCCCTCGCTAGATTGTTTAGTGTGTAGACCTATAGCTCTCCAGCATTTTGTCATTCTGAGCCGGATTCTGCCTGTATGTGTTTTGACCTTCCTTTTTGGACTTTCCATTTCGCCTGCCCCTACTGGATTTGTTTGCTGCGCCTATTGACCACCTGCTTTGACCTCTGCTTGTCCATAAAACCCTGTTTCGGCAGCTGAACTCTTCTGCATCTCCTTTTGTGTCGTGCTATCGGGTTCTTGCCTGCCGTTTTGTGAAAGCCTTACAGAGGGCAGTAAACACAGAAAAGTCCAAAATCCCTGCAGCTTTAGTGGGAAAACTGCCAGAATTTCCCTTTTGACTTACATAGTGCACCGGCGTCGACGTTCCTACTCTGGTACACTTTGCCGTTTGCCTACAAGTCTGTTACATAGTAACATAAAACTTTAATGTCGCAGTGGGACATTCATTTTGTTGACTATCATTTACAAAAGGAAGTATACTAAATGATGCACGCTGCTTACTGCGGCCTCATCAACTCTGCTCTCAGGTTTTGCATATAGTCTAAACCAACATAAGCCGGGCCTCTTAGAAGTCTGAGACGCCCATTGTGGCCACGTGCGTCTGCAGTGTTCACAGAAGTCTCAAGTGTTTTTCCCTCTATTAGCACCATGACATCATCCTCTAACCACACAGTTTTCGTGAACAGCGGAATACGCACTCTACTTAATTAATTGAATTGCAGGGCTGTCCACTTGGACGCTTGCTTTTCACCCTTTTTATTATGGGCTTCAGTAAATTAATTGGGTGAATCCCTCATTCCCTTTAGTTGGCATCAGCGACAGTCAAAGGGAGATAAAAAAGAAGAATCCTTGGATCTCGCAAACCTAAAAGGGATCTGATGCCGCAACAGAAGGGAGTGATTAAAAAGGTGCAGAATTGGTTCTAATTCTACTTTCCATTTTATACATCGTACATCTTGCTCATTTGGATTTGTTTGATGAAAGGGCCTTTCATTTGTTTTGTTTTTTGATCATTACAAGGGTAAAACAGCATTTGTGGTTATTTAATAAGGATTTCTTAAACATCGGGTCAAGTCATGGATGCTTTGCCGCTCGACTGCCATGGGGAAATAAAACATGCTTTTATTTTGAGGCCTTTGCACTTGAAGTTAAAATACTATCCCCACAGCGAGTCCTCATCCCTCCACTGATTTCTCAATGGAAGCAGTTAGATATAAAGATTGTTTCACAAAGACACTTTGACAGCAGGTGTTAAGGGAAGCAAATAAAATTGAGGAGAGTAAATTTCTCTATTGGAAATCTGTTTGAGTAATAGCAGCTTTTCTTAAGCAACAAACCCCAGAATTAGAGGCACTGACCGGCCGCTGCAAAGCAAAAAATGTAGTGGGCGCTCAGCCGGGCTTAATGTGCTCCAAAGGACAGAGATCAACCGACAATATTTCAGGCCAGTTTATACAGGCGGGGACACCGTATCAAGCCGGCGATCAGAGGGTGCAGTAATGGCTTCACCTGCGCCTCTCGGAATGAAACACTGGAGATAAAGAGAAAATTGAGCCCTTTAAACTTTGAGGACGCACGTGACTTGGAAGATTCCCCTTCAAAAAGGCCAAAGAAAACCGACGAGCATGAACTCGTACACGGGCCTGACAGCAAAGAGCCGTCCCTTATTCCAGCCCTCTGTCTCTCAATTGCTTCCAACGTGTCACATTGAGATGCCCAACACGTGAGCAGCCTGAGAGGCAGAGGCACACAAAGAGAGGGAGGCAGGCGTTTGTTTTTCAAGGAAGGACGAAGCCATTGGTGGTTTCATTGGCACATCTTCCTTTCTCTTTCTTTTATATTAAATTTTTTTAAAATCAAGAATAACAAATCAACAGAAAGGGGGCCAATTTATATCCCTGCTTTATTTGCAATATATCCCTATGGCCCCGTACTGTAGGCTATCTACTCTTTCCTAATGATCATTTCCTTCTCAACAAACCCATGCCCCCACCTGGGAGACAAGACAGATAAAGAAAAACCTCTAAGACACACACACACACACACACACACGTGTTGTAAATTATATTTTATTTTCTAAATAAGATTCCGTACTCAGGGATGTGAATAATTAACCATTAATAATTCCCTTAGCCTATTACCTTTACTAACAACATCATCATCATGACGTTGTCATTTTTACCTCTTTAGTTTTTTTACCATCCAATATTTTTTTTTTTTTATGATCAAATTCATGCAAACAAGAGATCCCCATCGGTTTCAGCTGCACTTGTGTTTAGTGATAATTAGCAATACACCATAGTTATAGCATGTAAGCATCGTTATTGTGCACATCGTAGCATTCAGCTCAATCATCAATCCCCCTAAGTATTGTTACATCATTACTGTAGAACTTACTTTCTTCGTGTTGTATGCGGTGAAAATAACACTTCCCGAGCCTTATTAATGCAAACCATGGTAACTAGTCACCATTGTCACCAGTTACTCATTACTTGTTGAAAACATAATTAGCATTAGTAGGAAATATTATCTCATCAGTAATTGAGGACAGTATCCGTTACATTGGTCAGCTGCTTCAAAGGTTTATTAACCAGCCTCCACGCTCGCCCTTCACATCTTCTGTATTCAACGTGTACAGTAGCTTTAGGAGACAAGAGATTGTGTTTTAAAAAGCAGACGACCTACAGGTTCCTTGCGAACGATCGTCAAAGTCCCAGAGCATACCTGGGTTCAGATGTGATTACTGAGTTTTGGGTGCTTGTTTTAAGCGATACGCTTTTTTTAATTGGAAAAGTTCCACGCCCACTCAAAGCTCATGCGTTGTGCCAGTGTACTCTGGTGCTGGATCCTGCTCTCTTGACAGCAGACATGAAATGAAACGAGGGAAAACGCCGGGGGTGAGGAGAGGTGGACGCGAAACACTAAATCAATGTCCTCCAGCCAACATGGCAACACACACACACACACACACTTCACTTGATGCGTGCTGAGTCAAAACCTGCTTTTTGTGGGAGGCCTCAGCACAGATGCACATACAGTAGTAGTGAGTTCAATTTTTGTCAGTATTGCTGCAACTATATTTTGAGTCCAATTTTTTCCAAAATCAGATTCAACATTCAATACCAGAAACAAATCTCAGAATGAGTAAACGCTGAGGTTTTCACATTGCCTAATCTTGAGGAGACAAGAGTTGACATTTTAAAAGGGGGATTCTTGTGAGAAAAAGAATGAAATTGCCGTTCGCTTTCATCTCTGATCCTGTAAACTCGAGGGCTGGCAGAGCAGTGAGTGAGAGATACCCATTCGACAGTGTAATCAGTTGAAATTCTGGGTGGGGTGGGGGGGGGACATAGTTGTGTGTGCGCTATCTCTCTAGACTTCTCCCAGCTAGTGGAAAGGAGCCAGGTGACTGGCTGCAAGAGATCAAAGTTCCTGTCAGGCGTGCGTCGAATGGAAGCCGCAGTGGGTAGTTACCAAGACTCAGGATTTGCGTCCATCATTGTAAGCCTTGGCTGCCTTTGTTCTTCGCAGGGCTGTGTAAACACTGCCACTTTGCTCTTCCGGCGTGCAACGCTCCCCCGTTTGATTCATATCCACATCATATTGTTTCATCCATGATGTCTTTCCCGCCTGTGGAACTAAGAGGGCTGAGCTTAAGAGGAGCTTGTCCTGGATAATCAAATCCTTATCTTTGAGAAGGAAAAAACGCTGCCGCCTTAAAGGACATGGTGCAAAGGACAAGCGAGGAAGCTTAACTTTTATTTCCCTTGCCTCGACAATATCTTGGCTGAGCATTTCACGTGCTGTTTTTTTTTTGTGTTTTTTGTCCTTTCCAGTTTGGGTCATTATAGATAAGTTCTGTCTATTTTTTTCATCTCTCTCTGCTTTAGATAGGCGATGGTTAGAAGCACCTGACCGAGTGCCAGCCTCACAGCAAGGCTTTACTTTCCCCATCCCTCTCTTTCTCTCTCCATTACCAGGCCTCATTCTTTCTCTCTCGCGCGCGCTCCCTTTTCTCTCTGTATAAAAGCGCAGCGGCCGTTCTGTTCCAACCTGCTGTCCGCATGACAGAACATGGTAGATGATGGAAAATCACTTCACCAAGGCTCCTGTATACGAAAGCCTTTCTCAGGCGAGGGAACTGTCTCTCTCTCCCCATAAAAAGAACTGGGCTCCTTGTGTAAGAAGCAAGCAGTGGAATCAGGCGAAATCAGAACAGACGACGGCATTCGGCTCCCGAAAACGACTTTGCGAATCCAAATATCTTTTCTTGAGCCAATTCTCCTCTACTCTCTTTCAAGGTGCATAAAAAAAGGAGGCCAACAAACTATACACATTAATTCTACTCTGCTAGGCTCAGGGAATCCAAGCCTACAGTGTGGGATGGAGAAAATAGAGTTTTTAAAAAAAAGGAAAACACTCCACAGCACTGCCTGACTAAATGATGGTGTTAGGATTATCGGGGACCACCAGTTCAGTGAAGCAGAAAATGGGAATATGCTTGTGAGGGCGCACCAGTTTAGTTGAGCAGGAACCGCAGGCTCCTTGAGACAGACAGGGCAACCTCAGCAAAACATTCAGCTGTAAAAAAAACAAACAGTCCCGTACTGCACCAAGGGGCATTATTGTAACTAATTGGAATTCATCTTGAGTACAAATGCATCTCAAGGCCTTATTGAATTCCAGATTCATAACAATCTCAAACAAGTTTAAAGGGCTGAATGCAGCAAGGGTGAAAATTAATAGCAGTCATTATGGGCAGTAATGGATTTTTAGTCCTCGCCATGCACTCATTCTTCCGTCACAACCTGTATTTGCTCCTTGCACGGGACCAAGTCTCTTTTCCATTATTCTGTAAAGAATTGGAACCTAATTAGGCTTTAACTAAACCATTTATTCTCCAAAATGTTGCTACTGAGGTTGTTTTGACTGAAAAGTCCTCCTCATCAAAATTTGGTCCTGAATACTAAAAGGACATTGTTTGTTTTCAAGGTAGATTAAAAAGGTAGAGACAATAAGAAACAAGAGCACTGAATACCAATTAACTATAAAGAACAAATTATAAGGGTGTGTGTGAAGATAACATTTCACTATTGTTTTTTATTAAATAAAAAAGCAAGGCCCTCGTAACATTATTATTTGCTGCGCACTGACCCCTTGACTTAAAGAAAAATTGCAACATTGCGACCACGGAACCTCAAAGTTAATTGACAATATTGAAATGACACTTAATTTTGTCATAAAAAATGTGATACTATTACATAAATAATAATAATAAGAAAAACCTAACAGTAGTAGTAGGGCTAAGTCAGTCTGTACCACTTTGGTCCCGACTGAAATATGTCTTACCCCACTGGATGGATTGCAGTGACACTACGTGATGACCTTCATGGTACCCAGACAATGACTCTATCTGTTCTGACTTCCCCCCCAACCCAATGATGGAATTGACTTTTGAGGTTTTGACGGAAATTTCACAACGACTTTCGATATGTTTCCCATTAAACTTTTGTGAAACCAAAACTTGACACAGGGTTTTCGGGCATTTACTCGACTGTATTTCTGCTTTCTGTTCATTTTCAGAGTTAAGTGAAAGTGGGACAGTAACAAATTACATTATTATTATACAAATTATATTATACAGATTTACAGATTAGTGAACTGTTACACAATGTCCTTAACCACTACACATCAGAAACAATGCAAGCAAGTCCTGTATGGATTACACTTGAGCATAAGCAGTAAATTAGTCTAATGTAGTTCTTGGAGACAGTGACGGGGCCCGTGACTGGCTGAGGCTGCAGCTCTTTGGCGGCTCCAGCGTCGAGTTCGATAGCTGCTGGCACAAAACAGCACCTGAAGCGATTTCTGTTGCGGTTTGGAGGCTGAAGGTGCTCCTCAGCTGCCGCAGGTGACCACAGAGACAATAAGGACAGTTTTTGTCCTCTTCATCTCCATCCTCTTTTCTGGTGATGCCCGCAGGCTATCCCGGCTCATCCCAACGGCAGAACAGCGAGAGCAGCCAGTTTTTTCTTTCTACGTTAGATTTAAAATCCTGCACAGCACCCTAAAAGCGCAGTGTGCTATTACTGATTCCCGGACGAAGCCATTGACCACTGACACATTTCACATAGTCTTTTGCATGTTTAAAAACCAGGCTATGAGACACCCTCGACGCTGCTTGACTGACTTGACTTCACGTGATCAGCCCCCAAAGGAAGCTAATTTAGTTTGAGATTTTGAACTCTGATGACTGTGTAATGTACATGCAAATGCAGTAGCCCTCCTAATAATGTAGGAGTTAACAAAAGAGGATTTGCAGTAAAGCAGCTTTAAGACCACAGAGAAATTTATGCCAAGTTTTTGTTTTAGGGGATTGGTAAAACTGACATACTGACCACAAAAAGAATATTCTTTTCCCCTGCGAATTAGGGATAAAAAAGCATTAAGAATGTATCAACTATCTGGCAGTATTGTTTATTTCATAGCTAGAATCTCTTGTTACCTTAGATGTTTGAGATAGCGACGACAGATTTCAAAATGTCCAAGTAATCCTTTAACTGATTTGAATTTGACTGAGCAAAATGCCTCTATTTTCCTGGTTATTTGAGTCATTTCATGAATGATCTCTCCACGTTCCATATTGATTTTCCGATCTATTCCCTCGTCGCCTTTATCTGTCGAAATGAATCGTACAGAGCCGATGTGTTCTGGTAAAGTAGTATCAGTTTGGTACATGCCACCATAAAGGTCTGACAGAAAAAGCGGCAACTTCATTAACATTTACACTCTCGTGGTTATGTGATCTTAGATGATCCGTCTGTGTTGGTGAACCAATAACATCGTCCCATCAAGAGGCCTGTTTGATTATACTGAAACCAGAATCACACCTCCAGGCGCAAAGGCTCACATTCAGCCGCCGCCGTCTCTGGACTCTGACCCTGGATCAGCTTTAATAACAGGCAATGTGAGTTTGGAAGTGCCGAGGCTCAGGTGAGCCGATCCCGGACCAGCGCTCGCGGCGGTGGCTCTGTAATGAGCCGCAGTGGGAGGCGAATGATGAGGCGTTTCCATGGTGAAGGGCCCCGCCGAGGTTACACAAGCGGCGAGCGGCTGGTAATCAAGAAGTACAGCCAGAGGCGGTGTCATGCTCGCTCAATCTCCTCACATTATCTTCTCATAAAGCGGCACCACCTCTCTGCTCAGACCCTCGGTGCTTTGCAACACACATGGGAGGATGCTGGGAACTCTGGAATAAAAGGCTGTGAGAGGAATCTCCACGTCAAGCCTGTCAAACAATGCTCGTGTAGGTTTCAATTTTGGGAATTTTGAGATTCTTTTTTTTTAAATTGGTAAGATTGTTGGGAGAGCTGAGGACAATTGAAGTAGCTCTGAATCATCTTTTATGCATCAAGATTTCAATATTTTAAAGCTGTCCATCCCAACGTCAAATAAGACGATCTGTAATGTTGAAGGAGTCATTCATGGGGACAAACCCCAAAGAGTGTATTACTCTGTTCTGTGCAGCGTTTCACACTTTTACAACTTAAAACTGACATTTTTTTTGCATCAGGTTTCACCACTTCCGTCGGCCTCATCTCCAGCCACAGCAGTCAGCTGTTTTCTTAAAAAAACAAAATGAAGATAAAAAAATCACGGTGTGCTACTTGACCAGCACTAAACAGCAAATAGACGAAGTCAGCGATATGGCTAATGGACGTAGCAAAGCATTCCGTCAGCTGCAACTACTTCCCCGAGGAGTTGGAGGAGACAAAATCACAGCGTAAAGGAGAACTTACATTCCCCAGAAGGCCAGGAACACGACTCATGACATGGATTCTTGATAGTTAAATGTATTGGCTAGTTGAAAACTGGCAACTCTTTGCAAAAGCTTTGCAAGGAGACAATCTGTCATTGCTATTGTGGTCTCCCACATGGGGAAAAACAAATAAGAAAAAGGAAGAAAATCAGTGTGTAAGTATGACTGTAATCTGCTGAATCAGCTGAGTGTTTACTAAATGATTTTTGTCTTGACTATACCTGTGAAAGCTTTGTGGAAATCTGGCTAAGAGAAACAATTTGTTATAAAAATGTGAAGCCATGATAAAGATACAATCTATTCCAGCTCTTGTAGGGTGGTATATTGTATTATGAATTGTTCTAAGAGTGCAGTTATGGGTGTCGTAAAGTTTCGAGAGAAGTGAGAAAGTTGTTAAAAAATCCAGGCAATCATATGGCCAAGACCTAATTAGCATCCTACGCACAAAGCGAGAGTGAAGTGAAAGGTACTTTTCATGCTGTGAATGCCTACGTGTGTGTGTGTGTGTGTGCCACAGACAGTTTTTTACACATTCAATATGGGGGACAGATCCTCACATGAAAAATCTCCAGATACAAGAAAAAAAAGTCATCTTCATAGGCGCGTCTTTGTACTGTAGGCTCAGCGAGAACTCAAATGGTCTGTCCATTCTTTTAAACTGCAATCAATTGCTATTGAAACGCCTGGAAACTGTTCAATGCAAAATGTATTTGGTTCTATTTTATTCGGTCGAGTCTTCTTGATCTCGGCTTCAAACCACCACGTTTCTTTCCTCGGGGAGCTTACAATGACTCACTTTAGAGCCAGGGAACCAGGAGCAGTTGAGGACTTTCAATCACACGCATGGAGACTTTTATTAAAAAAAAAAAAAAAACCAAGATCAATCAATATCCACCCATTAAAGTTAACTCACTCACAAAATTTACTCTAATTGAAACCGTCAGTCACCCTCAGACACTAAGTAATCATTTTTGTTGCTCGTCAGCGCTTGAATGCCAATGACCTGAAATCGCTCTGACTTCAAACAGGCGGGGAGATAAACCTACGAAGCTGAAGTGAGTGTCTTTGTGTGTCCCGAGAACACTTCATGCTCCACATTTCTCTGACCTAATTTCCATTTTTTCAGACTTTCAATAACTGAATTGTGCTGCTGCGTCGAAATGAACAGAATGCCTTGATGACTATGGGAGGAAAATCCTCCAAGAGACGGGGATTGGTAAAAAAAAATAAAAAATGCTGGTCTGAATGTGTGCAAGCAAATGAGGGAAAGCTTTGTGCATGAACAGCTTCACTGGCAGGTCCACTCATCCGCTGGGGGTGGAACAATCTGTGTATCTGCTTCAGAGAGGTTTCATGATTTTTTTTCATTTTACTGCACATACTATACCACAGCACACTCGAAGGACTCTGTATGAGCATGGCTAACATTTCCGTGACAGGGTTCACCCAAGTTTGCCCTACTAACCACGGTAGTAGCCGTTAGCTTCTACCCGCAGGGCAACTACTGTTCTTTTATGTATTCAGGTGTACAGCGACCGGAAACACATAACTCAATAGAAGCTGTTTTAGTAAGTAATCTTTATTTATATAGCACCTTTCACAGACACCAGTCACAAAGTGCTTCACAAGGATAAAACATTCAATTCAATACAGTTCAAGCCAGTGACAGCTTGATGGATTGCCAAGATAAACCATTAATGGGAAGTTGTTGAATGATAACACAATGGAAATGCTGCCTTAAAGGCACCACTACCATACACCGCATGTTTTATGCACACGTTCTGCGAAATGTTATTCCACTAATCAACAGGTGGCAACACAACAAGAAGTACAACAAAGTACCCACGGGAGGCAGGGGAAAACAAGAAAGTAGAAAGGTTTTGAAATGGGACATAAATGGCAAAGCAAAACTGTCACTCATTGAATTTCTTTTCTGACCTTGCATACGGTTGATCAGTACGATAATGCTTGGAAAAAACAATGAGATATTGGCCTTAGAGTGGTGGAAAGCAATTCAAAAGAAGTAAAGCAATGTGTCTCCTGCAGTTCACAATTATACATGGGGTATGTCATACTAAATCAAATCTGGCTAAAATGTGCTTCTATATCTATGATGAATATATATTTTTTAAAACTTGAAGTTCTCTCCACGAATGCCTATTATTGGTCTTCCACAAAATGTATTTAGCTTTACTGAAAATCATAAAGACTTTCTGAATCTGTAAGTTGTGTAAAACGATTTTATATCATTCATTGGTTGCAGATGGCCGTGGCAAGTCATTCTCTTTACAGGGAAGCGGAAGAGATTAATGTCCGAGGATATTACTGAGGTTGATTCAGTTCCCTTTAACCTTTTATTATTCCATACTAACATTTGTTATATCTTTCTTATGCTTGTTAATCAGTAATTTGGATTAAGCGTCCTGATTTGGGGATTTTATGAGGTATAAATATGCTCTGGCTGTTTTATCGGAAGGTGCTTAAGGTGGGAAGGAAGTCTCTTTAGATGGGGTTTTCCTCCCCCTCTTTTACTCCTTGTTAAATTTTCTCATTATGGACTTAAGATCTCTTTCAATAAAAAACACAGATCCCATGAAAGAGGAAAAGAGTGTGTCAGTACTTCAGTGGAGAAATAGGGTTTCAAGTCCAATCAATGAAACCACCATGAGTCTTTCAGAAACCACACCTTTCTCTCTGTCCTATCTAATGAACATCCTTTTACTGTTGCTAGTCACCTGATTGGTTTCTTATTCCCTCCTAGTCTAATGTCCTATATCACGATCATATTCCAAAAAGGAACGGTCTCATATTTAAGGGAATGATGATAGAGACCTTGAAGTTAAACTGTCAAAAGGTTAGATAGTGATCATCTAAAGTATAACCAACAGCCTCTTAGAATTGCTGGATATCTAAAAAAAAAATGAAGCCTGAGAATGCAGTTAACACTCTGATATCCCGAGCTGCCCAGCCACACACGAAAGCACCATGCACAGTGCACACACTCGCATGCTTCCTTCGGTTTCCTGTCCGAGTCTGTTCAGGAGGTAATGCATTGTTTCTCTAATCCTCATAAGTGTGTTATAAAATCCTTCCTGTGCTCCTTTCTCTCAGGTGTTGGAGAGTCCTGCACTGAAAATGAGCCAAAAACATACATCAAGTCCGCCATTCCTTTTCCTCATTTTTTCCTGGTGACGGATACATCTTGGAAAACAGATATGAGGTGGTAGCCAAAAACAGAATGGTTTCCCAGCAGCAGCAACTATACATCATTGTAAATAATTCAGGGAAGTAAAGCTAGCTTCCCGGGGCCAGCACTCGCCTAGGCCAACATGTGCTTCATCTTGCTCACTGTGAAACTCCCCAAAGGCACAACATTGACCCGGGGCAGCCATCTTGGGGACGTGCTTGAAGAGGAGAACATTATTCCTTATCCTACCAACGTAGTTTTTATTTGGTGCCAAAAGTGACAGCGAAATTGGATTTTGTACTTTACTTTTTCCTTATCTGGTAAAAATCTTAAAATTGTCAGTTCACTGTCAGATTTCTTCTTTGACCAAGATAAAATAACGTTTCACAGGTTGAACATATGTTGGCCTTAAATAAGTGGAAAGATGTTATTCTACATATACTACACTACATATGTGAAATCACATATTCAACTGACCAGCTAAAGTAACCTGTGTATGCTTATGTACAGAGGCCTCTAAGGACACAATTCAACTCCACTAAAAGGAACACATTCAAAAAATCTACAAACACAATAACATTTCAGAGAGCACAAAATTTAAGTTAGAAAACAACATTAAAGAAAACAAACTAGACAATATTCCGTTAAACAAATTGAACACTGAAGATAGGATTGACAGAATCCAGTGATTCAAATTAATGAATTGTCCAATGAACAAATGGCGCATGATATATAACTCAACCAATCAGAAGAGAAATGATTGAAGAAAATGTTCTATCATTAAATGTCTCATTTTGGCTTTGTCTGTTAGTAAACATCCCTACACTGTGCACACTTGAGTAATGCATGATTTTTGATTGGATAGTGTTGTCTCTCTCGTGGCCATTGTGCACTTACCGGAAATGATAATCCCTGCTGTTTGGTAGCTTGCTAATAGGCTGCTAAATGAACACAGTATCAATAAAAATAATCATTTTGTGAAGGCGTGTATGAGAATATGCATTGTGCTGCCTACACCATTGCAGTCTTAACTACAGATGCAGCTTCCTCAACCAACAAGATTGGTTATCATTGAGGGTGCAAGTGTCCAGCATTTCACAGTCAAGGTGGGGGGACCGTGACAACACCACTGACATGGAGACCGATATTATTTGACATGAAATAAAATGTTCATTTGGCCAAAAGAAAAAAAGGCAATACAAATATAAAATTAGATATAATTTAAGAATGTAATTATAATAATTGTATATATGCAATTAAAGTGTAATAGAAACAATTATTAAAAGAAAAAATGAAGAACATATATCATTCCATAATAATTTGGTGCATTTCAGGACCTTTTACCAAGCGCATTACCAGGGAGGAAGGAGAAACCGTGGGGGGACGTTTTGGTGACAGTTTCTCCGATGAAGAATCATTTTTAATTCAGGTGCCCTAACTTATTTTATCAGCTCTCCGGACTGCTGCTGAGTAAACACTTTTAAAATTGAAGGTGAGAAAGCCCCTCTGGTTTTGAACATAAAAAATGCATCAGCCGTGTGAATGTAGAACAGTATATCATTCCTGCAAACGCCGCGGCTTCCACTGCAGCACTCTTCACAACTCACCAGTCGTGGGGGTGCATTAAACCAGGCCCAGTCTGTTTTGATAGTCCATCAAATTTATGATTGAGAGTTTTTTGCATTTCAAAAAAGAAAAATAACAGTGTATTTCTTGGTAGTTTACGATGTTAGTTAACTCCCGGTTTGCGATGTGAAGGGAGATACCTGCGTTCTTGCCTTCTGGCGTATCTCTTTGCAGCAGAATTCATCCTTTTCACAGATATAAAGTGCTCGGCTCCCATTGATTTTTCAAAGAGCAACCAGGGCTGTGGCCTTGCACCAAAGCCCACACACTGTTTGAATGATGACAACCTTAATACATCAACATGCCAAAGTCAGCCGGCCTGATACCAACAATAGTGGACTCGCTCAGCCGTGTAATGACGCCCTTTGTGTTCCAGTTTAAACATGGCAGACCGATCACCGACGCATGCAGAGGGGATGATGTCAAATCTGTCCCACGTTGAATCATAAAAACGGTCCATTTCATGAATGTGCCTCTGGTGTGGCTGAAGTCGGGACAAGTCAATGCGTTTGGACAGATTAACCCGTCACTGTCGCCCGACGCAGAGTCTGCCACAGAGAGTCAGTGGCCTCGCTTACGCAGCGTGCTCAAGGCGACAATGTTGTGCCGCCTGTATACACGGTACGGACATGGAAGTGTTCTGAGGTATTCACAGAGTCAAATTGTCGTCAGTGTAAAAGGGAGAGCGGGCATGGTGGGGCAGACACTGCTATAACGCACTGGGGCGGCATTATTCTGGCTTTGTTTGGTTCAGTGCAAACAAGCTGGCATGATGGAGGGTCCTCTTAATGACAATATAGAGCAGGCTCTCTCTTTAACGGGGGGAGGGGGCGCTGCTCTGCGGCTGACACTCACTCAGGAGTCAAGCTTGAGTGTGTTATAAATAGTTAGGATGTGGCCAGAAGCAGGAGCTTTCTATGGTTCTGTGGTTTCAAAATATATGATGGTTGGAAATACACGATTACTTATTTTATGTCTCCGGCACTACAAAATTGCAGCTCATGTATATTTGACATAAATCTGACTTAAAATTGAATCTTAAGGTACCAGAAAAAAATGCCAAAGCCCCTTTTTGATATGGTTTGCTTTTCTAAAATTAGATGATACTTAAACTGTCTATATAGTGTACTTCTGCCTGACATCTTACAGTAAACCTAAAGCTCCCATGTCCCTTAAATGCCCACTAGCCATAGTTTACTCTACCAAAGCCAAGGACTTGCCATCTCTTTCTTTAAACTGACTTTCAGCTGACACGTCAGGGTGCTGGTGATCTATGGCAGTGATAGCTTTTGGCTGTTTTGACACGGGGGACCGAGATTGTTTTGTGTGCGAGGGTGTGAGGGCCAGTCGGTCATTGGAGCTGGGAGGATTTATCACTGCATGCTGGGTATTGATTTATGCCCGAGTGCAGGTCTGTTACCCCCTCCCCTCTCCTCCCCTGAGCCCGTGGCCTCTGTGCGCTTGATTCCTCTGAGTGGTATCAGCTCCATAGTAGCATCTAACCCGCCTCGCTGATACACAGTAACCCTCCCTTGTAAAACATTGATTGCCCTGTAATAACAAGCACCGATTGTGTACAATCCCATGGTGCATTAGCAGCAATGACCTATGTTTTTGGTTTTTTTTCTGAACACAAGAAGGAGGGTTGTGGGATTTTTGCCAAGCTCTCATTGGGAGGGTGAGAAGTTTTGTGGTTGTATTTTTCGCAATAAGTCAAATCGACCGTATTTGTATTGCCCGGTATCACATGCTGTGTCTCAGTGGCTCCCTTTCTTCCTTTGTTAACTCGACCATGGGTCACCTCTAAGAAAACAAGAATAACTGCTCAAGAGCCACCAATTCATAAAAAATACAGAAACCTCTAGAACAAGTCAGACAGAAACTTTTCTTTTATTAAACAGACACTGGGCTACAAGGGACTACAAAGCATTTGAACAGTGCCCACATCTGCCACGGCTGCACAATCCTGTACCGATCTCTAATCCCACCTTAAAATGTGTGTGACACTCTCCAATAAGGAATCCCTCATTCATTAAAAGTTTCATTGTAATTGCTCCACAAAATGACAAATGCTTTTCAGGTCAGTCATAACATTTATACGGCCATTTAGCTGCTAAGTGATGAACAACTCTCTAAAAGGCCATCAAGACTGTAGCTATAAACAATAATACATCAGCGAAGTCATTAATAGAGAGTTATCGATAAAGACATTTTACAACAGTGTATATATTGTAGAGCAACTTTTAACAACCCGGCAATTCAGATTGTGACATAAAAAGAGGCATTAAGAGATGATCAAAAAAAAGAAACATCAGGCAAAGACATGACATAAATGATGGGGTTTCAATTTTAAATTGGGTTTAAAAAAAGTGAATGAAATAGAAGATTAAATTAGAATAAGAGAGTGAAATTACCGATAAGCTACAGGCCAGTGCAAGATATCAGTAAATAGACCTAAATTAAATTGAACAAAAGTCATTAGCAAACAGTTGTTTGAGATCAGAGCGTCAGGCTTCTCTGAGAGCTGGTGTGGATGTGGTGTGAAGTTTTCTTGTTACACTGAGATATTCAGAGCATAGAAGCTGAATGATGAGTGAAAGCTGTCTCTCCATGTTTAGATGACTATTAGCAGAGCGGAGGATCGGAAATATAGTTCTGCCCTTTTGACCTTTCAGTGGCTTTTCAAGTTTGTTACAGTGGAACAACCGACAGTATTGTAGTAGTAGTAGTAGTAGTCCAATGAAGATAAATGGATTGGGCACGTTTTTTTTACAGACCCTGATGAGACAAAGTCCCTTATTTCTCAATATGTTCTTTAGGGGATTCTATGCTAATTGTGTAATGTGGGTATTAAAGTCAACGTCTGAAATCGTGATCTACACCAGGATTCCGGGCCTGGTCTGTTGTTTGTAATCTTTTAAGCTGAGCCCTGACTTTTAATTATCCTTCTTTGCCTCCACATGTCCAACAATATTTGTATTTATAATACTGTTACAGTAACAAGTCGGTACAGTCGAGATGCTCCCCACGGCCTGGTGGTCTAAGCTGAATAGCGTGTAATCACAATGTCCTTGGTTCGACTGCAGCTTGTTTTCATCCCTCTGGCTGTTCCTCCACATTTGCTGTCGATCTCTGCGATGTAATACAAACACAAAGGGCCAAAATGTTATGTTGAAAAATACAAAAGAAAAAAAGGAAAAAGAAATAACAGACACCTAAAATGAATCACTTGTTCCTTTTGGCCGGTGGCTTTGCTTTCTGCCGACACATCAACATTTTTTGGATCTATCCTGCGAAGTTATTAACCAACAGAAATAGCTGTGAAGCGGCGATTAAGTTTGATGGAGCGCAGGTAAGAGAGCGTCTCATCCCTGACTGAGCTGGATTTTCCCGCCGACGCCCACATCACCGCGGAGAGGAAAACGCTGGTGGGGGGGAAGAAACTCATTTCTGCTCATCACGTTCAGCGACACCCGATGCATTTCTTGCCATGAAAACGCGCTCCTCGGCCGCGTTGCTGTCACGTAACAACCGACACTTGCCATTTGATTCCTCCCACCCGTTTTTTTTGCCCCGTGAGAAAGTCGAACGGGGGCGGCGTCGATTGCGATCACGTGGGCCCGTGAGTGCGTTCGCTGACCCTGGAATGGAATCCATCAATGTTTTAACTTATCACGCGGTTAAAGGGCTAAATGGTTACTGTCCGCGACCCCTGTCCACTCTCCCCACCCTCATTTATCCTGTCAGATCCCTTCAGAACACAGAGGCCCTAGGGGACACATTGAGGCCTCATGAGCGAACTGTTCCCGCATTCACCACTTTTTCCGTGTTTTGAGATTCCTTTTAAATATGCCCAGAATTTACAAGGTGTCCCGTCGTACGAGTCGCGTAAAATTGGTCTGCGGTTAATCAAACCAAGGTTTTCCACTAATAGGTCATTTTTTTTTATCACTTTGAAGCAATTATAATTTGCCATCCTTGTGCTCGTGTGACATTCTTCTTGTTTGCGCACGTCATTTAATTTTTTTCTTTTTTTCTGAAGACAGAAGCGTTTGATGAATCTGATGTGGCCTGTTCCTGCAAACTAGTGTAAGAGCAATTTAGGATAGGAATGCAAACATGTTCTCGCAGGAGGCCCATTGTGTTTCAAAAGAGAATATTTAAGCGTAAGGCATCGGCATACAGTCAGTCACACACACACACACTGTGTGACTGAATATCTGGCGTCAGGCAGCGTTTGAACCATGTCCAGGAAATTAAAAGTTGCAGGCAACCGGCACTTTTTTCTCACGCTCTTCGTTCTGTCGGTGCCATCTATCAGAATCTGGCTGCAAATCTAAATATTGACAGGAGACCGCTTCTCACGACTGAAAACAAGGTCCGACAGGCCCAACGTATACTGTATCCCCCCAGCCTCTCGTCTGCTGCCTGCCACGGACCATAGCTTTGTTCACCTGTCAGACGAAATTACTCCAGTGTTAGTCGCCTGGCGAGGTGACGGCAGGGGTCCTGGCCCTTGCAGGTGGCGAGGCCCCCGCAAGTACCCACAGTGTGCCGTGGGAACGTCAGGGGGCCCGGGCGCGGGGACTCACGCTGTTAGGTCTCGCAGAGACACTTATGCAGATCCACTCTCGCCCTAATATTATGGCCATAATCCAGAATGACACTTTAAAAAGAACACACTGGCTTCATTAGTGTGCTGACAATGCAGCCCTATGGCCTGTTAATGGTGAGCTCTCATAGGCTTGGCAGTGAGGAAAAGAACTTTAATCAGTGTCTCGCAGGTACTGCAGTTGCCAGGGATACTACACTAAAGAAAGCATACAAAAGGACTAATGGTGTCCTGTTGCGCTGGTTGGCTTCGTGAAGACGTTTTAGTTCCAAAATTCAGATTTATGGAGCCTGGACCTGGGGAAGAAAGTGGAAACATAACAAGCTCTGCTGAAATTTCATATAATAACACGGTGTCATTAAGCTATATTTAAATGCAGTTATGTCACATGTATGAGTAATAATGACTCTTCTCAGCAACTATTCTGCAATTCATTTTGAAGGTGATTAACTTCTTTCTACTGGTTTAGATGAAATGTTTCTCTTTATTTTGTCAAACATAGTCCAGCAGAGTAATGACTAATAATAATAAAAGTTAAGCATACTTTTCACCTGGACAGGAGCCAATATGCCGAGATTATGAATTATTATTATTATTTTTAATCAAAAGAGTTGGATGAATTATTCAGATCTTCACTAAAATATAATTGATAAGAGCATGATGTAAAAATATATCATAAATATGAATACATAATATACAATGAAAATGTCAAGTAAAAGCAATGCTGAAAATATGGGAAAACATTTTTTTATTTGTATCACTCAAATATTCAATGTATTTCTATCTGATACTGTTTGGTTAAATGTTACAATCCAGCTGAATATTTATCTCTATTGTCTATCTCGTCTCAATTCTAAGGTTTGGCATCTAGAAAGAAAAACGAAAATACACTCATTTGGCCATAACAGAATCACTTCAATATTTTACCTTGTAAGAAAATTGGATCGACTGTAAATTCACACTCAAGACTACATTATCTATATGTACAGTATATATGATACATATGAATACGGCATGTACAATAACTAAAAGTTCAAAGGTCATTCTTATTGCTGTGTGTGTTAGGTTGAGGAAATTCGGTGACTGACTGACAGCATTATTCTGATAAACAGTTTATTTCAAACTGCAAAGATGTTAATAATGACCATATACAATGTGCGATGTGTTGAATGAATATCATTAGCTCCTCCTGGAAAACCCAGTGAACTTGTAGCCAAAACCAAAGGCTGTGTGTGTGTGTGCGCGTGCATTAGTTGTCTTTTACTTTTATTTTAAATTTTTATCACTTGTACTTCTTGAAAGCACAGAAAATCAATTGGTCCACATGTTTTATTATCGTCTGCGATCAGTTCGTTGTCTTCCCAGACTGCTCCATAAAAATCTCGAACCCTGAAGTCAGCACAGATTTCTTTGTTTATTTTTACAATCCAGTAAAACGACTTCATGCTCGAGTTCATTAAAAGATCTAATCCATACCAGTAATAAAAAGAAGTCTGACTTTATTTGCCTGCTTGTGTTTGTCGTGCCATTCTTCCCACTCAGACTACCACGAGATGATGGAGTCTCTTCTGTAAGAGATCACCAAGTCGTTCAGGGGTACCTTGACATTTTGAATATTTGAAAGTAGCTGTCTCTATATGACGTCTATGTCAAATGCAACCAGTTGGAAGATGTTGATTCCTGGCTTTTCATTCGTGATCACGACATTATCTAAAATTGTAATTGAGTTCGGGTCTTAAATGTGTCCAAAAAAAAAAAAAAAAAAGACTGCAGAGAGATCAGATATTCTTTTCATTTCAGAAATATTCGATTAAAGCGGGATTTGTCGCCGTTACAGATTCCATTTAATCAGATTGTAAAAGAGGCAGGCTGAACCTCGGGTCCTCCTCTGAACCGTTTCTGAGACAGAAATGATCTTTCATTGGATGTTGATGATGTTAGCTGTTTCGAGAGAGAGAGAGAGAGAGAGAGAGAGAGAGAGAGAGAGAGAGAGAGAGAGAGAGAGAGAGAGAGAGAGAGAGAGAGAGAGAGAGAGAGAGAGAGAGAGAGAGAGAGAGAGAGAGAGAGAGAGAGAGAGAGAGAGAGAGAGAGAGAGAGAGAGAGAGAGAGAGAGAGAGAGAGAGAGAGAGAGAGAGAGAGAGAGCGCAGGAGAAAAGACAAGGCAGGGGAGGAACAAGAGACGCGGTGAGGGAAGGGAGAGCACAGGGAAAATGAGATCAATTAAAGGGAGAATGGGCATAGATGGAGAGTATTAAAAAGAGAGACGGACTCTGAAGGGGAAGAGTGCCCACCATCGCCGCAGTTATCTAAGTGTGAGGCCCACAGAGGGGCTTTGTCCTCGCCCAGACGCCTCTCGTTCAGAATGGTCGGCGTAACCTCATTCTGGGTGGTTGCTGCCTGGCATCAGTCAGCACTTCTTCTTCCTCTTCTTCCACGGCAGCTACTGCCTCCGCGCTTGCTGACGGCGCGCATTTCCAAACTCTTGTCTGTTCGTGATAAGCATCCAGACCAACCCGGACGAGCACACGTGGCGCGGCCGGTGGCGGGGGAAGACATTTCCTTATTGGCCTTACCTCTTGATGAACTCTTTTAGTCTTAGTCCAAGAGAGGCAGCAGTGAGAGCTGGTGCTTTGTTTCACTGCATTATTCAGCGTGTGAATCAAACAAAATATGTCGAGATTAAACACTGTGATTAAACCTTTAGCTGAATTAATGACCGACGTGTCCAGGGGGCCCCGCCTCTCGTGCAATGTCAGATGGAATTGACTCCAGCCACAGGGGGACCTTCGAAGAGCGAGTGATATGGATAATGAATTAGTGATGATGATCATGTTTGGTAACGAGTACGTCGTTCTTCAGCACTGAGTTGAGTAAAATATTTCTTGAGTTAGTTAATAAGTTGGCGCAAAAAAATAGATTCATAATGTTGATGCAATGAAAATTGGAATGGTTTGAGATGGTCTCTACGCCATCTGAGGAGGAGCCGCATCATACGTGAGAGATATGGAGGAGGGCAATCCAATTTACTGAAGTAATATACAGTAGATAACAAATAAAAATCTGAACAGATTAAGCAATTGCAGTACAGTAAGTTTCAAATAAAAATACTGATGTTTGATTTTTCACTGTCTTGTAAGAACAGCTTTTTTTGAATAAAATCCAGAAGTCCACCGCGAAATTTGCAGTTGACTGTAGATAATTCTCAGACAGCCGAAGAATAAAGTGTGGAGCGTTTGGCGACGCCTTCTGAATTCACTCCATGATTTATTATAGGATTGCTACGTGAAAAAAACAAAAAACAGATCATACCTGAGAGAAATGGAGGAGGCCACAGAAACACTCAAAACAATCTTTATTCCGCCATGTCTTCAACACACGCACGTTGTTGCTGTTCCAACAATCGGATTTTCCTCCTCCGCCCGCTTCTTTCCCGCGTGGCTCGACCGGCGACCCGCGCTCAGAGGGAGCAGCAGAAGAGGAAGGAGTTGATCCCATCGAGGCACAGCAGAGGCAGTCGGTGAAGAGAGTGCCGGACTCGCAGGGAAGAAGCTGACAGTCAAGGAATGGGAGCGCGGTGAGAAACGGGCGCCTGAACTCGGCCTGAGCGTTCCCGACTCCTCACCGGAGCGGCCGAGGAAACAGATGAGAGGAATGGAGAGGAGAGATTCTCAGGGTGAGTCGGTGCAATGCGGGAACGCTATCGATCCCTTTCAGAGGACTTGATGAGTGTCTCGATTAATTGATATATTATTGTGTCGTACTGATAGATTGTTAGGGATCACTCTCGGGGGTTTTAAGAATCTCTCAGCCCTGCACTGCAGCGAGGCCGGTGGCTAAAGTGTTGATCGGTGATCAATTCTCTCGACAACAAGTCTCCTTTTAGAGTGTTTTTCGGAGGGAGAGAGTTCTTCTTCTTCTGCTCATGAAGCCGCCCCCAAAGCAAACTGTCCATACCTGCCTGAGCCCGTGGACACGCCCTGCGGACGCTTTGCCGTGTCACAGCAGGAGAAGCACAGATAATAAATCGACTCATGGTCTGGATTTCTTTTAGCTGCTTTCACACTTTCCGTGTCTTACTGGGACACAACAGAGGCATTGGTAACGTTTTCCTACCCTGACATCTCAAAAAGGTACATGGACAGTATTCATATGGCACTTTTTCTAGTCTGTTCGTCTGATCAGAGTGCTCTACAAGTGTTGTCGTCCAATCAGAGTGCTCTACAGAACAAGCCGCATTCATACAGCGCTGCTATTAACCGCGGCTTTCCTGTCACACACTGGTCACACACTGGTCACACACTGGTCACACACTGGTCACACACTTCCCTCAGAGGCGATAGAGGGGTTCAGTGCCTTGGCTAACGACACTTCTGCATTCGGACTGGGGGAGGCGGGGATCGAACCACCGACCTTCTGGTTAGTGGACAACCCCCTCTAAAGCCTGAGCAACAGCCGGCCATGAAAAAAAAGAAAGTCTGCTGTGAAACAGTATAATATTATGTAATAATATCATATAATAATAACAGCTGTGTGAGGTGACCATTACCACTCTTTCATCGGTGTTGTTTTCATCTTCTGACGGTAGATTTTGTCCTTGTCTGAATAGAGGATCTGTACAAAAACATTCACTGTGTGTCACCATGACAATCAACAACACTAAAATGATTGGATTTAAAAAAAGAAATGTAGGACATATTTAAGTAAAATAGATAGAACAATAAAGATACAGATAGATACTAGGGATGCTGTATGTGATGTTTTTAATGCAGTGGTTTGTGGTTTAAAAGACTGATGAATAAATACATTTTTTCTATAAATTATTATTTTGTTTAATATATTTATCATGTTGTCCATTCAATGTGAACACAATTCCACAAAATCCTTGGTTTGTCAGATGATGCAGTATTGATGTTTTCTTTGCAGGAGGACATGCTGATTCCACACACAATTTTTTTTTCAGTTGGAAACACATTTCTCAACACCGGGTTCAGCTCTTCCGACAATCAGCTCAGCGGTCCTCGCTCGTTTCCGCGATGACCTGCGTGAAAGACTGGTGCCGGGTGAGGAAAGGGGACAGGTGAAGTAAAAATCCACATCGCTGCACCGAATAACTGCGTTGGACGGCGTGGTGTTTCACTATTCTCTGCCAGGCACAGAGAGGTTTATAGCCCATCACAGGATAGTGACAATTTTTGCTCTCACCTCACTCTCCATTCGTCAAAGCCCGCAGAGGAAATCTTTTCTTCGTGGAGGTGGGAGGTTGGTGATCAGATGTCTCGCTCAGACACAGTGAATGCTGGATGTCTGGACACATCTTGACAGGGATGGATCAGGCTGCAAAAAGATTCATTCCCAGGTGAATTGCCAGCAGACGATATAAAGTCTCACTGTCGATGACAACTTGTGGCCGGGAGACGGGGTTGATTTCTCTCTAGCTGAATGGGGATTATTCATTGTATGCAACAAAACTGAAAACTCCCCTGTGCAGAATCACTAATCGGTTAAATGGTGCAAAACTGTGTTGATCATTTTATTATTTTTAAGTACAGCCTCAATGCAACAAACTTGATTGCACCTGTGATTTCCAGCTGGGTAATAAAATGATCTGTGAACAGCAAGGCTTCACTTTTATCCTGGGTTGTGCCCAACACGGCAGGGCCGTAACAACAGAAGGCGCAGGGCCGTCCTCGGAAATCAATGCTGCCCAACAAGTCAAGCTCAGCAGGCGGCGTCCAAGAAGGACATTATTGCTCATAAAAAAAACAAACCCTGCAAAACTGTAACATTAATCTGATATTGGCAGAACGTTATTTGGTCTGAAGAAACCAAAATAAATTTGTCCGGATCGGATGTGATCCAGCATGTTTTTTATGGACCTGGCTGGCCACATTGACTGCACGGAGCCAACCCTGAAACATAGGGGCTAGAGAGTGCTAACTTCGGGCTGACTGAGTGGAAAAAGGTGCCGGGGAGATGACATTTACAGACGGCGCCGTGAATGTTAATTTGTAT
Source organism: Scophthalmus maximus (assembly GCF_022379125.1). Lineage (NCBI taxonomy): Eukaryota > Metazoa > Chordata > Actinopteri > Pleuronectiformes > Scophthalmidae > Scophthalmus > Scophthalmus maximus. Next base: position 6,178,784 of record NC_061532.1, read on the forward strand.
ACTGAACTGAAAAATGATGACTCGCAGTGTCAAGAATCTTGGCAGGAGAGACATTTTCCAACACAACAATGATCCCCGACACACTGTGAGAATCACACAGGAGATTGTAAAGAAGAACAACAATGAAAGCTCTGATTCGGCCAAGTATGTCCCCTTACTTGAATCCAATGGACCCCCCCACCCCCAGAAGGTTTTAAAAGCAGGAGGTGGAGCAACAAAAGCCCTGCAGCAAAGAACAGCTGAAAAGAATCATCCGTGAAGAATGGCAGAACATCGCTCCACATATTTGTGCAAGACTGGAATATTCCATGAATCAGAACGGGATGTCTGTCCCCCCCCCCTACACTCCAGAGTTACAACTGGTCCCTGGGGGGCCTCCAGTACTGCAGACAGACATGCCCGACACACAGTCCCTCGTCCTCACATACCGGGTTTACTGGGTTTTTTAATACGTCAAACATTTCTGTATTTTCAAATTAATTGGCTGCACTCTCCTCGTGTGTTGGCTAGAAACATAAGATTGTATTAAACAATGACATGATTTGTGATTCCTCAACATGCGAATACTATTGACCAGGGGTGTTTGTTTGTTCAACACTACATGTGGACGTTTTGTATTGCATTTCTGCAATTACTTATTATTTCATTTTGTGCACTTGCAATGACATATTCCATCAGGTAGCACTGTCATTGCAGTAAAGAAGGAATATTCTTGCTTTTATGATGGAATTAAGTCTATGCCAAATGTATAGGTAAATGAAAAAGACAATGTGCCATGCTGTATAGATTATTATTATGACAGCACTAATCAGAGGTATTTTTCAAACCCGGAGCGAATTATTTTTGAAGTAAGTATGTCATTTCTGCGAAGCTAAATTAAGGAGAGTAAGCTGGATGACGCTAACATGCATAAGAAATGAGTGCTTCTCTGGAAGTGGTCCCATGCAGGTAATGCTCACCGGTTCCTACCACTGCTTCATTAGGGCGTGATAACGTCCCACCCAGTGAAGTCGAACATCATCGAACCCACTGGCAAGAAATCTATTGAGTTTTTAAGGAGGACGCACCATTAGTTCCTGAATGACACAAACCAGACACAGCGGGACTGTCTGCGGAGATTTTAATCACATTCAGAGCACATGCACTTTAATATTAACACCAATATGTCAGAGCTCTCAGCCACAGTCCGCGCCTGCCAGAGCAGTGCAACGGAACAATTTTGCATCCATAAATGATCATACTAATTGCGTTTTTTTACTCCCTTGTTATAAAACACTGAAGAGTTATTAGCGGCAGTCTCTTTAAACTAACTTATGATATGACTGGAGTTTTCAGTTGAGACAAAGAAACTAATATGATGTGTATAAGAAAGATACTTATGTCACTGAGATGGACCAACAAAGAGCTGACTTGCGTCTTCAGACAAAAGCTGTTCTAAATCACGACGTACGGTGGGAGGGACGACGCAGCTCTGACAAAGCACAGCCAAACCAGTTGGATTATAAAGCACTGATGCACCTGTTGTATCTCTTAGATGGATGCGATCCCTCAAGTCGGTCTGGACACACCCTCCCCTTTCATACAAATCGATGGGGGGAAACATCTTAATGTGTGTGTGCTGTAAACTGGAGTAAGAGTGATCCATAAGAAAGCGAGCTGCAATTAGAGGTTGAAGAATTGGAAAGAAAATAAATTGTTTTACTATCCAAGGACTGGATGCTCGGGAATTAATCAAAGACTGCTTTTACATTCCAACCTAAATGACCGACTATACTTTTGTTCTCTTTGTATTTCAAAGTTTGCAATAGGGTGTGGCTCTTCATGGAGAGTTGGATGACAAAAAACGAGAAAGGCGTTTGCCTCCTCCTCAGAAAAGAGGAGTGCTTCGTCTTTGGCCTGAGAGAAGGCAACGTAAACAGCTCATCGTGCAGAGCTGGAAAGAATCACTCGAAGGGACATGATGAGAACATGGACAAAAGGGGGGCAGGGCTTAGCTCTCATCCAGTGCACCCCTTTGTTAGCTATTGCCATTTGCACACAAGGCCACGCAGGGAAGTGTAACACATCCACAGAGGAAGGAATCTGAGGCACGTACGCAGCTCACGTCAGCAAGTGTGACCACTTCAGCTCACGACATTATCGTGCGCGGCGTCGGGGCCTCGCGGCATCACTGTGAGGTTTACAACAATTGTACTCTGGGGAGGGCGGATTTTTATTTGACTCTTTTTTTTCAATTTTTTTATTTTATGACGGACATCAAAAAGTCCTCCAGATACTTTTCCCAATAAATCACACGCGGCTAATTAAAGACCAACTTTTTTAAACACCTCATAATTCCCCAACTTCGCGCACTCGCTGGGCGTTTGGAATATGCCATCAGAACCACCTTGCCAATTTGGTTTTAATTGCACCTGGGAGGATCAATGGCGGCCTGTGCATGGTAAGCCCCCCCCTCTCCCTCTTCTTCTCATGATGATAAGACTGCGTCGGTTGATATACGGTGCGTGTGTCAGGGAGAGATGCCAGCCTCCTGCAAAGTCACTTTAATGATTGTCTCAGGTGGCAGGCACTGCAGAAAGCCGAACCATCGGAAAAACCACTTTACACCCACAAGGTCACACAGCAAGGAAACCTCACTCTTCTTTATTGATAAATATTGCCTTCGTTCCTTGTCTCCTCTCTCCTCACTCATTTATGATTCCACTTTCTTCCCTCCGTCTACCCCCCTCCTCACCGGTTTATTTCATGTGGTGTGAAAGCCCTGGTGTTAGAAGTGTGTGTGTGTGTGTGTGTGGGGGGGGGGGGGGGGGGGCAGCTGATGTCTGACTCTCGGCGCAGAGGGAGACAAAGACACAAACCCACACAGTTACATCGTGAACTAGAGGAGTGTGTAATTTCTATCACTTGCTGCCCCCCCCCCCCCCCCCCCCCCCCCGCTCCGCGCCTCACTCCATCCCTTGCCCTGTGCCCCTCCCACACACAGGTCGGAAATGCAGCCTCAAAGCGTCACCACCCACAGCAGAAGCTCAGAGATCACAGGCTGCCACAAAAAGACTCCCCCATGCAATGATTCCGATTGCCTCAACTCCATGTGGACGCGCACGTGGCTGGTTGAATGTGCTTATCATCGCACAGCGGGGTGATTCATGTCAGAGCCGCAGCAAATCCCAACACTCTGAGGCCGTGTGCTGTGGAAACGTCACGCCATTTAAAACACCCTCCTATCTACACGCACATACGCACCTTCATACACATGTACACGTGCCACTTTGCGGAAACGGATATGAGAGGTGATGTCACAGACTTCCTCGACAACCCCGTGGCTCGTCCTTTCAAGGAAAACAAAAGGCGCTCTAACAGCTCAACTCCACCGAAGGAATGCGCAGCGTCGCTCGGAAGAATTTGGGATTACGATCACAGTGTGATCTATGATTCATGAAACGGTGTTGATATATTTATGGATGTCTGCTCGAGACGTTTTCTTCCCAGGAGCGGCAGATGTGCACAATATGAGGCAGTCGGCCCCCGGAGAGTTCTCCCCTTGTGGATTTGTCCTGCGCTCTCTCCGGTATGGGTATTATGGATATACTGTCGCTGTATGAAGCATCATAGTTCACAGCAGTGTTATGTTCTCAAAGAAAAGCTGCCATTCTGGTATACGGCCACATCTCGAGTAATATCTACAGCCAGCACGGATAAAAAGGGACAATCAAAAAGCACAGAGACGAGGAACAGCACTTGGTGCCATACATCCAATCATAACGTGCATTTCTACAGCACCAGCACATAAACAACAGCTTTGTTACTGTACACTCACCACTCTCCTGTTTTCTCTTTTATCTCTTTTTTTCAAAACCACAAATACCGTTTCCATTCACAAATCAATTGCACAATTTGGATCTCCTTTCCCCCAAACACAGTAAACTCAAACTAAACATTCCTTGCAGCTGTTTCGATTTAAAAGCCGCAAATTAAAATTTGAAAATTAACCAGAGTTCGTGGTTCGTGTCGCTGACAGAAGCTTAACAGGGATCAAAAAGGGTTTGCATGTGTCAGAAAAAGAACATTCACAACAGCACAGTGGAAAGTATGACACGACATGACTGTTACTGATGGGATTGCTGTTGTGGAAAACATGGGCGATAGAAATGAATGCATCTGTAATGCAAGTCTCTAAACATCCTGTTTCAAGTAAAGGCCTCGCTGTATAAATGTCTCCTTAACAGATCAAGTTAATATAGATGGTGGGGATGCTTGAGAGCTTTTAATGGCTCCAAATAAAAATAAAATGTTCGTTATCTAGATGAATGCAATGCAATGAAGAACAAAATCATAAACTGTCTTTCTCCATTTCATTTTCTCGCCTTTATAGTCATCATACATAATATCTTAAAGCTTAGCTGCCGAAACCACAAAGTCATATTTTATCCGCGGACCCGATATGTGTTTCAAAAAAAAAAATCAAAAAGTTAAGCTGATTATGGTCAGCGGGGGGAAAAAAATCAAACTAAAAAAATGAAAATAAAACAGGAGTTTAGTGGAAAACTACGAGTCGGATGAACAGATCTCACTAGTTTCATTCAAAGTTGAATGTTAAATGAGAGAGTTACCATAATTATAAGAACTAGGCCTACATTACTATTGTTTTTAGGAAAAAGGTCCAGATTTACATACATTTAATATGTAGTGTCTTTGATAAAAGAGAAAAAGTGGCACTTTTGAGACCGTCCCTGACTCAGTTCATTAGTCACCAGTATCACTAATTGCTCGGCTTGAATATCAGATCATGGGGTATAAATAACAGCGGTGGAACATCAATAAAGCCTCATCATATCCATTGCTCAACTAATGGTGTAAAACGGATGAATTGCTACTGAGGATGAGCCTCACCGAATGTCGAAATAGCAAGCTGACTGTAATATCACCTTCACCTCTGATGTTTATAGCCTGTAAGCGGACATGTCCGCCAATCTACGCAAGGGAAGTCATGCTGCCTTGACTATGAGCAGCTCCTGCTCTCACTCTACAGACAACAAGAATAATTGTTAATACTAAAAATAGAAAAAAAAGCCATCTGACTCCGATGAACATGAGCCAAGAATGGAGCGTCCTATTTTTAATATGATTTCTACACAGATTTCTACAATTTAGATAGGTCCGGCGCTCAGGAATCAAAACATTTTGAATTGTTCGTATCTCAACAGTATCTCAATGTGCTCTACCCGTCTGTAAATGTAAATGAACTACAGCGCCATGCAGTGCATGTCCAATATGAAAAATATGCATAAAATGTATTGATTGGCTCTCATTGAACGTAGCACAAAAAGAAAACTACCTCTTTTACAACCAACCGGCCTTATAATGGCCTCTCCTGCCAGCCATTTCCAATGACTCACTACAGTATGTATCTTGCTGCATATTCAAACAGCAGCATTGACGAAACAGATGAGAGCGGCACAGACGAGAATGCTAGTAACAGTGAGCTGTGCACCAGCATGACATCAACCTTGGCTGCGATGCCAAAATGAACACAAGAAAATGTATTTTTTCCGCTCATTTTGCCAAAGTATTAGCTCGTGTGAAAAAGATACACTCCTGCCTCAAAATGTCTTGTCACTGATTTCCAGAGAACACGCGGAACGGAGCCACAGAGCTCCGCAGTCTCCCGACAGCCTTGTTTGTTTTTTAATTTCCAATGAGAAAATCCGCCCATTTCTCCCCGCGTTGTGTAAAGTCCCTGCCGTGTTATCTGATCTGCTTCTCACTTGAATATGCAAAAAGGGCTATTTGTTTGAAGAGGCTTGCTAATGCTGCTGCCACTCCTGTGCGTATGTGTGTGTGTGTGTGTGCCCAAGAGAAACTGGGAGTGCCATGGCAGACAGCAGCCAGTGTCCATGGGAATAAAGATGAAGCAGGTGGATTAACATGTTTGGACAGGGAGACGGATTGTTTGAACAGTGTTACTGAGTGAATGACTGACTGCAGAACAACACTGACTTATGTAGAGTGAGAGAGATTGCCCTCAACTTGTCTGAACGGTGTGAGTGTGTGTGTGTGTGTGTGTGTGTGTTTGCACATAAACCATTGGTTCCTGGAGTGAACAGCACAACGCTCACTTACCTGACACAGTTCGTGTGCACGTCCAGTCGCATCATGTAGTGAAAGGGCTCGGAGCACTCGCGGCAACATTCACAGATCTGCCACGACATTCGAAACCGGTTACAGCGGTCTTACGCCGTAAATGAAATATGACACCACGGGGGCGATCGTTTCAACACAAAGTACTACAGAGATTTAGATGGTGAACTATAGTGGTTTTGTATTTTCATACGAGCAGCTAAAATAATGCAGATGTATCTTGCTTGCGGAATCAATATATTATAATTCAGCATGTGAACAGTATCAAAGAGCCGACTGAGAGTGTCTGGGCACAAGGCTGAGGGTTGGAACGGCCGCGGGCCGCAGGTGAATATGAAGAGTGAAACTTTCAACCATAATTCTTTAAATCCAAATGTGTAGAGACAGGCCCTGTATTCATCAAACGGCTAAGGGTAACAATATAATTAAAATCTGGGATTTACGTTAGAGAAGGAAAAGCCTCTTGCTTTACACATACTAAAGAATAAAAGCTAAATTATAACATTTCTCATGACTTAGAAGTGCACCTCAATTTAAGAGATGTGTGGAAGGTTTAAAATGCATAAGTAAAAACAAATCAAGCAAAGAAGACGCAACATCTCCATCTCATCCCCCAAAGAGTTAAATGACAGTGCTTTGCATTTACTGTTGGCAGGTCTACTTATCACTGCTGGACAACAATGACATGCAATACACTTCTTCACTTTGCCTTCTGTGCGATGATTTGATTTTAGTGTGGTACGAAAATAATTCATCATGCAGATATTGGTTTTTGTCATTCTGTAGGAGAGCAAACAACAAATATGAAACGCATTGATTTCGCTGCAGTCTGTTGCACTTTTACTTGTCATCGTGGCTCTAAATTCTCCTAATTGGAGGTTTCCTCTGAGCTGACGTTTCTTTCCTGCTCTATATTTGGTTCTTTTTTCATTTTAGCCAATTTCCTGTTATATTTATTAATACCTAATCATGTATTTTAAATATATAAGATTGCTGTTAAATTGTGTAAGCTAAAGCAACACTACTCTGATTCAAATACATCCCGTCAGCTGACATCTATTTATAGTATGTTTGACTTTACAGATCTGAATGTGTTTACACGTGTTGGGGAGTGAAAACAGTTGCATAAGGCATTCGGAGCTCTGCAAAGTCTGATAAATTGCCTCAAGTGATGTTTACTGAGTCAGCGGCGGTTGCTTCTGAAGACTGCAAGTTCTGAAGAGCTCCTCGTCTGCTTGAGGTTAAGGGCCAAGGCTACTGGCATAGCACACCCAAATCTCTGTCTGACCTGTTGGCGGTTGAGTTGCATTGTGGGTAGTGTAGGCAGCAGGTTTTGACAGGAAAGAAGAATGTGGGGGAGAAAAACAAGATGATTCCTCTGGTTCTGCTGCATCGATTTTGAACCCCCAAAAAAACCTGTCCATCATGAGTCTGACAACATTATAGATTTATAGGTGTACATTATAGGTTTTGTTCCTTTATCTGACCTATAATCGGAGTACATCTGCACACCTCACATCCATGAATAAAACTTCCCAATGAAGACGTGACTTCTTTCTTGTCATCAGGGTTGTTCAAATTTCACCCGTCTGCTCTTTTGTTTTTGCACTTTTCGTGATGAACAACATAAGGCGCGTGTGCAACTAGCGCACGCTGGGGGGACAAAACGCAAAAGAATACAAATAACATAATCACAACAAATTATGATACATTACAGCAAGAGCTATGGGACTGGAGTTATTTGGCCAACATGGATACTGCTGGAAACTACAATGTCCAAGCTGCATCTTAAACTGTGCCAAGCCCGCTCCTTTGACCTCATTTGAGAAGCTTAGCAGTGTTTGGCCGTGCTCAGACAGCAGACAGCAGGAGGTCCACTCCTGGCACAGGAGGCCACATGACCAGATGGAGAAGTCGGTAATTATAGTTCTGTTCAATGGGACCACGGACCACTTCAAGACAAGTGTTGGCCTCATTGTACTTGTTTTGAATTGTTTTGAAAACTTACACAGCTAGTTTATAGTGTAATGCGGAATAAGGTAGAAAAAAAGATAACACAAAAAGCCACTGGAATCTGTGTGACCTTATATCTCTGCCAGTGTAAGGTAATAGTTGCCTTTGTTTTGTACAAATCACTGAAAGTTGACTACTTTGATAAAAGTTTTTAAGACAACAGTCTGTGCGGGCCTTGGCTCAGAACAGCGCTCACATATGTCTGGAACATCAGCGGATGAGTACTTCCAGACAGTTTTTTCAGATGTTGGAAACAATCTCTGCCCTAATTGGGGGGATGAGGTTCTCCATCATTTTTAAATCATGACTTATTGCTGTTTCCTGTGTATTGCATTTGTGGCCAATTTTAGTCGAACTGTGGATGAGATATGGTATGGTATTCCAACAGCAGTGTCACGGGCAGGGTGTGTGAACATCTGTGTGTGCGTGTGTGTCTAGGTTAGTTTCCAGCAATAATCATTACTTACTTTGTATTTAATATGACCACTTTTCCTTAGCTGGGACCAAAATGGCAAGGGGGCACATTTCTTTGAAGGCCATTCAGCACAATCTAATGAGCTTTGATGCATTTTTAAGAGACACCCTTGGTTGGAAACACAGCACTGCCTTACTCATAGGGCCAATTTAATTTTCTCATTATGAATAATGGTACGATGCTTGGAGTGTGTGAGACGAAGGCCAGAAAGCAGATGCTGCCATCCTCACATCTTTCCAACCAGAATAAAATGGTGCGCGTCGGTTTACCACACATACAATTGCAAATACACACACCCATTACCTTCAAATTATCGACAAATACTAATGTAGGTGTGTAAAACAGAGCTACAATCTCTCAGTCTGGATTTATACCACAAGTGAGTGTTATTCAACTATTCCAGAGCATTTCTGAAGCGCTTACACCAAGGCTCAATACGTGATGCCCCTGACTTACACACACATACAGTATGTACGTACATACGTCACCATGGCTGTACCTTGACAAAAACATGAGTTTAACGGGAACAGAGGGGAAAAATAAGAACCTGCTCTTCAGGGGTGGTTCTCCACCAGAACCCAAGAGAGATTTGACCAGTTGATCGTTTGAACTTTGTCATTCAGGTATTGCATCCACTTCACACTCTGGGGAGACCAGAGTACAGGGATTTATCCAGAGAGATTGTATCTGCCAGGTATTTGATGTAAAAGAGTGCATTGGGAAAATGCTTGAGTATAAGTATTTATCCATGAAAAGTACACTAGGGATTTTGTTCAAACAGAACCATCCATGTGTGTACCAGAGAGGGTGCATAGTCTTCAAACAACAGGATTGTCCTTGGAGTGACTATCCTCTGGATCAACCAAAAAACATTTAGCATCTGTTCTGGGGAAATAAGCCTGTAGCAGGATCATAGGGCGCCACACATATGTTGTTTTGACTAAGATGTTGGAAGATGTGCAAAGATAATTCAACATAAAAGACAAGGTGACCGTCACAAACGCATCGTTCAAACTGCAAAGGCTCGCAGACGTTTTAAGAATCCTTCAAGACAGGGAGGAAGAGCAGGAGGAGGAGGGGCATTATGTAATCATAGATGTCAGACATCTTAAATGAAACAGAGGAAAGTTGCATCCTCCCATCTCACCAGCCAGCCTGCCACGCCCTCAACCTGGAAACACCAAGAACACTTGCACCCAATCATCGCCTGGCAAGTGGAAGCAGACAATCTTCAGCTATCAGAGACAAGCTGATAGTTCCCAGTCCAACAAGGTGGAACCCCACAATGGAGCGACTGAATACCTGCATCTAGACATGAGAACAAGACCTGCTGGTAACCTGCCAGAAGCAGACCCAAATAACTCACCTTCAAGTAAATCACCTGGTTTCCCTGAAGCCTGTATTCTCTGGAATCACCAGCAGAGGGCGACTCACTGACTGCTAAAAGAAGTCAGTTTCTATAGAAGTCTATGAGAAAATGACTCTAGTTCTCACTTGATTTATAACGTCAGTAAACATTTCCAATCTCTAGTTTCAAGTCTTCTTTAATACAGCATGATGCTCATTTGGTAAATTGTGGTCCCATTTAGAGTATAAAATAGACGATAAAGCACCGTATACATTGGAGTGTGGAAACAGCGTGATTGACAGCTGGTTCGTCAAGTTGGTGCATGTTTGCAGGTGTAGGTGTGCGCGCAGTGGACGAGGTCTCAGAACTCGTGAGATATTACAAGCTGATAGAATGGCCTCCCCAGAGTGTTGGTGCAAACAATTTCGATTCTCCTCGAGAGGATGGTGCACGAGACCAACCTACATCCCTGTAATCCTCCAGATGCTGTCGTCAGTAGGTTGAAGCAGAGGTTTGGGGGCATTTTTTTCCAAATGCAATGTTGCTCATATGCTTTATTGCTTATCATATGTTCAGATATCCCCAGTGGAAAGAAGGCCGATGTCGTGACAGACCTAAAAAGCCAACGTAAACCTGCGACAAACTCAATTCTCCGCATGGGCACATGCAGACAAATTGCAGGGACCCAATGGATGACAGTGATGAAGTAACGGGATACTTCCCATCTCTGAAAACAGCAGCAGTTCTGAATGAAGCGGAAAACTCTTTGCATTCGACCAAAACCGACCTCTTCAAATCATCCCTCCACCTGCTGTTGATGACAAAGATCTCCCTGAAGTACAAAACAGGAGGGGGAGGAAACTTTGATATGCAGTGACTGCAACTTGATTCCATAGAGAGAGAGACAGAGAGAGAGAGATGTCTGTCCCACACACACACACACCAAAAATCGTATGTCTCTCCCTTTTTTAAATGCTGTTTCTCTTTGAAGCATTTCTGTTGTTGCCTCTGTAGTTTGAGTTGAGTCACTGAGCTTTGAGGTAAAACACAGTTTATCCTGCCTAAATCTTAAACTTAAACACACACAGGCATGCACGCGCGCCTCTATGATGAACATTCACACTCCTGTTATTATGTGGAACACCAGTTTTTGGTCTATTTTCATTGCTAAATGTTTCTTTGGGCAGGTTACACTTGGACAGCATATAATGTTTAGTTTACCTGCACATCTGTATATTGATCACTGACATTGCATTGAAATGGCATCTGAGTAAACTAATGTTTGCCATATTGGGGTTTTATGTGATTTTAATGTTTTATGAGTGTTTTCTCCCTTTTAGGGAAAATTATTTTTCCCCCCTCTTCCACTGGGCAACCAGATATGTTTGTTGATGGGACATGAATTTCACAACATAATTCTTATTTTTGTATTATTGTATTATATCAAGCCTCCATTGCTTATCCTTGTTTTCCTGGTTATGATTTTCAATGTCAGATTTTTTTCCTCAACAATTTTCACAATGTTTGGACTCGACTTAAACAGAGACTTAGGTAATTTGATAATTTCGTGTTTCATTGCTGGGTGCTGGCTACCTGATAATTTTATAAGGTGGATTTATGAACCACAAAATATATATCATATCAGCTTTCTGGCTTTGTTGCACTGGACACAGACGGTTTTGAATTTGATTACTGTCATGGCTCATGCCGTGAGCTGTGTTAACTTTGATTATTTTTATTTCCTTTGTTGCGATTCGCAGTACTAGTCTTTTATTCTTGTGGCTTTTTGCTGGACACTTACGCCAACCTGTGCAGAGCTGACACATGACTAAACAGACGAAGCAATGGGATCACTGAGGCTGTGTCCGAAAATCACCCCCTAACTACTATATAGTGCTTTCGCCATTTTGTAGTGGTGTCCGAATTCTTAGTGAAATTTCATATACCCTATATAGTGCACTGATTGTATCCCAGAATGCATCGTGAAAAGTAGTGGACATCCGATGGTCACTAACCGAGCAATATATACCAATGATCCATTGCGCTCGCTGCGCCGATAAACGGCGGAGGGAAGAGACGAGACGACGGCGGTGCAGCGCGAGCGCCTCTCGCAGCAGCAACACGTCTCAGCCTTCTCTCTCTTCTTGCTCTATTTCGGATCATGAGGCAAAAAACTAAACTGTGCAACACCTGCCAAGCTTGACCCTGCGCTGACCATCATGGAAAAGTCACTGATGATAAATCTCCCTGAATGTCCACATTAAAACTATATGTACCGTGGTGCTTCCCAGAGATTACACATGTAAATCTTTTTCCAGCTGTATTGGAGCACGAAAAAAAAAAAATCTATTCAGCATGTTAATGCCACACTGAACTCTGACTGAATGTTTAATTCACTGGCTAATTGACTGATTTACCTTGAATGTGCTACTGCACATAGACCTGCATTCAGCATCTATCAATCATTCCCGCATTAATTTCGAGACATTAGTATAATTACGGCAATCAGATGAGACCACTGTCGAGATGATTGGCAGCCGCTTCATGCCATTCCACTGCGCGTTGAAGAAAAATAAAATAAAATCCAACCTGCTTATCCTCTTAAGCGAAATGCAAAACAAACGCGTGGAGTGCTGCCAGGTACAGTTGGAGGAGGGAGCAAAATTAGCAGCATCCTCCATGTGGCATGAATCAACAGGGTTTATGGGGAATGTACTTGAAATTGGAAAAGCATTATCACTAACTGCAAGAACTGTGTGAGATTGAAATGTTACACGTTGTTTTGTGTAATGCAGGATAAACCTGGCATTTGGAAGATATTTTATTTCCCCATTGCGAGTCATTATAGGCTCATAAACCATAATGGACCTACAAGTGTTCAGCTCCAGGAAGTGACACACTGTACTGCTGCACAGAAGCCCATGAGTTCTGTGAGGGAAAGGCCGGAAGCTAATTTATGCGAATCCAAAAAAATAATCTGAAATTCATAAGTCCTACCTGAGAATTGGCAGATTTCTATGTATCTTCACTAATTAGTCTTTTTTATACAGAGAGAAGGGGTCGCATGGGGAGACAGATAGTTATACCTCAGGGACATCTCCCTGCGTGCCTGGCTGATATCCATTTCCAACTCTGCTTTGTTTGAGTGGAGAGATCAATACTTTGTGGAGGGATACAATAAAAAGAGGAAAACAATTAAGAAAGAAATAGGACAAACACTTGAAATATGTTTCTTTAAAGCAACACAACACAGTGTGTGTGCACTGCCTAGTAATTAAATGGAAGGAAGACAGTAACTCTTGCTCCAAAGTTTTACTGTGTTTGAACGTGCTTAAATATAGAAAACGTCAATAACGTAACATCTAGTCCCAGAGTTTTTTCACGATCTCTGTGTTTGTGTAATTTTTAGTTATTTCCAGCATTTCCTCAATATATTTGATATCTATTCAAAAAAAAATGTATACAGGAAAAAATCACATACTGTGTGAAATATCATAATATAATATAAATATTTTTATCCTCAGATCATTGATTCTGACAAGAAAAAGGAAGGAAAGATTAAAACAAATATTTAAAGCAAAAATAGATGGTAGAAAGGTGAGGAAGAGCCACATAGGAGGGATCCCTGTTCAAGGACAGACAGACTTAATCAATTATATATGTATATAGATGGATAGATATTGATTACATCTTAAATGTTGTGGGTGAAATGTAGGAGACACTGGACCACCGAACCGAAGAGGGCAGACTGCACATGCGCAGAGGAAGTTTTACTCAGGGTCACCATTCACACAGAGAGCAGAGAAAGATTCTGAGAGCAGATGAAAACAATATTCAGAGTTATGATGATTGTCTAGTACAGTTCTTCTAATTATATATTATTATATTTAAATAATAAAAGGCCATCGCAGCAGATATTTCAACAAGTAAAGAGTAAGAAAAGCACAGGAGTTACTTATAACGTTAACAATGGTTCAGTTCCGTTCAAGTGTCCCAGCAAGACATAAAAACTGCAGCAGCTAAATGGATTTCAGCCATTAGTCATTTTATTATTTACACATGTGCTTCTCCTACTGTACTGCGACATGTCCAAGTGTCTGCAGTGTGTGTGAACAAGGCCTGTACAGTTATGAGATGATAAGTGAGAAGAATTGTTGAGTGTCCACAGGCTCAGGCAGGAGAGGACAGTTTTGTTTGGCTGCATGAGCAGAAGGAGAATTAAAAGGAGAAGAACTCTTTCACTCCGAAAAACACTCCAACAGGAGAGTTTTATAATGTTGTGGAGAGAATAGATCATGACAAACAACACTTTAGCCACCAGCATAGCTGCTGTGCAGGGCTGAGAGATTCGTAAAACCCTGAGACTGATCCCGAACAATCTATCAATATGATAGAATAATATATGAATTAATCTAGACACTCTTCAAGTCCTCTAAAAGTGATCGATAACATTCTCGCATTGCACTGACTCACCTTAAGTATCTCTCCTCTCAATTCCTCTCATCTGTTTCTTTGGCTGCTCTGGTGAGGAGTCGGGAACGCTCAGGCCGACTGCCTCTGCTTGTCTCGATGGATCAACTCCTTCCTCTTCTGCTGCTCCCTCTGAGCGTGGGGTGCCGGTCGAGCCACGAGGGAAAGAAGAGAGCGGAGGAGAGAATCCGATTGTTAGAACAACGTGTGTGTGTGTGTGTGTTTAAGACATAAAGTAATAGAAATAGTTTTGAGAGTTTCAGTGGCGTAACCTTCTTCTGTAAATCTGATTGCCCTCCTCCATTTCTCTCAGGTATGATCTGATCTTCTTCATGTAGCAATCCAATCATTGAGTGAATTCAGAAAGCCTTGCCGAACACTTTATTCAGTTGTCTGGTCTTGGTTACATAATATTTACTGTCCAAAACATGAACCTTAAGGTTGTGGAATATTTTTGCCCTGGAAAAGAATAAATTGTATTGGGAGAAACTGATCGACACTTTGTTTTGTGTGAAATACATTGACAGAGAGTGAGAGTGAATATAAATAATAACAATATTACAGAGCTGTGGCACCTGCAGCAACATGGTTAAAAACACTCACTGTTCACTACTTTGAAAAGAACTTGCTGCTCCTCTTGGCCAAGTGTGTGAACATAGTGTATTGATAAAATTAAGATGATCCATCCATTATCTATACCACTTAATCCTTTAAGGGGGAGCCAATCCGAAACTGACATTGGGCGAGAGGCAGGGCTAACCCTGGACAGTTCGTCAACGTATCACAGCGCCAACATACAGAGACAAACAACCATTCACAAGCACATTCACACCTATGGACAATTTAGAGACTCCAGTCAACCCAACCTTTATCTGCATGTCTTTGCACTGTGGGAGGAAGCCGGAGAACCCGGAGAGACCCCTTGCAGACACGGGGAGAACATGCAAACTCCACACACAGGTCCTGGTTGGGTCGAACCAGGGCAATACCCACCACTGTGCAGCTCATAACTAGATCTATCAAAGCAAATTAAGTGCATTTTTGTCATTAGAAGTATAACTATGTTCAACTGTAAGTCATCAACATTCTGACAAATTTGGACAAAAATCCCATGGTACGGCAAAAAGAAAAGAGTTGAAGACTTAAGTATAGTATAAACAATATTAGGTCCATATTGCAGGGTATAAACATTCTCTAAATATGATAGTCCACTTTCTGTATACTGATTTTATTTCCTGATTAGAATTTAACATCTGTTCCCTCTCTCTCAATGCCCGCAGTGCCAAACAAGGTCAGAGCTGGAATAACATTAAAACAGCACTGGACAAAATCTTGGTTCACAGACTTGTCCAAAAAGACAATCAGCAGTAACAAGTGGATGAGAAATAATTATTTATTACAGATTTAACAGTTGATATGTGATGTCAAAGTCTTGATAGAGTCTTTGGAGCTTGGACTTGATGGGGAGACATTGTAGTTGAGGGTATTGGCCCTGAGTAGCGGCAGAATAAATCCCCACATGGAGTCTAGTAGAGAAGCCATTATTAAAAGACAGCAACAAGATCATAGGCTAACAAGGCAGGTGTGTTACAATGCTATTGGATAAGAGAGACCAGCTGATCACAATGACAGACCAGTGAGATGATAGCAAGGACCTGGAAGTGTGTGAGAACGAAAGGCAGGAGGAATGACAAGTTAAACTACGACCAAAGCAAGCTGTTACATGCCCCAGCAAGGGCAGAATTTCTTTGTTCTCTCCCATCCTGTTGTTTCTTTTTCTTTTCTCTTGTATTTCTCTCTCCAGGTAAAGTGGTTGATTAGTGGCGCTTCCCCCTGACGGAGCTGACCTATCATTGTCCACAGACCCAAGAATAAAAGGGGCACACCAGAGGGAAGAGTCTCCCTTGGCTCATTTTTGTGAGAGACCACATGTCACCTTCAAGAGTTGGTGTATATACAATGTTGAAGGGTTTGTGGTGGGAGTTTTGGAAAGGGTAGTTTGGGGCACCCTTTACATTTGCACTTCATCTGCAGATCAGCTTTGTTAAAAACACTAGGTTATTTTGTTGGTACCATTGTGTTTTAGTAAGAGAAGTGAGTAAGGCCTTTTGTTTGTTTCTTTTGATTCTCAGTTAGGACTAGTTTTGTTTTATTTGATTGCATTGATTTGGCACAACCTCCTTCGTCCTTTCCTCCCCCACAATTTTGACAACCTGTTGTTATATTACCCAATAAATCTTTTACATTCAACTGCTATTTGACTTTGACTTGAGTTTTTTTTTGATTGTTTGCTTTCCATCTCTAGTTCCCCTAGACCCGAAAAGGTTGACTCAAGCATTAAAGTTGTCTTCCTAACTGAATTTAAACTACAGCTTCATTTTAATGAACGTGAATGTTACCTAAAATACATTTTAAAAATTCAGACAAAATGGAGATGGAGTGTGCCAACAATAATATGTATCACTTTGCTCAAAAGGGCTGTACGTTGTTCTCTATTGAGCGACCTGGTGTGATGAGGTACGATGGGAGAGTGCGTCTTTGTAGAAATCAGTTCTTTCAAGGATAACATGTAAGAAATACAGAAGATTAATTGTGCATTTACTTTGTATGGTTATGAAATCAAAACAGTGATTTGTCATCACTCACATTCGCAGTGATCTTAACGATGGAAGCCATCTATTCATATTTCACTCAAAAAACTGGAGATGAAAGGCCAGACTTTTCATCCCAGGTTGTACTGAAGCCTCAAAGAGGACGTCCCTTTTAACTAGCCATTCTATTGGTGTGTTGTCATATGGGTTTTAGAATAAATGAAAGCAACGAGGCCACAGATGAAATATGCGACCTTCAGAGTTATAGATCTGACACGCTGACCTGGAGGAAATCAGCAGATTTGTTATTGACACGCTGGTTTGTTAAATCCTTTATAGCCGCACATGAGGCAACGTTTAAAGGTTAACTAGGGCAGATTTGAAACGCTGCCTCATTATCAGCCCGAAGCCATGGTGACAGATTTAGTCATTGTGGAGCTCAACCGCAGAGACCAGTGGCCCTCATGTCCATATCCAGACAATAAATACATTTTTAGGCTAGTGTCAACAGGATATGATTCAACTGGAACTTGTGCATCACATTATGATTCAACTCGTTTCGTTCTCCAATGAAATTGCAAATGGCTCCACAACACAATAGCTGTTTGACTTCTTGTTTGACACTGCGTAGGTGATGACCCCGCCCCATGCTGCTGGTACAATGAACAACAGACGGATCTCCCATGCGGTCTACGTGGAGGATTTGTTTAGGACGAATGCTTTGATCAACACATTCCTGTTGGCGCACACGGAGCACAAAGTTCCTGTCTGCGAATTTCTGACAGCCCTGACATCTCTCTCACCTCACACACTAGCAGCGGGAGCGGCACTGCATTCAGGGATGTTTTCTTGGTGACATGCCAGGGACACGTGTGTGTGTGTGTGTGTGTGTGTGTGACAGAGATGAACCTTCACACTCATGACAGTATGATGACAGAGAGTGAGATGGAGAAAAATAGAGATGTACAACATTGTAAACAAATCTGCGGTGGAAAGAGAAAATTAAATATACATTACATATTCTGGTTTTCCAGAATATTCTGATTTAAATGCTACTAGCAATAAATAGAACGGGGAAACAAAACATCATTGACATACTACAAAGACGTTTTGTTGTTAAAGTTCAATGTTTTGTTGAACCATCCATCAACCCCTATCACCTTCCCATGTGGACCACTCTGTCTTTAACAATGTCACCTGACTCTGTTTCCACCATAATTACTTCAACCACTAGAGATATTCGCCACTTGAACACAAATGTCATTTTGAGGCTGATGCTGTTATTCTGCCTCAGAAACAGAGACACCTGTTAAAGGTACAGCTGTGTTGATTATGGCTACAGTCACTATCACAATCTCAATGACATTTTTGTCATTTGTCATGAATTGGACATGAAGAAAAATACCACTCTCATGGCTGTACATTATTGCATTCTAGAATGTGTTCAATTAGCTTAGCTAAGTATAAAGACTACAAGCAGGTGGGGAAAGCTATACCCTGGCTCTGTCCAATCCCCAACTCCTCTTGATTCAGGTACACATTGGTAACCAATAAAATAATTTCACCATTACTTTGTGCAATCAACATTTACATTTACTTTAATACATTAAATCAGCAAACTCGTCTATGGCCACTTTGGTTTGCACACAAACCAAAATATACAAATGTCAAGTTGTGTTTTCACCGAAAGATACATTGCTGCAACCAATTCTTAACCTCTTAAGGTCATGTCACTTGTCTGGAATCTCACTGTGACATTTATTAAACCAGCAAAGACTCCAGAAAGTCAGTGTGCCCAGAAAGAAACAGCTCCAGCATATATAATTTTCTCAAAAACCACAACTTTGACATGGTGAGTCAGGAGAGCTGTTTTTACCTGCTTCAGTTTTTTTTTTCTAAGTTAAGCTTTGCTATTAAGCTCCTGGCTGTAGCTTTATACTTAATGGGTAGATAGGGTGTCAGTTTTCTCCGTTTATTTTTTTTTTCAGGAGGAAAGTCTATTTTCCAAATTTGATCTGAACCACGACTGGTATATTTTATATACTGTCAATTTCTTCTGCTATTATATCATTAAGTACACACTGAAAATAAACAGTCCAGCCGGAGCAGCTGTGTCCAATATTACAACTGTGTCCAAACAAAAAACAGATCACTCCCATGAATTCCAACATTTTCGAAACTGCAACACTGCCGAACACACTTTATGACCCCTCCATTTATTTTAAATTTAGCTTATTCTCGTGTCATTTTTTTTACAACCCTATGGTGCCTTTTCTGCAACCCCAATTCCTTACACAATTACCCCCTCGGACCTTGCATGTCCCTGGTCCCGCCTTCAGGATTGTGTGAACCCTTCAGGCCAGACAGCATCAATAAGTGCCTGACAAGCCTTGGAGGAGCCCCATTCCCAGACAGTGGTGGCAAGATAAAAGACAAATGAAGAATAATTGACTCACAGCTCTCGGCCAAAGGGATTAGTATGACTGAATTCTTGGGATCTCTTCCACTTTCTCTTCCTCAATCTCTGTCTGTCTCACTCTCTCCCAATCTGTCTCTCTGCCTCATCTGCCTATCATGGCTCCAGCAGCACCGCCTGGAATAACAGTTCACCACATAAAACCCACCAGAATGGCAAAACTTATGTAAGACATCAATAAACGTCATTAGAATCCAAGGGGAAGTAAGTGACCTTATTTGAAATGGCATCTCAGAGTTTACCCAGGGAAAGAACTGTGCCTCTGATAATACCGTATGGTTTCTATTCTCTGCCGTCTTCTTCGAAGATGTTGAATATGGAAAGACATATTGGACACAAACATTTTGTATAATCCAGGTACTCAAGGTTCCTCTTGTTTACACATCGTTATGCAGAATGCTGTGATACTTTTGTCTGTGTTTGAAGCAGCTCATTATTTCCAAGGGTTCACCAAATCCGACAATCTCTTCAGTGAGATCAGTAAGCGTCTTACTTGCAGAATCTGCAGTGTCATGTTAAGGTGTTTCTTCTTCCTCTCATGGAAAGACTTTTGTTGCAGAAGGGGCAACTGTCATCTGAAGTGTTACACTGGAAGCCTGTGAACTTTTGAAAACCCTGATGAGTTGTACTATTACTTCTAGCAGCACAGCAGTCGGCACTCTGGGTAATTGGGGAAGAGGAGCCAAAGCACAGTTACAGTATACTGTGGGAGGAAAATGGGAAATGAGATTTCTTCACTAGAATGGGAACCTGTGTGCCCTAAATTGGAGCTAATTATTTGTAATGCTGGTTTTGTGATAAGCAAAGGCTGCAGTGACCTGTCAGTGGGCCATGGGGAACTTCTGGTCCCCTATTGACCTCCCACCCAGCCACTGCATTGTGCATGCACTATATGTACTGTGCAACCTTCAGGTTCCCATCAAGTACAGTGCACACAGCAGGCAGAGTATAGCAGAGTATAAAAAAAAGCTTTGCAATTAAAGGAATACTTCTTAGGATAGATGAGGGTTCCAAGAAAATAAACACTACTCTCATATCTGCACCCTAAATACAAATCTACAGCCTGCAGCCAGTTAGCTTAGCTTAGATTGTACCATTAACAAAGTCTTTGACAAAATACCAACACTCAATAACAAAGCTCACTAATTGACATGTTATATCTTGTTTGTTTTATCTGTGAAAAACCTCAAGTATAATAATGCCTGCATTTACAAGGTGTTATATGCTGGGCTTCTTTTTGGCCGCTTTGTTCCTTTGAGGTTGCCAGACAATCAGCAGGAAGTCACATTGCCCAGCCAAGAAAGCATAAGCACATAACCTCCTCTGTAGAGCTGCTGGTACGCAGATTTTCTCAACTTCCCAACACAGCTGGGCTAGCTTTTTCCCCTCTTTTTCCAGTCTTTTTGCTACTGTAAGCTAAGCTGTGGTTTGTAAGTTTATATATAGTGTATATACAGTATGAAAGTGATGCCATTGTTGTTGATTAATGCTCAGCAAGGAAACATAGTCAAACTATGGAACTCATTATAAACATTTTGAATTTAACAACTCATATGCAGTGTGAAACACTGCCAGATTTATAACAAGCATGTTGGACAGACTGGATCACAAGAATATGCCCTGCTTTATGAATGCTTTGTTGCTTCTGCAACCCTGAATGAGAATAAACCCCTAAAGAGTGCAAACATTCAGCTGCATCCCCAAGGCAGGTGGGAAAACAGTGGGAACAAAAGCATCATCTGTGACCAATGGTCACATAAAGTTATGGGCCGTTATGCTCCTACCGAGGACAAGGCCTTTTATGTGATAATGAAAGACCGGCCTTGGTTGACAGTGTTGCCCTTGGTGCAATTTTCTACAACAAGTTAATCAAATTACCAAATAACAATTAACACCGAGTGAACCTTGGGCCTTGTTGCAAATCCAAACCTTCCTTCCACCAGATCCTGATCATGATATTTTCTTTAATTGAACACTAGATGGTGACTTGACACACAGGTTCACCTGCACATGCTTGAATTAATTGCTTCACTGTTGGATAATTGGTTTTGGTTTACTATAGTGGTCGGTTCTTCAGTGAGACGGATGGCTGTTGTTATTCCTGGAGCCACACCTCCCTCATCACTATGGGGCCTGATTTCCATCCATCCATTTCATCCATCCTCTGGTTTAGGGATCCATCCATTCACCCAGCCACAAATGTATCCTTCCAAGTACAAACCATTATGGAACTACATCATCTAGCATAATACTGCCAGTGGCCTTGTGCTGCCCAGTATCCTCCCCCGATGTCCCCAGCTCCCACTACTAAAGACATGGAACACAAATGTCTCTCTTCTAAGTCCACGAAGACCATCTGTGCTCCAGACAAGAGGGAAAAGCAGAGTTGAGTTGCTGCCTGCATGCAGGATGTCCAGGGTGACACGGATCAATGTGAGGGGTGTAGATGAGTGGACAAAATGAGCATTGATTGCCAGGAGGCGGCACACTGCTGAGGGGGGGCAAGGCTGCATGAAACCCACTGAGGGCATCGGGGAGTGATGATCGCCAGAGCTGGGAAATTCCTGTTTGTGTGAGGATTTCTTTTTGATTTCTGTATACATCTATATGTGAGATCGCTCTGCTATAGTAAAATCAATTGAATGCATTCAAAATTCTCATTACTGCTGCACAAATTCAAACATTCCTCAGAAGTTGTTATTCTTTGGAGGTCAATAAATGGCTAGCACTTGCAATGGCTTTTCGATAAATGTATTTATTATTTATAGGAAAAAAGCAAAAATATAACAAGCCAATAGTCTATAGCCCCTGTGTGCTCCTTCATATCTCATTATTTATCACCCCTGCTGATTTTCAGGACATTATTACCACTTAAAAATATTTGAAACCCAGGCTGGACAGATAAACAAATTCTGCAGAAGATCTGACTCTAGGCAGCTTGTAATTGCACCAAATTATGCTTGAATAAGAAGCATTTGTTTAGTGAATTTGTTATACAATTTACTGACATTAGCAAGAAAAAAAGAGTAGTACTATCAGCAGTAAATACAGTTTCACATCTATAAAGAAAGCTAACACTATGTACATTCATTTACAGCTAAACTAACATGTGCCCATTTTTTTCTTTGTATAAGGTGCATTTTATTTTAAGTTTGCATATATTGTCAAGATCACTATACCTTGTACTATTTGCTCACCAACCTGTAATTGTGTGTGATAAAAGAGATATGCAGCAATTTTTAAGGTTCTGTTTGACTGATAAACTAGAGTTCTGCAACGCTCTCAGCTTGTACCACGAGACGGCCAATTTAACATCTGATGTAGTGATATGTGCCAAAGCTGTACCACTGATGGACTGGAGAGTGCATTGATAACCAGGCTCGAGCAGTTTTAAAGACGCTGCAGGCGTATGAATTTTTGCCTTCATTGCCTGGCATTAAAATTAAGTTGTCTAAAGCTTTCTTTACTGTTGCAAAACTGCATGGTAAACACCCCTAAGTGCAGTTTTAGAAGATATTAAGGTATGCACACACTGATATCACAATACTATGGTCATTGGTTTTGAATTAAGGCAGAAAAATAAACCAATGGCCTGCTCGACTGTGAAACACCATCAGTAAAATAATCTTTAATAGGTATCCTGTTTATGAAGACAGTTAGGAATTAACAAATCGTTAAATAAGACAAATTTAATTCCATATTTAGCAGCATGAAAGTGACTATGATATAAAAAACAATATTTCAAAACACTATCATTAACTATTATCAGTTCATAATTATATGGAGTCTTCTGGACTTGGTTTTACTTCAAATAGCAGTGTTCAGTGAAGAGAACAGGAAGCAGGGTGATCTCCCTATCATCTCCTCTCAGCTGCTCTTGTTAGAGGTCCTCATAGTGAATCATCTGATCCATTTTATGATCCACAAATATGATTTGACATCGACTCTAGCCTGGCACCAAGAATGCACTGGCTTGTGCACCCCGGCTGGCCGGGATTAGCTCTATAGCTCCTGATATTCCAAGGTGTGGTCTTCAAACTACTAGCCAGGCCTGACCCTGCATTGCTCCAAAGATCAGGTGTGCTCATGGTGTTAAGGCCCAAACAGGGTGATGGTCCAAGAGTGCAACAAAAAGTACATGTGTGGAGGCTAGATGGATGGGTAGAACTTGGATGGGTAGAACACAAGAACTTTACTCGAAATAACAGTGGTGTCTCTCTGGCAAAAAAAAACTGTCATCAGATCCCCTCTCTTCAGCATTAAAAATTATGAAATTCTTTGGTGGGGAGAAGTAAATCATGTAAGTCATGTTTTCATGACATAACACCGTATTCAGTGAGTCAAACTAAACTTAACCATATTGTATTCAACACACATTGTTTTACAGGAATCAGCAGATTATTGGCAATAACCATTTTAGCTGTTGTGATCAAAAGTAATCTATGTTTTTTCCTAAATTATCCTCAATGAATGGAAAGTCAGAAGATTTACAGTATATCCACCTGCGATCAATAGTTGATTAACATGAAACTTAATATTAATAAATCCCAACTAAAGATGATGAATTAATAGAAATGCTTAAAAGGTGACACATTGGAAATGATTTGGCCACTGTCAAATGTTTTTTATCTGACATGATTTGAATACAGTCATTTGATTGTCCATAGCTAAAAAAAACACTTTTAATGAATTACACACTGCTAAACTATATTCTTAAAAAAACCCAAATGTAATGAATTTGAATTTAATTATGTGGCAAAAATGCCGCACAGGTTCTGACCCAAATCAGATCAACCATTCCATTTCTGTCTCTACTCACAGTTTCTATCACTAGTAACCAGAGGACGCTGAACTCATCGCAGTCATTTTCAAATGACTCGCCCAGACAAGAAATAACACATAATAACCAAAGAAAATCAAGAGCCCCCAACACAAGGTGTTCCTAAATGGAGCAATAAGTGTAACACTTTGATTTGATGCTGAATATTAAAAATGTTTTTTTTTACTTTCAAAGAATTGTAGCCTAATTTAAATGCTAATTTGGGATATTTTATGCAGCGCTGTGATGGGAGATTTCCTTTTCTTTTTTTTCTAGTAAACTCATTATACAAATGAGATGCACTCTTCATCCAGCTTTGAATCACTGGGGAAAAGGTGGGTCAGCTTGACTTCATAGTCATGACACAGAGGTCTGAGAATAGCCTGGAGAAATGACATTTGTAACCCTGTCTCTGAGCTGAAGAGCTGTATTTTTTTTCTTCTTCTTTGTTTTACCTCTGGCTTTTTATTTTTCTTGTCTTTAAGCACACTTCCTCAACAGCTCAGAATGAATAAGGGCAGACTGGAAGCTGAGAGATTTCTCTAAAATGGAATATATCAGTTTTTTTCAAAGCATTTAAACATTTAAAAAAAAGGAAAAATACTTTCAAATTACAATTCAGCTAATTAAAAAAAAAGTATTTACCCAGTTACACTAGATGATTATTCTCTGTTTGCTCTTTTTTGGGGTTTCATAACTCTGATCAGTCACAGTGCGTATCAGTGCTGCTGTCGTGAAACATTCAGAGCACATCAACCATTGAGCATGAATACTTTATAAAGCCAATAAAGCATGCATTTATGGTTGCTGCAATTATGGTGAGTCATTCCCCTGTGCTGTCCCGCTGTTAACATTTTTATAATTATCACCATTTCGACAAATTTGTACTTTATTATAGATGAAGAGTGATTATCAGCTGTGGTGTTTTTATTGAATTTTTAAATGTTGTCAAGCACAGTGTCTGAATGAGAGAAGAAGAGAGGGAAAATTGATCATGAGTTTATGGGCAGCATGTGGATGAATGTGAGCGTGGTGGCTGTCAGCATCCACACATGGTAGACAGATGATTTTGAAATGTATTGATGCAGACGCACTCGCACACATGGTTCAACTCGGCAAAAAAAAAGAAGATTTGAGTTTGAGCTTGACACGGTAAATGCTTATTGTAAAAAATATATAGTAATCTTTCGTAATATATATATTTAATTTATCTTATTATTAGTTAGGTTTGGAAAAATTTACTCCAGAGGCATAAGTCTGATTGCTGTGTGGGTTGATGCTGATTGGCTTGACTTTTGGATGACTTTATTTGACAGCTCTATTAAATATTGAAATTTTCCTTATTCCCACAAAATAAATGGCTACTATAATAAGATCAATGAAAGACCATTGAATTAGGGCTTTAAAGCATATCTGCATTTGGCTTTAATACAACTTAGGACACTAAATTTTTTTTTAACGTGTTATCAAAATGATCTTATGCACAATAGATCAGTGTGATGTAAATACAATGGAGCTGAATAGGCCCCCAGAGACTTTAATGCTACATGATGTGATGATATATCTTTATTGTACTCTCCTCTTTATTGCAGAGGTGAAGAGACTAGGTCCTATCATCTACACCTAAGCACACAACTGCTGTGGGTTCAGATGTTTTCGGTCTGTCAGATTAGCCAGAGTGTGACCTGACGTGAGTGGACATCATGATTGCTGGATTGTACTGAGATTATAATTTTGCTATAATTTTTGTTTTCTGCATATACAAAAAAACAAATGCAACATCCAGTACCCTGAAGTGTCAGAAGTACCCTCTGAGCCAAACAGAAATTCATGCGGCAGTGTCCTGCAAATACCACTTGTGGCAGCAGAGGGGTGCTATTATTGCAGCTCAGCAAACGTTGTTTAATCAGGCCTATAAAAGCTTTATTCATAACACTAATTTACTTTACCATTATTAGTCAGGTATGATATATTCAAGGATGCTATTCTACTACATACTGAAAAGACATACAATTTAACATAATGCCAGTAAGTCCTGTTGACAAGATACTTGAAGCGAGCACAGCCTGTCCCCAATCTGAACAGCAGTATTATCAGCACTTCTATATCCAGTAAATACCTCATCTTTGTAGAAAACAGAAGACATTCTGCAGAGTTCATTAAGCTCTTGTTGGTGTACTGTCTGTGCTCTCTCTAATTTGAATAAGCTTAACCGGACAAAGGTTTTTATAAAGGAAAATTTATAAAGGAAATTTATAAGTCGAATAAACCTAAACCAACAGAATAAATTAATGTAAAGGTTGATTGAGGCGAGAAAAGTGTGATGAAATTCTTTCTGTACTGCATGAACAGCATGATAAGATATTATGGCCACATAATCAGTACATCCTAATGGAACTATAGATGAAAGAGCCTTGGCTGTTCAAAGAGGCAGTGAGAGCCTCTGAATACACTGAGCAGTGCGCCGAGAGAATGTGTTCCTGGGTGACCTTGTTCTCAGAGACCTGTTCAAAGCATCCTGGTGAAGAAAACAACAATTATTGTCATGGGTGGGCGACGAGCACCTGGAGAAAATTCACAATGGAAGACAAAAACTCATTATAGTGCCACGTTTGCAGAGAGAGAGAGGGGAAAAAAACCCCTCTTGATGCCAAGCTTAAACAACAGAGGTTAACACAAATGAAGGCGCTCACACTAACAACTCAAACTAGACATCTGGCATTAAGTGTTAAGACATGCGATCTTTTGGATTGCTGGTTTCATCTGTTTGTTAAAGACATAGTTTTAGGATTTAGTCTTCATTTTTTTCCAATTTGTAACTATTAAAACATTTTGGGTAGAGATGCAATGCATTTGTGATATTTGTCACTGGATTGGATGCAAATATTTGGAAAGTAAAGACATCATGAAAACATTTTCTCTCAAAGTGATGGATATGAAAACCTATTTTTCTGTTAAAGCCTTGTTTTATTAAACTGTTATGTCAACTGTTAACTATTCCTTTACTCTGTAATGAATATTACATTGTTGGAGTACCCTACTGCCCCATACATTAGTGGACCTATAGGTGGTGTGAATGTTTTAACACTGTTTTGTCAGAACTGTAATTTAATAGATGCAGTATGTTAGAACAACTTGTTTGGAATATCACTTCACGACATGAGACACAGACAGTTACACAGTTTGGGGGCCGACGTCATTAGCCCTTGATTTGTCCTATCTGTGATCCTAACCTTACAGACGTTAAGTGTGTCATGATTTGAATGGCAGGATAATGTAGGGTTAGCAAAGGTTACAGTACCAGCTAATGCTAATGGGAGCTAGTTATCCCAGTCTGCTAGATTCCGGTCTCTGTGTGGAAAACAACATCAGCACTAAATTGTTGTTCATAGGTCACAATATGTTAATAGTGCATCACAGATGTTGCCGGCTTTTAAATGTCAACTAGTGCTACAGGAAATTCCCCATCCAGAGGCCTGAAGCATTGCTACTGTTTCCACAAATATGGATCTGCCATTAAATCATCATTATTTATGTCCTTTTTATTAGTTTTAGTTCTAACTGTATATCATTATAGTTTGTATTTTCTTTCACAACACCTATTAAGAATATAATCTTAGTTGGACTTTATATTGATAACATTCGAGTCAGACATGTCAGAAGTATGCCAGAATTGTACTTGGTGCAACACAGTAAGACTTGTCTTTTACAAAATGTCAGCTTTAGAGGCCACAACAAAGTGCACAGATCCTTCAGACAGCCTGGTCTGTGGTTTGGAGATATTTGGAGAAGGTGTATTCAAAGCTCGACGAGTGCACTGAAGTGAGTTTGAGTGTCAAAAAAGAAACAAAGCATTTATCTGTGCGCAGGAGTGAGAAATTATTTTCATAGTTCGGGGGATGTAATGTCAGCGATAGCATCAGGTTAGGCACATACTTTCCCATGTGGGAGGATTATGAGTGGAAGGTACAGCCCATTGCTTCCTAATAACATCCTCTAATATCTGGCCGGCTGCCCTTGAGGTTGTCCACTCAGAAAACATTGCAACTTTTCACCTTCATCAAAGCACCTCCCCCTCGCTCCTGTCTCATCCTTTACTGGCGATGAGAGGGGTGCGTACCCCTCTCCATCAAAGAGATTGGGCAGTGTTGGCCCTCTGTTCTACTGCAAAGGAGAAACCCATTTTTATTCCCTAACCTGTCAGCTTGAATTAACTGTACAACCCCAACCTCTTAGCCGAACCCCTGCCCATTACTAGCCACCACACTGTCGTCATGGTTTTCTATTTCTCTCCCTGGTCTCTCTCAGCTCCGACTCTTCCTCCAGTTCATTATATCCAGTCCTTTTCCCATCATCATGCCTTTGAGGGCATGATCATGAAATGCTGAATCCTGCTGTCCTTTTGTGGCTTGTGTTGCAATGGCAGAGCAGGCGGGGTACATCCATTGAATTCAGAGGACCAACCTTGATATCCTACCTAATGGCTCAACTCAAACCAACCCACCCAGTGACGTTATGTCCCCGAGCCCTTTGCTTTCAGATCTGGCTTCTCGGGTAACTTTGTGATTTGTGCTTTGAATACTTTCATCCCCTCTTGCACTGATCCGTCCATCAGAAGTTTAGCCCACTCACTTTTAAACTCTGCCGTCATTTGTATTCATCACGTTCAATTTCTCCCACTCTCTCTCGCCATGATGCCGCATAATAGGTTTTGTGCTTATATGGTGTCGTAGGGTTTCTTTTTCCAATTAGCATGGAATCATTTCTCCAGCACTAATCCCAAGACCCGCATATAGCCAGCTCCCCCATCTTTGATTTAATACTTGCAGTGAATCTTGGGGAGTTGAAGGGGCAGCCATGTTGGAGAATCCCAGCAGCCCACAATGTGTTCACATTCTGATTGCTCGTACTTCCAGTTTTAGTGCTGGTTTTATTCGGTCCCCCCCAACAATGATTGGTGGTGTTACTCGCACTCAATTCAGGAAGCTCCGTGTTCAAGGATGAGGGGCTCTGGAGATTCTTTTGAGGGAAGTTGGGAGAAAGGATAAGGATGGGAATTTGAATTGACAAACATGTCTGTTAACATTAATTATTAGAGGAATAAGCCCCTTGAGATGAACCATCCCGTTTTCTAAGGGGGTCCTTGACACAAAATGCAATACAGAACAGCACTGTTACACCCAAACAGACACAGACATAAGCTCTCCAAAGCCTATCCCCTCCCACACCCACAGATTCCTCCATATTTTACAAATGCATAAATACACATGCGCATATACTGTATATACCCATATATACAAAATATCCATGTAGAATTAGTATATACTCATTGTGTGAGTAGATTGTTTTAAGATGAGCAAATAGAGATGCCTTAAAGACATGAAAAGGGGTAATAGATTTGAGTATGCTGGGCAGACTTAAATTGGAATGCATGTTGCTTTACATCTATATAGAGTCTGGCAACGGAAAAAGAAAGGATACTCTGTGTGTTGTAGATTATTTGATGATCTGTTTGTAATTGAATAATGGAATTAAAGGGAAAGAGCAAAAAAAAGTTGGACAACACTCAGTGAAGCAGAAGCATGTAGCACTGATCATCCCTGAACAGTGCACAGGCTTTGCTGGGCCTGGAGAGGGAGCAGCGAGAACCTTCAAGCTCAGCTGTATTCACTCATATCCTCAAACCACTGCTCCACAAACCCGCCATCACATTAAAAAACCCGCAAATATAAAGCAAAACAATAACATTACAAGCACAATCCCCTTTTGTTTTCCCCACTGGATTGGTTCTGATTGAAAAAGTATAAACCCAAATTGTGCGAAAGAGGCTATTAGTATGTACTGTGCACCATGTTTATTATCATGGACATCTGAAACGAATTGAATGGATCAATTGTGTCTGGTCATGGAAAATAGTCCTCTTCTTTTCATTTTTGGTTAATAATAAAACCCGCTGGGAAAGAAAACATTCAAAATGCAAATTGTTAACCTACCCACCACGCACGCACACACAATAACCTACCATGATTAGATGGGGGACAAGTAGAAAAAAAAATCAATTTTGGTTAATTCTAACCATATGCTTTTCAATCCATTATTCATTAATTACTGTCATGATAGGTAGTATTGGGAGTATTGGGTACAAGCCATTGATTCAAACATGTTAGAGTTTTCTGTTATTAGTCATAGAAATTAAGCATATATGAAGTAATAATATTTTGTCCATTTTCCATTGAAAATGTCATAACTGAACAATTATTGAAGTATTACAGTTTCATCACAACATTTTGGGATGGAACTTTCTGTCTTTCCCCAGTTTGATTGATGTTTTCACATCTGTGTTCTCTCCAAGACAGTTTTTTTATGTAAATACTTGACTCTGTATTGTGGGATTTGATTGGATTTTTGTCTGAAACAATTTAATTTAAAAAAGTGTAAATAAGGAATATATATTACCAGGGGCCACTGGGGCCTCCCCAGTCACATTGTCACACTCTTAAGTACCTAAATCACCAACTGACATTTTTGTTTCCTGCTTTACAGCCATATCATTTCTAGAGATAAGACCAGAGATTCCTAGAAAAATACTTACCATACATACTTTTATTCAAGTAAATAGTATGGAATTTGTAACCTGGAATTTTAAATTTGTGGTTTTGTAATTTTCGGTATCATTTTAAAAGCAAGCTGGGAAGGCTGACGGTATTTGACTGCAAGTCATTTGTGAAATTATTAAGGTCAATTTTCAGATGCAAGCTAGTGCATTTGGTCCTTTTGTCAATATTTAAAGCAACAGGATGATAGTGTGTCCGATTGAGTCTAAATAAATTACATATGTCATTGAGTGTGACAATGTGGCTCATTGATGAGTTTTTAATAGTTTCTGGACAACAATGGAGCTCTCTGGCACAGAGTGGAGTATTATATAGATGTATTGACTGACTTGTGGCTTTGGTCTTTACATGGGATTTGGTAATCAATAGAAAAACTTAGAATATTGCCATCTTTAGTGTTTAGTAATACTATCACATTTGGGAAAGCTTGTCATCGTCTGGCTTAAGAAAAACAAACATCTGGAAGAAGATGGCACATGAACTGCAGTGTCAAATTCAAAGTGTCACTGCGCAATAGGAACATCATACTACTTCTATCTTTAGTAGTGAATCCAAACAAAATTATAGAAAAAAACGAGAGGATTTTGCTGTGTTATAATGACAGTTTTCTTACTTTAAACACACAAGGTTGATCATCTTTCATTCTAAAATACAGCAGTTGGAGAAGTTTGGATTAGATCATCATGGGCCTGTAAAAATAAACAAATTGCTCTGTTAAAAGTTGTGGATTGTTGCCCCGGTGCTTTTTTTATGTCAGTGGAAACCGTTTCAAACCTCTACAATTGTAACATCGGAGACATCAGGCAATCACTTAACAGTAGCATTAAATCAATGTCCACTTCCATTTTCTGCGGCTGGATTGGGAGCAGTCACTTAGCAACTCCTGACCTTGGCTGCCACGTTGGCATGCATGAGCAATTTGCATCCCTCACGCTTTGATGTGCCGCCGTCTCCCCTTCTCCATCCATGCATGAGCAACTTAAAGATTTCCTGTCCGGGTCAATCATATTGAATTGCAAACTGATCAACTGTGACAAACAGCTCTCTCACCAAACAAGTTCACAGGACGTTGAGAAAACGTATCACCTTGCCCAGGTGCAGTCACCTTGGCCATGAGCAATGAGCTCTGATGTTGACTGAGTAATTCCTTCAGTTGCTACCAAGACAGCTCATCTAAGAGATCTGCATGCAGATTAAAGCCCCTTGCAGAGTATTTACCCGTGGCCAGTTAGCATTCACACCCACAACAGCACTCTTAGGGATTTTACTAGACTGAGGGAAAGTGAACACATTGAGAGCTCTTCCCTCCATCACTGAAGAAACTAGAATAAGCAAGCCATGAGCGAGTCATTAAAAGACCACCTGTTCAGCATCTGTATCTCGGCCGTAAACTATCATATCCACAGCAGAACACCTAAGACCCATGCAGCATGTACCAACTCAAGCAAACACATATGAGCACTTGCACACATGGTAGGAGTTCCATCCACAGGCACACCATTGGACACATGCCTCTGGTTAAGGTGATGATACAGAACATATGGTGCTGGAGAGCCTGCTAAAGCCCTCGCAGACAAAAACGAGGATTCCTCAGGATTGGTGTGTGAGCAGTTTATGCAATGAGAATTTTTTAGAATTAGGCTTTTGGCAAAGGCTGACAGACTAATTGGCCTGCTTCGTATGTACAATTGGTTTTTAGGCGGCCAACTTTTCCAAGGGAGAACGCTGACTTAATAATGTAGTCATGTATTAGGTCATTGGTGAATTGTTAATGTAGTTGCAGTGATTATCCCCTCCCAGAATGGAGGATGCTGTCTCAGTCGAGACAATGAGCCGTTAAAGGACATGTGATGACAGAGATAGATAGATAGTTACTTCATTTATCCCAAGCTGGGAAATTTCGATCATCAAAGATATTATAGATGTACTCGGGATCAGTTCTTACATACCATTCAAATCACACACTGAAAACCTTTCCAAGCTGACACTTTAATTAAGTGTATTTTTGGAATAAATCCTGTTTCTCCCTCCAGGCAAGGAAACACTTTATATCTCCACTTTTTTAACCTTTGTTGGATCACGGTGATCTCTGTGCTGAATGCACTTGACCAGTACCTTAAGAAGATGGGGGTGTGTGTGTGGTACATAGGCAGGGTTACTTACATGCACAAATAATGCTGTTCCTTTATTGTCTGTTACTCTTTTTTGCTGTGACCTGTTAGGTTAGTCTTAATCTTATAGCATGATTTCATTTAAATAGCTTATCTTAGACAGCTTTGCTGTCTTCTGTCAGGAGAAATGTGACTGAATGAACATATTGACATCAAACCACCTCTTATATGTCTGTGAAAAAAGCCATATGAAATTCCACAGGATTTTCAATATGTAACACTGGTAAAGTAATAAATATTCACCCTGGAAAAGTTCATGGCTGTCCCACCACATAGACATAATCATTTAATCATAACAACTGAGCCACACCTGAACCAATCACCTTTCTCCACCTTGCATCTCCCTTATTTCCTGTGAAAAGAGGGAAAACTTTAAACCATTCACATGTTGCCTCGCCAGCCACAATAATGGAAAGATCTCACCCTGCTGTTGAAACCCTCACAAAAAGCCCTCAGCTTTCACTCACAACCAACATTGAAATTTGATTCTGGAAACCTCTGATGCATCTGGATATTCGTGAGTGGAACCTCACTGGACCTTGTTGAAGCATTTTAGCACCACTGCTAACAAAGGAAATGCTAACCATCCATGCCATGCCTTCACCAACAGTTTAACATCAATACTGGAATTGCTGCTATGTTGCTGCTGTGAATGAGGTCTTTCAGATGAACACTGGTGAGCCATGATAATGAACATTGATGTGAAATTTAGTATTACATTTACCCTAAGGAAATCTTGATATTAAAGGCTCATGGTAATTATGCCTGTTTCCCTAAACAGGTCATGTTTTTATTGTTGGAGCACTGTTGGAGATGGCGAGCTGATGCTGAAAGAAAACCTTGAACACTGGTAGGATCATACCATTAGCCACTCATTAACTTTGTTCACTACAAACATTTCAATCACAGAAGTGTAACATTTGTTGGAAATAATTATGGGTTTGGTTTTGATTTGTTTGAATAAATTGTGAATATTGACTGATTGATGGTTTATTGCTGAGTGATGACTAATTATTAAATGTGCACTGTACAATTATTAAGAGACTTAACTACTAGTAAATGAACTGGTAAATGGACTGTATTTATATAGCGCTTTTCTAGTCATATAGACCACTCAAAGCACTTTACAGGAAAGTCACATTCACCCATTAACACACATTCATACAGCGCTGGTATTTACCACACATTTTTCTGTCACATTCATACTCATTCATGCACTGTCGGAAGAGCCGTCAGAGGCAAGTTAGTGTTAAGTGTCTTGCCAAAGGACACAACAGCATGTGTACTGGTGGGATCGAACCGCCAACCTTCAGGTTGGTGGACGAACGACTCTACGTCCTGAGCCACAGCCGCCCTGTGATAGTGGCAATTTGTTAATTTCTCGTTGATTAACTTCAAGTTTTTTTTCAATACATTACCGGTAACCACAGTTCTGTGTCGTGTGTTTCATTAATCCTCAATCAGCTCCCACAGTTGAACCTAAACTAACCCTTCACTCTTTATATTATTGTTATTATTATTATTAATAAACCATTCTCACTTGTAAGTGCTACATAATTTTGGTGAGCTAGCCAGGAGCTGATTTGAAGATCAATGAACTTACATTATTTTGGTTATATTGAGTAAACTTGTGCAAATCATAGAAGTAGAAATGCATATTAATGAAACAGACATATAAGAAGTGGTTTGATGTCAATAAGTTAAAAAATGAGTGATCTATTGACAATTCAAACCTTGAAATATGCATATTAAGGCAAATCACTCACTGCTAGGGATGCTACGGAATTTGTCTTGGTTTTTTTCACAAAGTAACATGTGAAAGATGTGACAGGATGTAACAGACATATAAGAGATGATTTGATGTCAATAAGTTCAAAAATGAGTGATCTATTGAAAATTCAAATCTTGAAATATGCATATTTCAAGGCAAATTGCTCACTGATATGGATACTTATCTGATATGGATACTTTGGAATTTTGTTTGACTTTTTTCACAAACTAACACCTGTGAAAGATACGACAGGATGTAACAGACATATAAGAGGTGGTTTGATGTCAATAAGTTCAAAAATGAGTGAGCTATTGAAAATGCAAACCTTGAAATATGCATTGTAAGGCAAATCCCCCACTTTGTTTGACTTTTTTCACAAACTAACACCTGTGAAAGATTTGACAGGATGTAACAGACATATAAGAGTCTTTTATCCTCAGTACTACCCCAATGCCTGGCTGTGGAGGAAAAATCTTTTTAATTTAGGAAAGTTCCTGACCGAGTGAAACCACCCAGAAATATCTAAGTGGCAGCCATGATAAGCACTACTTGAGTTCTCTACATGTTAGGGAAAGGTGCTTGTCTCCTTTAGCTGGAATACATGATGCCGTCCCACAGTTCTACATGGTTGCAAAATATATTGACCCACTTCACCAACCTCAAATGTCGCTTAGCTTCTCGTAAGTGCAGTTGAATTCTCCACATCTTTCCTTGACATTGTCACAGTTTTCATTGAGTTCAAGGAAAAGGTTCTGTGTTTGTGGGTGGATGGCTCAGCCTCAACTGGCTCCTGGTTCAACTCCACACTTGTCTCCAATCATATTATCGACCTTGTAGTAGAAGAACTCAGGCTCTTCATCCAGTCATTCCCACATTTTTAATTCCCAAGAACTCTCCCCCACTAGTCTTCAACCACCTCTAGGTCTGCATTTGGGTCCAAAACAAACCAACCCTTTAGTTATCATTAGGCAAAAGTCCACCTGTCTGAAAACAGGGACCCATGTTTCTTTAAAATACAAAAAAAAAAATCTTAAATGTTTCATGTCGTAGATAATGGAAAGCTGGACAGGTGTAGTAACAGTGATCAGGGCTGGGAATAGTTAACGGTCCAAACCGTTTGCAGACAAGTTTTATTTATTGTTCAAATAGAGCATTCCCAAACTCCAATTTAGATCCATACCAGTGTATGTGGAGGCAGTTGGAAATGTAAACATTACCAAATTATTTAAATCTCCAATCTGTCATAATAATCTGTTGACTCATGCTGCATGTTACCGTATGCCTGCAAGGTGAATGAATGAATGATGGTGAAACATCAAGACACTTTCATCTTCTCATTAAAATATGCAGATGAATGCCATATTAAAGACACTGACAGATGTTGAGATGGAAATTCATTAGCCTATGAACTTGTAAATGAGCAACATTATCACTATTGTCATGATAGATGCTAGTTGGGGTAAGATTCTTCTTCTTCTTCTTCTTTTTGTTCTTCTTCTTCTAGTTCTTCTTCTTATTTTTTGTGTTCAGTCCATCATCCCAGGTGATATTCCAGACACCATCAGGCTGATTCTGAGGAACATGAGGGCTGATGGATCTTTGCACCAACATTCAAACATGAGATGGATGTTCCTCGTGGGGATACTTGTAAAATGTCAGAATTTCAAAATTTGAAATGTCATTACACTTGTTAAGATACACCGTAGAATAGATGAATCGTCTTGTTACAGATAAAGGCGCTCCTTCCATTATTTATGAGACTTGTTGGGACTTGAATATAATATTCCAGTAATTTTATCACTGATCATAACTACAATCAGTATTTTTATTTATACATTTTTTTTGGGGGGGGGGGGGGGGCGCTTAAAAAATTACCCGAAAGAGGCATTACGTCCAGACATCTCCTCCACAAGACACACAGGCCTTCTTGGCAGCGTCTTTTGATGATACCCGTGCACAAGAGGTTTGGGTCCCGGGTCACATCTGGCTGTGCCAGGTTCTGATCAGTGGTGATCAGATGGAGCTGGCGAAGCATCACACGCCAGCCTCAGTTCTCAGGGGGAGCGGAGGAGCTTAGAGAGGTGTACAGATGGTTTACAACAACTTATACTGTATATGCTCACCACATTTTCTCCTGTGATTTTTGACTCCAGAGTGTGCTTATATTTAAACTCTTTGTCTGTTGTAATTTTTGCTTGATTTTGAATCCAAAGGAACATACTAACCTGGTGCTACATTAGCTGAAGGCGGCCTTCGGAAATTAAAAGATTTAAAAAAAAAAAATGTCCCTAGCACCAGGTATCAGCCTGAAATTTCTTATACAGTCGTGGATCTATTGTGAAGCAAAGTCATCCAGCCGCTATCTTCATGCAAATCTATCAAGGGTGACTTAATAAGTTTTTATAAGTGCCAATAACTCTATAGTTCATTGCTGCTTTTCACTTGAATTATTTTTTTATGTGAATAAATCTCACTTCTCATGACCATATGCCCTTGGGTGTTTTTACCAGCTGCTGTGGCGACGTGGGGAGCCTGGAAGTTAAATTAAGCTTGATGCACACTAGATGGTTTCCAATTTTCAAATCATGGGAGACCTCACACATAATGACAATGACATGTGACTTATGTTTCGGATGTGTTCTACCATCAGTGTCCACACAGTGTGTTTGTTTCCTCATAGTTAGCGAATTGTGTTGTTGACAGGGATTTGGTGTCTGTCCTTCTCCTGGCTCTGACGGTTCGATAGATGTGTCAATTATTCAGATTGACCAATGCACTGCCGAGATATCGCCCTGCGTATTTTACATTGTGTCACTGGCAACTCAGAGTTCATTACGCCACACTACAAAGTGTTTGTCAGAGACAGATAAACACTGATTTCTTTGATAAAACAGTTGTATTTAGATGGCATAGATACTTACAGAGACACATAAGTCAAATTAAATTAGTTTTCCGGTGAGAAACCTAAACTGGAACAGCTGTGCTAAATTTTACCAATTTGGAGATTCTGTCTGACTATGTCCCTATTAAAACCTAGAACTTTGCTCTGCTTCACTTAATCAGCATAAAATTTGGCAATAATAATGTTCAGATGTTGTGGTATAGATTGCGGAAGTGTTGTGCATTTCTGCATTAATACATAGGGGATATTCACTCTAAAATTTTTTGTTTTTTTAAGTCGACACATGACATTTTAAATTTATGTTGTTCCATCTTCATCTACTCTGACCCAGTAAAATCTATACTGATTTGTACACATGTTTTGAGATCTCACAAGTGTTACCTTTATATAGATACCAGGATTATTCATATAGACCCTGTAATTGCAGAGATATACTCTTTTCATCTTGGGTATGTCATTTCCGAGCAAGGATATTCGAAAAGGGCCACAAGAGAAGCAGGTTAATCATGAGAAGGCAATTCAGTCAGGATGCAGGACCACACACTTGGTGATAAAATCACCAATTGAGCGTTGATTCACAAGACACTGACCGAAACGTCTGCGATCAAATGTGACCGTCGGCATCAACTGGTAGGATTTCCCGTCAAAATCTGACTCCAATCCAGTGGGTGACATTAAGTATACATCTGTAAAATTCAAAAAAATAAAAGTTATATAAAAAAAGTAAATGTCTGTAAAGCCCTCACAGATAATAACTTCAGACCAGCCTCAAATGGAGAAGTGTCATTGTTAAGTGAAGGTGTGTGATGGTGAGTGGCAAAGTGACACAATGTTTTGTCTACAACAGAGAAACAAAGGTGTACACAAAATCTTTTTTCATGTGCATTGTTTGCACAGCCTCTCCCTTTTGATATGACATCAAAAAAAGGGATATTTTTACATCACAGCCAAGAGTAAAAGTATTGCTTTTTTGGTCTTTTATAGCTACACATTTATTTCAGCTCATTCTTTGAGTTGCACATATAATATTTCCCCTGTGTGATATGTATACTTGACAAGTTATATTTATTTATCTTTTTTGCCCATGTATCCCTCAATTGAGGCGCATGTCATATTGCATTTCACTATACATAATTTTACTTATTTATATGAAATTAAATTGTTTGAACATTGTCTCCTACATTTCTGCCCATTTTGGTGTAGAAACAAGGTGGATAGAAAGACACACCATGTTACTTTGTCCAATGTCATAGCCATCACTTTTGTAAGTAATTATTATGCAAGCTACTGTGTGTCTGCAGTTAGTGTCTGCATGTGCTGAACAAACAGATGAGAACAGCTGTGCACATGTAACGCATGAAAACACATTAAAGACGAACAAAATGCTTTTCGTAAAGTGATCACACATACAACTTCAGCCAGTCTTTAGTTTTTCCAGTAGGTTTCCTGTTTTTTCCACCCTAACAACCCTAACTACTCTGAATTACCTTCCGATTCCATTCACCTGGCCGGCCCCGCCCCCACACTCACCTGCTCCTCATCAGCTGCTCAGCCCTTCAGTATATATCCCGGTCCAGTCCCTCGCTAGATTGTTTAGTGTGTAGACCTATAGCTCTCCAGCATTTTGTCATTCTGAGCCGGATCCTGCCTATATGTGTTTTGACCTTCCTTTTTGGACTTTCCTTCCTACTGGATTTGTTTGCTACACCTATTGACCACTTGGTTTGACCTCTGCTTGTTCATTAAACCCTGTTTCTGCACCTGAACATTTCTGCATCTTCTTTTGTGTCGTGCTATTGGGTTCTTGCCTGCCGTTTTGTGAAAGCCTGACACAGTGAAGAGTAGAGCTCAGCGAGCAGACACTGGGTTGTGTATCAAATGGGGTTTCAGACTGTCTTTGCGCTCAGCTTTGGGCTTGGTTCTGCCGAGGGATGGGCTATTTTCAAATGTAACTTAATAAGGAAATTATTTAAATTAGATTCCATGTAGCAACTCACTAGCTCTGTACATCTCATGTCCTGTTTTATTTTGACATGTCACTTACATTTCCTGTTGTTCTAGTTCCCGGTCCTCCAGTTGTTGACACTTCAGTTCACTGACTGGTTGCGGCCGTGTTGTAGGACCACAACGTGATACAAGAACGCAACGTGATTGGTTGTACACTAGATGCGTATTTGCATTTCCCCCAGACAGTGGCGGATATTAAAATGTGGTGGAAAAGCGAAAGACGGTTACTTACTGTATGTTGGCATGATAAACATGTTAATTTATTTTTCAAAACAATATGAACTTAATTTTGATAGGTCACGAATAAAGTTGTCGTGTGATGTGCACTAGAGTCTGCAAACACAACCCTGACCATAACCTAACCACAACCCTGACCCGATTAAAGGTAAACGCAGATTTTAAATGCTTCTAAAGTGTCAAATCAAAGAAAATACAAATGATTTTACATCAATTGTCCACCATCTTAAGAATTGCAGGAGAAGTGACAATACTCAGGCCCGAGTGGTGAACCAATGAACGACCTCATTCTCATCGTGCTGTCGGTCTCAGACATAACCTCGACTTGTTCTCTGATCAGTTCTTGTCCCTGTGTTTTTCTCACCCTATTCAGTAAAACATACCCTCTCCAATGCCAGATTTTCATAGTTGGCCTGATATATACTGTAAATCTCTCCTCCTCTTCCTTCTGTAACCTCTTCATGTTTGTCTTTGTCTCTTTGGTTTTTGGATTTTGGCCTACTCCTTACTGTCACCTATTGCCTTTCCTGGACTGACTCCATGTGTGTGAAATACTTAGTTTTTGAACTGTGTGTAAAGGTTCTGCCTTTTTATTTAGACCCCTGGCGTATCCTGTGTCATCTCAGTCCCATCACTCAGCTTTTGTCACATTTCAAGAGTTTGATGTGTGTGTGTGTGTGTGTGTGTGTGTGTGTGTGTATATATATATATATATATATATATATATATATATATATATATATATATATATATACATACATACAGTGGGAAGCTGGACAGGAGAGAGTGATGCAAAAGCCTGTCTGTGGTCATTTAACAGTAATGGACGAAATAAAGCAAACGCTTGCAAAAGGGCGAGCCTCTTAAAACCCCAATCTACTAACCAGTGAGGAAAAAAAATAATTTATTATTTTCAGATGTTACTTGCCTGTAGTTGACTGTTAGGCACATGCAGAGTTTATATATATATATATATATATATATATATATATATATATATATATATACACACATACACTCACACACACGAGCACGTTGCTCTGTGTGGTGCAAATGCAATTTCTTATAGTCATCAAGGATTTAGTGTTTGTCCTCCACCCAGGGCAAAGAGTTGGGTTTTTTTTCTGGTAACTGTTGCTTGACACTGTAGCTCAGCAGTGACAGATGCAACAGTACTTCATATATGCACACAACAGGAATTAACTGAAAACGATGTGTTCTCTGTGCCTTCCACTTGATCCTTGTGGGTACTGACCGTGCCTGCTGCACATCTCAGCCCTAATAATACCCACATTGTAATGCTCAGCCAGCCTATAGCTATTATCAGTTTCTTTCTCTGCCAAATCTATTTACAGCAACCCCCCAGCTGTTTAAATTGGAAGATTACTCCTTAGTCCATACAATTTAGAGAATGCACAGCATTTCCATCTCTGCAAGGCCTTGAAATCAATATGTCAATAAACCTACATCTTTTTTCTAGCCTATTACCCTCACTGCTGGGTGCATACCAAGGAAAGAGGGCAGGAATATGCATGAATGCTCGTACTACATATCTCACACGCACTACATATTTTCATTACTTTTTTTATGTATCCAGTTTTAGAGATTGTAGATGTCATTAATAAGGTACATTTTTTGGGATCAATTACTTTTCTTTTCATTCAGCCGCTCCTCCGATAAGAATAAATAAAACCGGCACAGAAGAGGGAGCAGATCATTTTTCACCACCCACATTGTCTGAATGTTAATCATTTAAACTTTGTCACGTTACGCAGTGAGACAAATTTCAACTGTAACTGATTTATCAGTTGCTCTGCTCTATGAAAACTTTTGTGACTACAATTTGTACATGACATTAGTTCTCTCTTTGAGCAAAGAACACTCGCCTTGTTTCATTCCTAATGTTTTCCGGACTCTGGCCTGGCTTTAAGCTGGTTCAGCGTGCAGCCCGAGCAGGTTAACAATTTATCGCACATTACGACAAGACATGAGCCTGTCAGGCTTAAAGCCGACAACAGCACTCTGCCTCACCTGCTCGTCTGCTGCGGAAACCTGCTGATGGGGCTGAAACTCTACGCTTCCCTTCTCTTTAACAGATAAGGATCCAGACCTCCTTTAGTCACAACTGCCCCCCCCCAACCAAACCCCCGTGCGCCGCAGACCGACACACAGAGCTTCCTACAATTGAGCTGGCAAGGGAAATGAGGGCAGACAATCTCTGATCAGCAGTTCTAGTGCCTTTTCTCTGCTGTCTTTATGAAAATGAGGTGCTGCGGTTCCCCCTCTCTTCACTCGCCAATTGTGTGACTATACCCAGGACATGGAGATGATCAATTACCCTCAATGTCTCTGCCTCGTCGAGCTCATTCACGTTGCTTTAATGAAAGAGAGCAAGTCTGATAGTGTGGACTCTCTGAAATCGAGGAGGAAAAGAATAAAGAGAAAAATTCATACTTTCTCCTTTTTTTGTGAGGGGGAACAAGGTGTTGAGGAGTCGCCACGAGAAACTTAAGTATCTTGAAAGAACAAAAGCACGTCACAAAAGAAAAGTAGATTTCCTATCAGGTGCCTGATGGCTGCCTTTGACCTTACTCTGGTGCATTTTTCTTATATTGTCAGTGTGTGCGGAACATGGGAGTTAAATTGTCCTGCAGGCAGAGGCATATCTAATTGTTCAATGTTCCAGCTAAATATGGAACCCCTAAGTGTTCATTAATAAAAGAATGATACATTATGAATAAAAACTAATCATGGTAATTACATATTATTTCAAATTTCCATTTAATTACGGAGGATCCCCCCCCCCAAAAAAACCTTCTTTTTATTTTACTGTCACATTTTTCATGATTCAACCAACTAGCTGCTTATTCTGCAAATTAACAGTGCTAGTACTGCAGAACTGTCAGGAGAATAGGGAAGAACAGGAAAAGGTGCAGTTGTTCTGACTTATCCGGTGCTCACAAGTTAGATGAAGGAATATGATATACAGA
Organism: Scophthalmus maximus; assembly: GCF_022379125.1. Taxonomy (NCBI): domain Eukaryota; kingdom Metazoa; phylum Chordata; class Actinopteri; order Pleuronectiformes; family Scophthalmidae; genus Scophthalmus; species Scophthalmus maximus. Next base: position 6,221,806 of record NC_061532.1, read on the forward strand.
TGGTTATCCTGTAATTCTAGTATTGATGAACTGGATACTATTGCGAGACAGACAAATATACCTCCTTTTTTTTTAAAATTCGCTGAATGAACCGTATTTCTTTGAACTAATGTTGAAATGTTTATAGCAGCAGAACATTGGTGGGGCTGAAACCAACAGGCAGCAATACTGCCGCATGGCAGCAGAGAGGAGCAAAGGGAATGATGGAAATATTTTTAGCTTTATTGGACCACCGAATTTGGAGGGTGTGTTTGGTAGAGGATTGTTGAGAATGAGCGAGTGTGTCACATGAGTAGAGCAGTACGGCTCGAGTCGACTGCCTGAACTAGCCCGCCAGTGTCGCTCATCAGTGTGACTGTTGGATTTCATTTAAATGTCACAGACAGTCTGCTACTGGCGGCTTTGCAGCTGTTTCACCAGCGGTTTATTGAGAGTGCTCATGGTATAATAACTCTGTTGACTAAAATAACTAGACGCCCCGTTTTAGGCGGGGCGTTCTAAGTCCTGACATTTAAATGTCCCGGTTCTCACCACAATTAAGTTTCTTGTGGACTTAAATGATTAGCATGTTGTTTCCCACACGTTATTACGTAATCAAATATTAAAAAAAAAAACTCAACTCACTGGCCAATTAGTTGTTTGTTGTCAATTCTGTTGTGAGTCATAGGCCGAGATGCTGCAGGCTATTTAAAAAGATGTTCAAGAGTCCTTGTGTCTTTTCTTATGAGCTCCAGGAGGCGTAGAAGCTTTGCTTCATTAGGCGCCCGGCAAACGGAAATGCTGCGTTCATGGCGTCCATCGTGTTTACAGGTGCGCTAGGCTCTGAAATAACTGCCATTCATCCTTGTCAAAAGCTCTGTGCTCCATGCATGAGCAGTAAACTGTGCACATGCATGAATGTGTGGTACACTTAAGAGTCCTCTGTCAAAAGGTGGTTCCTCTAACCAACATGTGCTGACTTGCAAAATGGGTAGCAGTTGATAAGCTTGCTAGGCTAAATTGTGCAAAATAAATTACCCCCCTTAAAATGTAAATCCTATGTTGAGCTCTTCTTCATAAAACTGTTAAAGAACCTGTTGAGACAAGAAGAATACACGATTGGCTGTGAATTGACTCGGGCAGAACTGGTGACAACTCCTTCGTCGAGAGGAGTGACATTGTAAAATAATAATCTTTTATGAAAATTAAGTCATACACATCTTTGTTATCACAAAAGTAAGGATGATGAAATAAAAATCACAAATGACTGACTTGTGAAAATCTACTAAATTTCATAGTTTATTGGTTTGTTTAAATTTTTGCTTTATGTCTTTCAATGTGGATTTCTTAATTTTACATTTATTTCGAATAAACTGCTCTTCTGAGAGGTAGTGGATGAAATGTAAAATCCAAACGCAGACTGTAAAGTATGTTATTTACTCTTGAACTGTAAACAGTAAACCTTTTGGTTTAGGATGGGGTTCCACAGACCTTTTAAGCAGTCTACCACTTTTTTTTCATATATCCAAAAGTTAAGATTCCTGCCCCAGTGATAGAATGTTGGATTAGTGAAATCCCTTTACAGCGCACATATTGGTGCTGTATTATTACAGCTTACTCTTGTATTAGGCTGGCGACCTGTCCAGGGTGTACCGTGACCCTTAAATGGATTTCATTTCTTTTTTTTTTCTGAAAATATTTTAAGGGTTAAACTAGTGCTCATCCACTATTCATGGAACACCAAACATCTAGGATCTGGTTATTTCAAAATGATGCCAGAATCAAAAGGAATGGTTAACATGGCTGTTGTTGCATCATCTCCACAGCCACAAATGCCTTTTGAGGCTAATTATTTGTAATTAAGGATTTTTTTGTTGTTGAAGGTGTCAACAAAGAAAATTTTATGAATTCAGGAACGGTCTCTCAGCTCCAGGTCCTTTTTAATTGTGCAAACGTTTTTGCTCTGTGCAGGCTGCCCAAGCCAGATTCAGCCTGGGAGATTTATTGAACCAACGGAGGCTTCAATCAGTTTTGCTGCTGCTTTCAGTTAATTTATGGCTGAAGCAAAGGGATTATTGAGTGCTCATGCAAACTGAAGACGCAGAAGACGCAACGAATTAACACTTCAAGATCATTTTTTAAAATGATTTGGAGGTTTTGTTTTCTCTCAGATAGCAAGAGTAAACATTGAGGTAATAAATTAATTTTGGAATAGATTTTTTGGAACAGGCGTTATTTAACCTCGTGATAAAGGGCAGCGTAATACATCCAAAGCAATTTCAAGTTTGGGTCTGACAGCTTTACTAACTACTAATCAGCTCAAAATCTTGCACCAGTGTAAAAGAGAACTTTTTGGCTATTGCTGGAATTTGTTTTGATGAGGTTGACTCTTTTCTTTTCATTGTTGAGTAACATTGTGTTCTGCCGTTTAGAAGAAGTGAAATGCTTTAGATAAAATGAGACTGGAACAGATGAAACGTCCTGTTTTATCGGATCGTCTGTTTTGTCCTAATGTTGGGTTTTTCATTTCTGCATAAAATATGAAAAATGTTTCAGAAATGAAATCAAAGCCACACGTAATCCTGTTAGTCTGAGTGTTATATGAAATGTACAATTCTTTTAGTATTGAGTAGTGTCTGGTGTTTGAAATGTAGTGTATATAGGGATGACCATCAGTTAAAACAAAATTGCAAAGTGGGAGAAGCCCTAGGTTCAAGACGCATTTTTTCTGTATTCCCATTAAATCATTTTCATTAAACGATATCTCCAGTGTCACCTGACATCAACACATGATTCTACTGAAATTACCCTACAGGCTTATGTTATGGCTTATGATATTGCAGTTTTAATAATTTAGAAAGAGAAGACGTGTTTGTTTTCAAATATGCTTGGCAGACAGTTGTAAGTAGATACAACACCCTCCTAAGGAGCTAGTGTTTCCATGGTTAAGGTGCCTGACGGAGGTGAGGATCAGAGCAGCAGCTAATTCAAAAAGGTCTGGTTTTCAAGTTTAACAGAACGTGTCAGAATTGTTTTTTTTAAAGCTTCCAAAACTTGTTTTTTTCTGTTTAATCTCAGCAGCACATGTAAGAGAATTCTCAGTTTGGAGATTAATGTTTTGTTGCTGAATTTAACCCAAAAGTCATAGTCTTCTGCCTCAAAGTTTGTTAGTACACAGTCTTGTACCTTAGCTCCTTTTATCACAATCAAAAACACCATGACGCAGTTATTAATCTTTTGTACTGGCGATGCAGCCTGGAGAGATTCACATCGATCCAACTTGTAGAAGTGCTCCACATGCGAGTCAGCTAACTGGGAATCTTACTTCTGAAACCAGTGTTACCTGAAATAACCCTCCCCTCCACAATCAGCTACAGAGATTAAGAAGAGAGTGGGGAAAACCTGTTTTCAGTAGAATTCTGTCAGTAAGAACCTTGGGGTTATCGTTGAATGAACTGTGGTGGTACAGATTTTTTTTTAAATTCCCTGAAACTCCACTCAAAGTTGAAATTCGCTGAAGCTAAACTCACAAAAGCAATTTTACTAATCCACTAAGATAGTTCTACATTTTTTGTATAAAAATTTGTAATAGTTTTCAAAACTAAAGATAACACATTGTGTTTATACTGTTTTTTTTTCATTTTCCTTCTTGCATCAAGTGTTGTTGCATACACTGCTCCTCTATGAAAATGTTTAGCGTAATGCATCAAAATTAAGTTTAATTTAGAAGTAGATTTATTATATTATTATATAGTGTTGTAAAAGGTTTATTTTGTGTTACTTCAACAATGGATATATTTAAAGATGTATAAATCAGTGATAACCACACATGACACACTGTGATGCACATACTTAGCATCTCCATATTAAGAAACTAACATTGCATTGGACTCCTTAATAATCCTCCCTCATTGAACCCAGGTAACTGGTCATAAATTATGTAATTTCTATTTAATATTTTGAGTTTGGTATTACATGTTTTTTTTGACACTGTATGATGAATTTGAATCATTTCATTTTCTTTTTAAAAAGCTCACCCAGGCTTTTTTTTCTTTTCTCCCTCATGAAAAGCTGGCACATTTCTCTGTCATACAGGTCGTCGAGAAATGTTCTACAACTGTCTCTGCCAGCCAAGCAACATGGGGAAAGCATTTACTACGCTCACCAGTCACTCCAATCTTCAAAGGATGCTGTTAGCGCACCGCTTACATCGCACTCTATCCACACATAGTTTATCCTGCCTGGACGCGTCAGGTAAAGTGCTACATTACATCCTGTGTCAAGTAAACTCCCCACAAAGTGACACTGCTTAGAATAAGCACTATTTGTTATTTTGCTTTACACTTCCTAGCATATTCTTTCGGAGAGAGGGTGTGAGAGTCTCCACATCTGCTTAACACCAGGCCTCATGGGCGGAGGGCTGTCAGATTGATTTGAATAGGGCCGATCTGCATGGTGCCCAATGGTGCGAGGGCCCACTGTTCTGTTGCTGCCCGGCGCTCAGCTCCAGCATTTAAGGGATCGAAGTCTGTGCTCCAGCAGAGCCGAGTGGTTGTATCTACAACGCATCATGGGCAAATCTCATCTTTTCCCAAATGTGAGGTAGTTCAACGTGGAGTGAAGCTGCTCAGATTAGATTGAGGGCAGTGGGGGAGGAGACAAAAAATGGAGGTGTACCATCAGTAAAGAAGAGAAGTCAAAGACAGAGATACAAGTGGGCTTATTTGGGGGGAGCTGGGGCACAGAGCCAAACTTGCTCCCTTCTGTTGCCAGCACATTTCATTCTATTTCCCCCCGTCCCATCTCGCTCTCTTTTCCATGAGCTTTGCCAGTCACATCCCATTGCCCAGATGAAGCTTTGGGCCACTAGTTTGGATAGGATATAAGGTTATTTCACACACACGCCTGCCAAGTTTGTGATACTCGCCAAAATTGCCAGTGTATTATTTTCCTGGTTTTATGTTGTTTGAGCAAACAAGGGCAATGACTTCCACTTTGGAATGTTCCGCTGCATTAATACTTCAATGCCGCACGGGCCAGGAGAGCAGCAACATGATAAAAGAAGGAAGACATGGGTGTGCACTGTCTGAAATCCAGGGTTAGTGACGCTTTAGTCCCTTTGCTCACCATATTAGGGTCATCTATTGCAATTTGTACACGTGAGTGAATGCTTGTAAACATTTTTCTGTCGTCCTCTGACACGTAATGCTATAAAATCAAAGCAAACTGTATCATACTAATAAACTCTATGGAAGTGGAAAATAGCACTGAGAAAACAGCGGTCAGTTTAGAAATTTCAATCTGAGCACCCTTGCATGAACGAGCACTGCTTTTGTCGTGCACTTGGCAGGTAGTGTATATGTAAATGGCTCACTATGTTAAATTCAAATGACAAGTCAGCTCTGTGGGCTCATGTGAGGTGGTGATGAATACAATTAGTTTCACATCGCTAATGCATAAATAATGACTTCCCCTTGAACAGAGTGAGCATCCGCTGTCCTCTGCTGTCGTACGCAGCTCTGGATCTCACTCACAGCTCTCTGAGGGCTAATAGAGGTTGTCATGATAAATGTGAGGAATACTTTATATGCTATTAAATAAAATGTTATTTTTTTCCCTGCACTCAATTCATAAGTCATGCCACGGAGGTGGTTCATCTATATACCATGTGGAGTGGTGCTTACACTGAAGTAAAATGAGTGTTGTCTGTTCATGTCCACATAATGCAGGTATCAAACTGGCTCACATGATGGGATGCTCTAATAATTCGTTCTAAGTAGTATGATTGGTGGTCCCATGTAAAGGCTGATCAGAAGAGTCAATCAGATGACGACGCGCAGCAACAATGGCTACACCGATCTGGCTGTTCTAATAAATAAACAGTAGTGAATTCATAACACCTCTATTCTTTAAATTCTATTTGTATAAGGAATTGTCGACCTGGGAGATTTTTAAAATGAATCCTTCAATTTCATGTACATCAGACTAAATATCTCAGGAATGCTGCATGCTAGAGACTTCCTTTTTCATCAGAAGGGTTTAGCCTTTTTAAATGAGGTCTCTGGTGTGATCGTTTCCGTTACAGAGACTGTCCTCCAACTCATATGACCAGATAGGTCGTTTTTGAAACAGCATATTACAACGTATGTGGTCGTTTTAAAGTCCGCAGATCTCTAGCAGTAGACGTGGTAAGTCCATCAAGTTTGTGTACAATAGTTAAATGGATGAGCTTATATTCTGTAAAGAATCGTGCTGATTTCTAGGGGCGCTATTCTAGGAAACGGTTGATATGGTCGTTTTTACCACATATGACATAGTTTGGCGTATGAGTTGAAGGATTTGTTGGCTTAAGAAGCTTTCTTATCCCCTTTTGGAGACTTTGTAAAATCAACACTGACTGTTTGTGGGATTAGTTACCAATTTTTCATGTTGAAATCTGTTATAGTTAGCAGGGTCGTCGATCAGTGATTGGCCCCAAAAGTCCCCAATGTGGACCTGAGGAAATAGAAAAAACCCTGATGGCGTAATCAGGGTTATCTCGGCCGAAAGCCACAGACACAATCTATTATGTGGCTAATTACAGTATAATGGAAGTGACTTAAGTTCTCTCTGTCTGATTAAAGCGAAATGAAGCAAGCCGTTTTAGTGATTTTGATATTCATACAATGTTCACGCAGTAAGAGTAATGCCGTCTCGTTGCGTTCATTTGATCAGTTCGGGTACTGAATGATCTGTGTGGGTCAGAGAGCTGTGATCTCTGTGGTGGGAGGGAGCAGTTTGAGTAGAAATCCCATAAACACAAATTCAACTTATAATCCACTCATCATCCATCCATGTTATTCATCAATTTCCGAATGTTAGTTTGTTGATTTTTGTTAGTTAGTTAGGTAGCTAGTATTACTGCTGTAAATTATTCCTCCAATGGGGTTCTTGGTTAGGTGTTCAACAGCCTCAGTTGCTCTACCACCACCCTGTGGGCTGGAGGAGGGTCCACCCAGATTTTCTGGTAACTCGGGAAAAGCAAGAGTGGCTGTGATCAGAGTTATATGGAGAACAACAGAAGTGATATTTCTGGCCACATCAGTCTCATATGAGTCCCACAGCTGACACAGCTGCAGTTATGCGGCTGAATTTAATTTGTTTTATCACTGTGTTGGAAAATCTTAGTGATTTACCTGTTTGATTGTATTGAATACACTTTATTTGGTGAACCTCCTTGGATGGGATTGACTTATGTTTTGTACCTTTTGTAGCCAGGGTTAGTAGGCCGGGCTTTGACCAAATCATTTAGGTAAAATATTAGTGACAGGGAAATAAATTCTTATTTCTCCTGTCTGGTGCCCAACGAGCAATTTGGTAATTTATGGTTTATCTACGCTACACATCATAAATGCCTTGTAATAGGAATTTATCCATTTGTAGAGTTGTTCAGAATGAATTACTTCATGGCTACTTGCATTTACAAGTGTAGTGACGGTGAAAGTGACAAGTGGCTGAATCTGAAGTCCAAGATAATGACTGCTTGATTGAATTATTATATGTGCAAAGTAATAACGATTAGACCAGGAACTTCGACAGCGACGTCTGATGATAAGCTTCTCCAGTTTGACTGACAGCCAGCACCAATGAGCAAGTTGTGAAGTGGCTTTGTGAAGCTGACAGTCCCCATGGGTTCTTGTTGTTTCCTAGCAACATAGTAAAATCCTGTTTGGGATGTTGCTGTATAAAATTGCTAGAAAGTAGATCCATTACTTGGGCATATACCGTATTTGTGCTACAGCTTCATTTATTTTTAAGGTATTGCTGTGAGGCTAGAAAAGTGCATCTGCTGAAATAAAGACTTGAGATTTCAAAGAGCCCGGATTTAAGGTAGAAATGCGGAAGGATGGGTATAAAAAGTGGAGGATTCAAACAGGAAATAGCTATGAGCAGGAAATGTGGGGATATTTTTATGTTCACTGGTCCCCTTACATCAGGTATTCTGACGTTCTACAATTATCTGGTTCTCACACCAGCAAGACAACACACAACTGCTAAACAACGCAGTTCTTATTCAAAGGAGCTGTCACAATACACTCTCAACAGTCCTCTGGGTTTGATTTTCATACATCACTGCTCATATGCATACTGCCTCGCAGCCAACTTTCATATCTCAGCTTTTATTGCCTTTCATCAGCACATGCACCAAATGAGTCCACATTCTTAAGTGCATTACGAGGCAACCACCGGCTAACAGGAAATAGTAAAGAATACTTCACTCTTATAGATGACCTACTTTAAAAACTATCTGCAGGTTGCTAGCTGCTATTTCAAGGACAACATAATATCTTACTGATCTTGCGGAGCCATCAAAATTTAATCTTGAGAACCATAGATGAGATGGAACTGAAAAGCTGTGGCAATATTTGACGATGGGGTAAACTACTGCTTCTGCTCTCAGTGAAACTACACCACAAAACATATCCTCTTGTGGCAGTAGCTAATCCCTTTAAAACAACTTTTGAGGGGAATTTATTGCTTTACAACATCCCAACACTAATTATCTGATAACAGACACACCATTGTCTTGTTGTATATTCTTACTGACTCTCTGTCGGTTTCAGCCAATCTATCTTTTTGGTTCAGTCACCCTGCACCGCAAAAAGTGCAGCACACATTATTTAGATGAGTTGAAAGCAATTAATGCTTTATTACCCTTCAAAAATTCCACTGTTGATAATTTCATTATATCAGGGAATGTTTTACTCACTGTGATAAATGTACAAAAGAGAACTGGCACCAGGCAAAAGAAGAAAAAAGATTTTTCCATCGAGTCCAAATGTTTGATTTAAAGATGTTGAACTTCAACGAACATTAGCCATTATACTTCTGAATAATATGTTCTTTAATGCCTGGCTCTAATACTCTTCCATATGAATGTGACATTTCTACCAGTATATTTCATCTCCAGTATGTAATAATCTACTAGCTAATGCAATCATCAAGCAGCATAATCAGCCTTCTGGTAAGCAAGATAGCTGGTTGACCACAGCATAATGCAATCATGCTGTGACAGACAAAAGGCGAACGTATCCCGTTAGCACGAATGTGCACTGACAGAGAATATGTCAGTAAATTTATCGTCACTCGATTTGAATGTGTGAATGTCAGTCAGTCGTTACTGAACACACAGACCTCTGAGAGAATCCTGCCCAAAACCCAGATGGTGAAGCTCTGAGAATAAATATTTCAGTGCGTCATGATCATACATCCCAATCACTGAGCAAACAGAAAAATTCCCAGGAGCAGTAGAAATATGCAGTGTAAACGACCAAAGTTGCAAATATGGAACAGCTGTACTGTAGTGATGTTGATACTGTATTTGTTTTGCATTTCTTTCTACATTTACATGATAGATCTTATAACTGCAGAAGGTATTCTCTGGTACAAAGCAGGACAACTTCCTGGCACTGACAAAGGTGGAGGAAGAATAAACAAAGCTATCAGTTTATTATGAACTGGTCATTCATGCGAGTGTTTGATTGATTTTTCCATATCAAGGTGTTTCTAACATTCCTCGTATTGTGTAAACAGAGGGAATGAAACAATAGATGTAGCCTTATGTTTTCTAAAGTTATATTTTCCTCTCCTCGCTCTGTTCGGCGAGACAAGAAACTGTAAACTGATAAGCCTCATGATTTTTCCTTTGGTCACAGCCTAAACTCAAACAAGACTGGATCTGATCATAAAATTGAATTTGACTCAACATCGGTGGTCTTGCCTGGAGTCAAGCAACGAAAAAAAGTCTCATTAAATTTCGCGAGAACAGGCCCAAACACTGAACCATGAACGCTGCATTCCTGCTGCACAACAAGATGTTCTGCCAATAGCATGAACTGGACGTGGACATTGGACGTGGGCACGTAAGATGAAACTTCAGACTGTAGAATGAAAACTATTGCAGTCTTCACATGAACTGGCCTAAAAACCACCTTCCGGAGAGTTGACCACAGGACATTTGCTCAGTGACACCTGTGAAACGAAGCGGAGCGCCGAGCTTGGAAAGGCCAGCCAGCTGTTCCCAAATGTCACCAGGGTCCTGCTGAGGCTGTGGCTGCTGCGGCGGGCTGAATCACAAAATCTGGCGTATTACAGTGTCTCATCTCAGCACATCATGTTCTCCTGGATCTAATTAGCACAATATCCTTAAAACCACGCATGCATAGAACCGAGCCCCCCTCCTCCTCCACCACCTCATCACTGTCGCTGACTAATTTATTAATGATAAATGTACTTGATCCAAACTCTGACAGGATGATTTATGCCAGTAAGACTACAAGTGTGCTTTATGCATGGACGATTTTGGAGGGTGTGAATTTTTTTTTTTACCCCTCTTGTCTCTTGTATCTAAAAACACACCAGCTGATATTAGCTTTACAAATAAATATGCAATTTATCATCTTTATCGTTATTTATCTTCTCTTGCTTTCATAGGTTTGTCCATTTGACTTGAGCAAGCATTATTTTTTTTAAATGTTATTATTGTGATGATTTTATGAAGATACAGGATTTAAGATTGTTCAATGATCAATATTTACATCACCTATTTTCTGTTAAAGCCCCACTGTGGAAATCGTCTTGAAGTGTTTTTGATCCCTACAACTTTTGTGTTACTTGTTAGTACTTTTTGTCACTTTTACATTTAAAATCTAGGCTAATTGTTAAGATTTATAACCACATTAAGCAGCTTCTCTTCTTTTCCACCATGTCTGTGCATGTTGGTTGTAGTCAGATGTGCAGCCTGTTTGGCTGGTTGCCATGGAAGATTTGTCCCTGAATGTATATTTTGTACTGTCAATTATTTTCTAACTTTAGAGTAAGTCATAGTCTAACTTAATTTTCTACCTTAGTGCAACGTCAACAACAACAGCCAGCGTGGCACGGTGTAAAGTTGAGAGCACAACATGCCCAGGTGGTTTATCCACAGTCTACCTTTGAAAACAGTAGCAGCCTAATTTAAGGTTCACAGCATGCAGCTACAACCTCACAAATTATCTGAAAAATAACCTAATTTATCTCAGTGGAAATGTGTCTGTGTCAAAGATGCTCAGTATTTATCACAAATAAAAAATGTATTTATTGTCATCATTAGATATAAGACATTGATTAAATATGTTTTTGACTTGTGGAAATAACAGGTGTTTTTATGGCTTGTTTTTCATTAATGACCTGCTCTAAATATCGGGGGTCCTGATTTAAATCTACTGGGTTTAATGTTGTCTATCGCTACTCCAGATTTCTGTAAATTGGGAAAACATGAGCAATACATACATACTACAATTTGGGAGGGGCGGGGATGAGGTGGTTTCTAAAATTTAAAAAAACTCTCGGCTAAGACATTTTTAAATGATACCGTGCTTAGACATATATTGATCAAGAATTTATCATAACATTATTGGGAGGCAATACAACAACCAGGCATTGTGAGAGGATGTAAAAGTGTTTCAGAAATATCTCTTTGTAGCTTGATAGGGCACCTGTACAGGGTTGGCATATGAAATCCAGTTAATAGCTACAGTATTCTAGATACATCCACAAATAACTGGAAACGTTGGAAAAGCAATCGATGTCACAATTTTGTGATCACCATGTGGGAAGTATACATGCAACACAGTGCTGCATGTGACATGATTTTGTTCTACCAGAAAATTACCTCAATAAAACAGCAGGGGAGAGCTTTGCTTGTCAGCCATCACTATAGCCGACATAACTGTTAATAATGCTCAGTGGGCATTGTTAGGCGGTTGCCCCACACCAATTAGCCATAACTCAGGAATGATTGTTTTCTTCAAACGGTGCGAAATGATCAGGAAAACCAAGCTAAAATTGCAATCTTCCTCAACAAGACTTACCAAATTGATGGATGTTTATTTTCAACCCAGTTAGTGTTTTTCCCTGCATTCACCACTGGAGGAGGATGGAAATATACAGACTGTAGCGTGTGCATGAAAGGAGCCGGTTTGACAACAGAATGCATTTTATGAGAAAGTTTTCTCAGTGAAGGCCAGACCCACAGTGAAAATGAGTCGGTATTTGATGCACTTGGAGGGCATACTTCCTCGGGGAAGAAACATATGACAGTATTTCGTTTTGAAATGAAAAAACGTCTTTTCAATGGAGAAAAAAAACTGAGGAACTGCCAAAGAGGAAGAAGAATATATGTTACATTTTAGAGAAAGAAATTACCTTTTCTTTGATAGTCACTTTGGTTGAGACTTTGCTTTCAAACACCTTCGACGTACAAATGAAAGACGATGTTTTCGCTATCTTGAAATTCTCACTAAATCTGGCTTTAAATGAAATGTTTTTCAGCATTGATACATCCTTTTGAATGTCGCAGGAGACACCTCTGCTTGAACATATGGTCGATATAGTTTCAGAAAAATTAAAAAAGCTGTGAGTGTTCACAGAATGCTGCTGTGCTGTTCGATGTCACCTTGTGATGTGTTAACATCTGATTTTGTTTGGGTGAACATGCCTGAATCTTTTTTCATGGAAGCACACATTGTTGTTAGTAGCCAATTACACTCCCACATGGATTCACAAAGTGAAACAACAATGGAAACAATACTTTAAAGCAATAGATCACACCATGACAACTACAGTTTATTATATTTTGTATACATGGGGTACCAATAAAATACTCACTGGGTTTCTACTGGTAGGTTAATGTAAAAAGAAGGTAAGGAATTTAAGCCGAGATTTAATGTAAATTTCACTTTATATAATTCTATAACGTACCTTCTACATATTAGATAAGATTGTCTGAAAAGCCACATCTAGCTCTCATAACACAAACATGTGCCAAGCCCCTAGGGACTAATTGGTTTTGGTATAGTGGCCACGCATGCCAAAGAAGCATTTTACCACAGACAATCATTGGAAAAAACGGCTATAAAAACATCCCAATCACCAAATATAACTCTGTATCACCAGAATTTAATCCATACTGTCCAATCACATTTGAAAAGACTAGAATAGCTGCATGTTTTTAAGGTCTTATTTAATCAACGCACTTAGAAATTAGCCAGGGTTCTGCTTAATCCATAGGTTTAAACTTAAATTCAGACCTTCTGCTCTTCAAACAAATGTTGTAAATTCATCATAATGTTATAGTTCAACATTGGTTTCAACATTTACATAAACATATTTAGAGATATAGCCATATATTAGATCACATACCTACTGCACACATACGGACGAGCGGTTCCAGGAGCTTCCGGAGCAGTGTTTTCTGTCAGGTAAAGGAGCTCCCTCTACCGCAGACTTTCTGCTTTTTAACTTTACAGATCTTTTACATGCATAAAAAAACTATATAACACACTAGAGGTAAGGGGAAACTGAAAAAGCATAATGTCTCCTCTCAATGAAAAAAATAAAATAACCTCCTGATAAACCTTCATACACCCCTTCAGCATTAATCACGCTGCAGAAATGTGCAAATAAGGGGGGAAAAAGCACAACAAACAAAACCAGAACCAAAGGGATTAACACAATCCAACACTACAGTCCAGCAAAATGTAAATATAATTGTGAGTAATTCCTTCCAGTTTAATCCTGTGCCAATTCATAAACACCAGAGAACTCTTTTTAATAATCCACTTTATAAACCTGTGTAATCCATTACTAAAGGCCTTTTATACCTAATGGATGATGGGGTATATCCCCCATAATATCCCTCCTTAATTATAACACACAACTATATTTGTCACTAATGATGAGTGCTCAGCCAAAACAAGTATTTGTTTTCAATGATGAACTTAAATATGTGTGTCTTCCTGACACCTCAATAAAAGCAGTTTAATTATTGACAAAGAACGAAGGGGTCTCGATCATTTTTTTTCTTTTCTTTGGCAGCAGCTCTAATGTGCAACCTCTAACCACTATTTTATTTTTAAACTTGGCTTTTTGTCAACCTCGCACAAAGGCACATTTCTGGTGTACAGAACAACAACAACCTGCAGTATGCGGTGAATAATGTGATATTCAAAGTAACGCAATGCACTGTGTCCTAAGATCTTCATGATTAAAATAGATCTGCTTGTCGAGTTTGAATCTCCGAAAGGACATCAAAGGATAACAGCCTCTCTTTCAACACCCAAGTTCCACAATGTAACGGCTACAATAACTGCAAGCTAGACAGTGTTTCTTCCACTCTAATGTCTGTCTTTTCACCTTCAGGGCTGTCAGCGTAACCGCTTTTTTTCGGACCTCCAGATTATTATCCTTGAGTCCCATTCTGGCTGGGGAACTCTGGGAGGGGCGACTGAAAGAGAAATAGACACCCCTCCCTCAGCAACTAACCTTGATGTGCCTTGAGCAAGACATAAACTCTGAGTTACTCGACTTGAGCTGCTCAGAAAACCTTGGTAGTACTTGGCAACTTCCAATTGAGTAAATTTGTAGCAGGTTCAGGAATTGAGTAAAAACACAAGACGTGCATGCACACACACAGGAACACAACGACGTCCTCTTGCCACTATCCCCGTGCATGACACCCAGTTGAATCTTTAATGGGCTTTAAGGGTCATCAGTATCTGGCTGGACGCGATAACATCAGCGTGGCAGCTATGACACCACTGGGATGACTGGGGCAGAACTGGAATCAGACTGTGTGCTAATCTGCCCACAGGGCTGGCGCTATCGGCGGGCTCATCTCTGCTGAGAATGAGATCCCTCTCACGACCTTCACCAGATCCTTATCGGGCTTGGACAAAAAAAACGAGCGTGTGTTTAAGTGTGTGCTTGAGCGTGCAGACTTGCAGTCAGTGACTGCAAAGTTGTTAGGAAGGCTGTCAAAAGCTTTTGAGTGTGAATGCTATATTTGCCCTCTACCCTCTAATTGGCTTTTTTTCTCTACCGCTACGAGAAAGGTTGCAGGCCCAGAGGCGCGTCTTTAAAATAACCCAAAGAAAACTAATTTTATTACTAGAAATCATATGTCGAGGTTATTCAAGAAATTGCTCGACATCTTTGGAAATAAGAGGAGGGGATCGATGCCATTCTCATGTGCTTGTGGTCAATTTGAAGCTATAAGGCCGGGCGATTGTTTTGCAAGCTTTGCTCAGGACAAAGACTGAAACCAAGAAACTGTTACACTTGCTGTTACACTATGTCTGTCAGATCACATCACTTTGCGCTGGCTGTGTCGGCCACAAACAGAGGGATATTTCTTATATTTCGCCATTTTCTGTGAGGCTTGCTCATACAGCTGTCAGATTCACCAAACTCTTGCACAAACTTGTCCTGAACCCCAGCTGTCAGACTGATGAATGTCACCTGTTCGTGTGGCGGAGCTCGTCCGTGTGATTTGATCATTAGCGTAGTTAGCAATTCAAATAGGGAAAAAAAGGATTATTTCACGCTACAGAGATTCATGTCCGACTGTCGGGAATCAACAAACAAAAACACAGCAAATAAAGCCGAGTCGGTAGTTGTATGTTATCAGTGAGCAGTACTGTACTGTGACAGCGTTAAAGAGCCTGGTTTAGGCTACATGTATTTAAATGCTAAAAATGCTGCCCTAAAATGAAGTGGTGAGATTGAGCTTGCTCTTTGCTACCTCTGTGCTAATCTGCCACTTGCAGCTTCATACTAAACCTACATACAGTGTGTGCATTAGAGTGGTATCTCGATGGTGATCGACTTCAGGAGGAAGAGAACAGCTTCACAGCCCCTTTTAATTCCGGGGGAGGAGGTGGAGACAGTGGAGGACTACAAGTACCTGGGAGTCAACATCGACAACGGACTGAACTGGAAAACCAACAGCCTGACTGTGTACAAGAAGGGGATGAGCAGACTCTTGAGATCCTTCACTGTGTGCATCAGGATGTTGGAGATGTTCTATCAGTCCATTGTTGCCAGTGTACTGTTCTTCACTGTGGTCTGCTGGGGGAGCAGCATCGGAGCCAGCGACAGCAACAGATTGAACAAACTGATCAAGAAAGCTGGCTCCGTAATAGGCTGCAAGATGGACGCGTTTGAAGCTGTGGTGGAGAGGAGGTCTATGAACAAACTGTTTATCCATCATGGATAAACTCTGACCATCCTCTCCCCCTCACACTGGACTGACAGCGGAGCTCCTTCTCCAATTGGCTGATTGTGCTTCGCTGTCACAAGGACCGTTACAGGAAATCTTTCCTGTCACAAGCCATAAAACTATACAACACCTCACCTCTGGCTGACAGATAGACCTTGTTGCACTGTCAATACTGTATGCAAATTCTGTGAATTCATCATTCTTATTTTCAATTTTTTTGGCAATTTGTTTATTTTAAATATTGTATATATTTTTTAATGTGTGATGTGTGCTGTGTGAAACGCGCTGCTGCTACACCAGAATTCCCCAGCTTGAGATGAATAAAGTATTTATCTATCTGTCTATTTCTTTTCCCTCTGTAACGGAAGGCAGGAAAGCAAATAAGTGTGTTTTCCCAAATGTCTAAGTGTCTGTCTATGTCCCTGAAACATGTGCTGCCACCCTAACACATTGGAATTTCCAACATGCTCCCTCTTTTAGGTAGTACCAAAAACACAAACCTGCATTGTACTGAGTTGGTGCCAGAAATCTTGAAGATGTATATCCCAAAACCTTGGCTGGAAGTATTTCAACTATCTGGCCTCTACTGGGGGAGAGAGGGAGAATATGTGGGTATGAAATGTGTGAAACACAATCATTTTAATAAATGGTGAGGTTCCACCTGGAATTAAGAATATATGACAAATGTGTTTCTCTTTGATATTTTGTGTAATATCCCACTGGAACAAACATTATTCCTCATATCAGAATATCACATATTGCATTTCTATTAAGGGCCACATTGTCTCTGATGGTGCATAACTATTACTTCATAAAACTGTCACACTAGATTCTTGATTTATTAAATTTCAAGTTATCTGCCGTACAGTATATGAATGTCAATAGTGCCTTATTTCACGATGCAGTCATGAGACTTTTTAACTAAAGCAAAGATTTTTGGATTTGAAGAGACAATTACACTAAAATACAGGGATCAACTAAATTAATTTGTTTTTTTTAGTAAGAAATAATAAGCCACATTGATTTAGAGCAGCGTGAGACCTAAAATGAGAAAAGCAACAATTGACAGAAAGGTTATTTAATTGGTTACACAAATACCGACAAAAAATGATCGCACTTCCAATAAAATTGTTATTAATGGGCCAACACGTGATACAACATCTGCTTTTTCATATTGTCTGTGAAAACAACAAAATGGATTTTTATTAGCCGCGTCAATCATGGGAAACAGATGCAGCGAGATTGTCCTATGTCACGCAAATCAGACATGCAGAGCCAGTGGTGACACTAGTGATTGGATTTAGCACTGAGAGGAACAGCACTGTAGTTTATGGAAATTCGAATGAGACTTGTTCAGGAGCGAGAACAGGTGGCTACAATTTTTGTACATTAGGGTTTGATGATTTCTGATTATAGTATAAAATCAATATGTTCATTTCATACAGACAGACAGATAGACAGATAGATGGAGGGAGAGAACTAGGGAGCTGGGGATAGAGAGCAGCTGCAGCTGGGCAAGGGGGAAATTGGAAAGTGTTAATCAGCAGCTCAACTGTTTAATTGCAGAAGCGAATGGAAAATCCAATTTGCGTTTTTGCTATTGTCTCGCAAACCACACTCGTCTCCGTTTTATGCACCTGCAGTTGTTGATTAAATTGTGCTTAGAACGTGAAACAAGCCCAAACCACAAACACAAACCAGCTCTTGCCGGGGTAGACAAAATTTATGGCCTTAACACAAAATTAAATTGTGTTTGCTTCATTGTTACAGTTTAATTGTATGAATAATTTGCTATAATTCCAGTTTGCCCGTGCCAGACCTTGTAATGTTTTCCTTTAAAATAAAAAAATAAAAAAAGGCATTTCTAATTGTAACTCTTCCATAACGTTTAAATAAAAATGGCATGGGAAGAACAGAGGATTGGAACAAAAAAACTCTGGCGTGACTCATTTGCGAGCAGGATTTGGGAGAACAATTTTGGAAATCGTGCTCGGTAACCCATTCTGTATCTGTGATGTCGTAAATCAGAATTAATTTTCAAGGGAAGGGGAAGGAGACAATGGGGTTCTTTCAGTGTAGTGGGATGATCTGTCCTGCACATTGTGCGCAAAGAGCTGATAAGACCACATGACTCAGCAGCGTTGCCTTTTATCAGTGTGAACTGCAGAATCCATTTTCCACCTTCTCTGACCTTCTCGGGGTCGGTTCAGATCTCTCTGAAATGTCAGTTCCTGAATACAACTTAGATAGCTTTTTTTTTTAAATTGAATTACTAATCAATTACATAATTCTACTTTTGGAATGCTTCAAAACCAAACATTGAAACATTACACCTCATACAAACCAAATGGATGTTGGTTTGTCAGTCTGTTTCATGTCACGACAGCTGTTGGGATAGCTCATCATCCGATTTGTTCTGGAAGTTACATTTTAATGCGTGTTAGTTTTTTTAAAAATTAATTGAAAAACATGAAATGATCCCTTGACTTCCCCAACACCACCGTCAGGTCAACTTTTAAGTTTCTCAAATTGTTTTTATTTCCCTAATCTACATACTTAAGTGAATACACTTGTAGACGTTTGGAGGGCAAATATTGGTTAACAACAGCTCTGTGAACCATGTCAGGCAGTAGTGAATGAGAATCAGGTAAAATTTTGCCATGAATTCAATCTGGAAATGCAAGCTAAAATGACCAAAAAACATCTGAAAAGTAATTTGATTATTCAATTGAAATGCAGACTTCAGACACTACTGCATCTAACAATTTCACCAAGTATTGGAGCAATAGGCCAATTTTGTATGTGTGTGGTATCTCCATGGCAATTGTTGCCCACATTGTTTGAATGTGATCAGGTCAGTACACTTTGTGACACAGTGACATATTCTCATCCTTACCTGAGCACAGTGGCCAAGAGCTCTGTCTTTTTCTCTGTCTCCTCATCTTGTCTCGGCTCTCTTCCCTCCCCAAAGCTGAGCTGTGATCGATGGTGTCCATTTGTTTCCCTCTGTGTCGGTAGAGAAAGTAAGTACAGACTCAATGATATTTATGTTACCAGCCTCCGTTTAGGATAATCTTGCTGTGAAAATAAAAACAATATATTGGGGTGCCTCTTTTTAACATTGATTTCAGGGCGACATTGGAATCAATGGTAGCTCAAGTGAGACTAACTACCTGGTGTGATTTATGTGTTGACCAGTGTTTGACTGTGTTCATCTTATTTTCTTATTTCTATCAGTTTTTACATTTTAAAACATATGGATTTTCTCTTGCTTCAAATTTGACTGAAGACAAGAGAATGGTAACAATATGCAAATCTGTCCCTAGGTCTTGACACTCAATGCTTAAAGCCAGCACCCCAGCAGTGATTAGAATATACATTTTTTCCGATGTTTTCCGATAATCCATCAGGGAGTGAGATACCTTGGCTTCATTTTCACTGACCCTGCATATTGACGGAGTTATAAATAATGTAATAGTTTGCTTTAGGAATACTGCTCATACGGTCACGACTTGTTTCCCCCTGCAACCAGTGCAGTATATAAAATTTGAGAATATTAATACTGAATTCTCCGGTGTCACAAACACTTTATCTGGACCAGTTGTCAGCTCACTTCGCCTTCTTTTTAGCATACTGCGTGAAAAGGGAAGGAACAAAGTATGAATTTTTCAATTCATCCCTGTGATGAATGGAGGGAAGCTGCGGCAGCCGTCGAGCAGAGTATGCAGTAAGTAGATATCTATAAGATATGATATACTGTAGATGGGCCGTTATTATATTCTGAACAGCCTGAGGCCACTTTTATCCCACTCCATATTGTTCTTGCAGCGGTACTATTGCTTCTTGCTCCATGACATTAAAGCTGCTGTATTCAATGTTTTTTAAATTGACAATTGATCAGATATCGTTGTAGTGCGAGAGGGGTCACTCCCAGTGACAAACCTATAGAGAAATTATGACCCAAGTCGGCAGTTCCTCTGTCACCTTGAACGAGCGTCCTTCAGCTGACAAAGTGGGCCATGTCTGGCGGTCATGTCTGCACGGTGAAGTTGTATCAAACTGGCTATTGCAACATGTATTACCACTGTCTATGAACTTTTGAATAAACCATGTCACATGCATAGCATGGCCTGAACACTGACAGCATTGGGACCCAGTTCTCACTGATATTATGCAGGAAATATGAGGAAATCTGTGTTATCTAGCTGATATGATTGAATATCAAATATGAAAAAAAAAAAAAACTCAAAAGGACAAATGCATGGACATCCAGACAGAGATACACTCAAATATACTCCCAGACACAAACACAGCTCTGACCCTAAAGCAAGAGGCGTGTGCTGTTATCACTTTCAGGAGGATAAACAATGTTAGTGAGAATACTAATCTTGGTGTACCAGCTCAGAGCGTCTCCTCTATTGCCAGGGTATAAATAGCTTAATTAGCCACGGGAGGAAACACAAATGCCACTTATCTCACTAACCGCTGCACGGCGTTCTATATTCCTCGTGCGCATTGCTTCCTCCTATCCATCCTCCGGCGCCACACCTTCACGACACACTCAATATCTGAGACTGAAGGAGAAATTCAGGTATGAGTGAGGTCGGAAATGCAGGGAGCTGATGGGGGAGAAATGCTCATTTACATTGAGTTAATATTCTGTTTCATCTGCAGTTTCTGGAGGCTGGGACGCTCAGGCCTGAAGGCAGAGGGGAATGTGTGCGGATGTGAGATCTCATGTCGGGTGTTTTACCAGGCGGATGCGTACGTGCATGACACAGGGGCACACATATATGAGTGAGAGCAGGCAGACTCGGGCACACACATGCATGCGCACGCATGCACACGTGCACCTACACACACAAAGCAGCAGAAGGAGCTGTTGAAAGTTCAGTGAGTCCTGTCTTAGAGGTCACTGAGCCAGATGTTGTCGAAATGGTTAAAGGTCATTCTTTTTCATGATTAGCCATTCAGTGTATTTACCCTCTGTAATTAGAGGATTCAATTTGCCATCACTTGCACAAATTATTCATTTGGTGCTTACAATTTCACGTCAGCGATATCAACCTATTACTTTATCAGAGCTGTATTACTGTAAGTTACTGCTAATGCTAATCCAACATGCTGCTGCTTCACATTAAAAAGCCTTGGAAAACAAAGACCCGTTATTGTGAAGTGGCAACAGGAAATCCACTATATTTGTCATTTTATCAACTTCTTAAAGAGATAAGACCGGTTGCACTTGACTTTGTGTTTTCTGACAAAGTAGCGTCTCCAGGAGCGTTTGCTGCGCCCACAATTCTGGGACCTGAAGTTATTATCTGCAGTTACCACAGGTCTTTCTTACGTTCACAGGGTGTAGAAAACTGTTAGTAATGTATATTGAGTTATGTTACTCCTGATCTAGCCCCTTCAGGCTAATACGCTTCATATTTGTTGCGAGATATACCCAATTTTTATTGTTGCACACTTGGGGGGGATTCTAACACTATTACAGCAGGGGACATCCACACAGAAACCATTATCTTTTCACTATCTCCTTTTCCCCCCAAGTTTCAGAGATCCAAGCTTTTACCGTGAACTAACCTCAGCGTCATCCAAGTGTTTGAATAATACATAATTTTAACCAAATTACGCTTGTTCTGACATTTTGACTGGTGAAATTAAGGAAAAGTACACGATGTTTCGGTGCTGATTCATCTTGCGACTTGTGATTAGGACCACAAAGTCCCAGTACTCTCACTCCAGTGATGAGTGGGAGCCGGCTCGCTGCTCACTCAGGCTTATGACTAAGAGCGGGGAACTATTCACCCCCTCACCTCCTTGCGGAGCTCCCTGATTGAATCTAGAGTGGTGGCCCACTTTAGTGGCATCACGTGGGACCAGAATTACAGTGTCTGTGTCATGGCTGGTGAGAGAGTTGTTACAGGACAAAGCCTATATCCTATGTAGAATGATGGTAACTTATTTTAAGTGGGTACTAAACCACAACACAATTATTTTTGAAACCACACAATATATGCCCATACATCAAAAGTATCAAGTGTTTTACGTAAAAAGATTACAACATTGCTAGCGTCTCAGAGTGTTGTAGATGGTGAGGTCATTTCAGGATATGTGATAAATTACGCCCGGTGGTGGGGCTACTTTTTGGTAAGGGGATTATCAAAACAATGAGATTAATCCTCTGGGCACCACAGTGGGGATGTCACATTTCATTCAAAATTCAAACAGGTCTTGTAAAGTGTAATATTTGAATTGTAATTGCCTGTTTGAGGTCAAAATTCATTTTCTACTTTCCATGAGTGGAACAGAGCAGATCAGTAGAGGGTGCTGTCATGATTCTGCCCCTACAACTTTGTTTTCCTTGTGGACTTTATTGTTTCTCTATGTTTTGATTTACCTTCCATGTGTCTCTGTTTTAGTTGACTTACCTTTTGCTTGTTTTATATTGAGTTTGGTGTTTCCTGTTTTTTTTATTTTGACATGCACTTCCTGTTCCCCTGTCGCTTGTGTTTCCCGCTTCGGTGAATGTCTGCCCCCCGCCCTGTGGGTTTCACCTGGTGCAATTATATCCACTCTTGTGTGTTTATGGTCTCTGTGCTTCATTTTGTCTTTGTCGAATTAGAATGTAGATGGCCAAATCACCATTAAAGGCGTTTTTTAGACTTTGTGAAAGATAAACTCTTACTCTACTATGACTCATGTGCGAACTGCAACCCAAGTGAGGCAGAAACAAATAGAGCAATGTCACCTGTATGTTGTCTAACTACTTTGCACCACAACGTAGCCGTTGTCATCTTCCATTGGAGTTCTATCCAAGGATACGGCGCCCACTGGAGAAAAAGAAACTCTCCAAAAATAGGCCACAGAAATACACTGATTGGTCACAACATTAAATCCTGTTATAGTTTCTGAGATATTTCAGTCCGGACCAAAGTGGTGGACCGACCGACCGATCGTCGTTGCCATCCTTCGCACCGCATTGCTAGTGTGGCGAAAAAAGTATTGCTTTGATACAACTTTCGAAATGTAGCACTGATTGTAATCCTAGTTTTCAAACACACATAATGAACTCTTTGGAGTCGGTTGGAGTCTCAAAGAGTGATGTGTTCAGCACTGCCCGGCAACAGTGGCTGTGTGATTAAATAGGTCTGACAGGCTGAAAATATGGTTGGAAATTATTTTCTACCGTACAAATGTACAGATATGGCTTATTAAGGCTGTGGTAGCGTCTGGGATGACACAACTAATTTCTCTTCACACACATACACACACACACTCTCACAGTAATTGTGCTTCCCACGTCTGGCCAATGGTGTCCTTCACGGACAGCTCCTGACAATCCATATTTCATTTCCTGCGAGGTTATGGGAAGCATCTCTCCAGAGGTTTCCACTTGTCAAACTGTCACATTTCAGAGGCCTCACAAGGAGAATGAGTTTGTTGATGTTTGCCAAAACCCACACATCCTCCTCTTCTATTTCAATTTCTAGTTCAATGATTTTTTTTTTCTGTCCCCGACCTCTACCTCAGGTCTTAAGTCGCAGCAGCTGTGACACAACAAAGATGAGAGACACAGCAGCGCTGTTACTGGATATGTTGCCTAGTGTAGAGCAACATCTGACACTCTGCACCCAGTTTGCATAATTCAAGCCTTTTCATGCACTCTCTTTAAGTCCATCAAATATCCTGCCAGTTAAACATTATGCCTCTCTAAAACAGAAACCTTGATCCAAAACTCCAGGTTTAACTCCATGAAATAATTTAGTTTGGTAGCTAGTTCTACTTTTTTTTGGTATCTCTTCTCCCCCCCCCCCCCCCCCCCCCCCCCCCCCCCCTCTGCAGTGACTTTGTTACCTTTTAAATTTGGATTTTTCTGTATGTATTTCCCTCATTACAACAAAAAACATTTGTTCAACGGCAGAGGGTGAGGAGTTGGGGATAAATACATTTCATATTATGAGATTAATGGTTTGTTTACACCACTCACGCAGTATTCGGAAATATTCTGTAAAAACCCCCATTAATGAAAATGAAGTTTTTAACCTTGTTTCCATATGTTCTGTTTTTTTCATAAACACATCATGAGCAAAATAAGCAGTCACACCACAGCGGTGTATTTCCACCTTGAAACAGCAGTGAACTAATGGCTGTCTCAAAAAGCAAATTGGTTTATATGAATAGACAAATTGTGCATTTTCTTTTTTACCACCTTGGCTTACCTGCCCATATATTTTGTTACCGAATTGATGCTGTCTTTTTTTCATACTCTCTCTTTGTTTTCCACTTTTAACTGGCAGTGATTTTTGTTTCCAGACTCACTGCGACTGTCGCTGAAATAGCTGCTATTCCTCCTGGCATGCACAACCTCAGGATATCACCAGTAAATGACCTATGATTGAACAGAGACAATCCCAAAGCCGTGACAATGAAAGCATGTAATGGGAACAGCCTTGAGGAATAATTTTCAAAGTGATGTGATGAACAGAATTACCCCAGAAAGTTACCCATGAAAGGCTATATGCTCCTATAAATGATGACTGCACGTAGTGCTAAGCTCATCCCTGGGCTACATTTAAGTGATCTCCCCATGAAATGTAAATTACAGTCTTCATTGTAATAGTGCACTACTTCATCCACAAGGGTTCTGATTGCACAATTTCTGTCCCTTGAATATTCAAATATTACATCCAATTGTTTCAATTTGACATGTGATCAATGGTACCAGGACATTTACTGTGATGCATTATGGATAAAAACACTGCCGCATCCACTCATCCCGAGATCGCCGGGAGGATTCATGAATTGCTATTAAAGTTCAGATTTGGCCTGATAGATTGGAAACCTCTCATAATGAATTACCCTCAATTATTGGCAGTCCCAGTCCCCCCATGTTTCATTTACGTGAGCAGAGGGTGATGTTGATACTCATTTACTGATGTAATGAACGTTTGAATGCGAACACGTGTGAAAAATGAATGTGAAAGGTCTGCTAGAGAGATTAATTGGGGTTTTACAGCAATGCGAAGGGAGAAATGTGTGTGTGTGGCTGTGTGTGCCTGCATACGTATATGTGCGACCCAACAACCTGAATTTAAAAGATGGATCACCATGGAGACGGATTGCAAGCCAGTAGGGAAACAGAATAATTATGACGTGCTGGAAAGCAAAGTGAGAGCTGTCTTAAGAGCTGGCCCTCTGGCCATCAGATACTCAAGCATACTAAATTGCATCACATGGCCAATTACATTGTGTGTCAGTGAGTGATTTATTGCGACATAGCTAGATCACACTTGACAGACAGTCGGAAAATGAGCGGGCGATTGTGTTGTATGTTCTTAGATTAGGTCTGATCCATTTGACACGTGCGGCACACGCACTGGTCTCTTTTGAAGGGGTAACAGCAAGTAACCAGCTTACACGGGTACAGGAATATGTACGCAAACATGCTGACACACACGCAGTAAGTGTTGTGGTTTACTTGCTCCAGTCTGGATAGACCCATGCTCTTGTGTGTTGCCTTAATCTGAGAAAAAATTGAATTTCAGGTCAAATAGACATTAAGTAGCGAGAAATGATGAACCTACTTTTGTCTACCTCTAGCACAATTTGGTTGGAAAGTCAGTAATAATCTCAAGGGATAAATCTGCCACCATTGCCAATGCACATTGCATACATCATATGTAACAGAAAGCTCTAGGGGAGCAACCGTAACTAAAGCGGGCAGGGCTAGCGAACTGTCAATTCAATTTATACAAAGATGTAAGAAGTATTGACCCACACCCCAACATCCTGGGGCCTGTAATGACTCACAATAAAACACCACGTTTACTCCTTGAATATACACTCACACCAGATAATTCTCAAGTATCCCTGTTATGGAGGCCATATGGGACGGAATTGACTAAGCATATGTTTTGACAACATATACCAATATATCTGATTTCTTCTTAAAACCAATGGCAGTGTGCAGCGGTGTACATTAATCATCGTGCAACATCATCAGATGAACTTTAATAAATCTCAGCTTTAGCATTGGGAGGATGTCGTTGCAGTGTATGTGCCAAAGCAGGAATTAATGGGACCCACATTCTCAGCTACAAAGTACAAAGTAATTACTGTCTTTTTAGAAATGTTTGCCTGAAAAAAACTAAAATGGTCACATTAAGGCACAGATGGGTGATATTTGCAGGCTGATAATTACAGAGCATCAGGTTCGTGCTGAATGACTCTATTTCCCACTTGTTCAACTGCTACGGTAAATATCAATCCACTTCTACTCTCATTTGTATCACAATACCGCTGAGTATTCATCGACGATTGCTCCTTTCATCTTCTTTATACAAAGGTTTGTGAATTAAAAATGTAGTTTTAGCCAACAGTGCAACATAAATGAATTTGAAAGGATGTGCAAATGCCCTGTCTTTCCCCAGTGCCATCCTGTCAATAACTTCAGGACAACATTGGACTCTATAGAACCATCAGTTGATTTGTGGTAATTTGGAACCAAAGCCACCTGCTGCTATCAGAGATCTTTCATCATGTTTCACAAAGATCTCTTGCGTTTGTGTTCACTTCACTGGTGTCTCTTGGTTGATATTAGATTTCTGCCAGGCAGCTTTCCAAGACAAAAAGCATGCAGACATGCTGGTGGGATTTAACGACTGAAGATGAGAAACCCTGACCAAAATCAAAGATGCCGCCATGCTTTTTTATCACAGAGCTGCTGAAACATTCATTATGAAAGCCTTCAGCCAGCAAAGGTGAAAGTTAATCCGATTGGAGATATTACACAAACATATTTTTGTCAAGGCACCATAAGCCTTGTCAGTTGACAGACACTTGTCGTTTACAGCATCTCTGATTTATCTGCAGTTTGTGGCCTTACCTGACACCCTCCTGTTTGACGCCAGGGGAGGAGGTCACCTCAGCAGCGAGATGTTTGCAGTGCACAAGGCCTCCAGCGGCGTCGCTGACCCTGTAGAATTGCATGAAATATCGACGACGTACAGGGTTCCACAGCTGTCAAATTAGTGTGCTGTAAAACTCAGGAAAAAAAACAAAAACTCAATGTCTGTCATAAAATATCCGGCCTAGACCTCTTGCATTCACTGTATGACTCTACTTCTTGTTCTATCATGAGTCAAACAAAACATTGTAAAAACCAAATTGAAATTTAATTGAAGAGACCGGTTTTGCTATTATGTATGAGAAAAGTCATATTTAAGACCCTCTGAATATAGTTTTATACCAGCTTCATATTTGAGATGAATAAATGAGATGTCATCTGCTGTGAGTACTGCATTTTCTGTTGTTACTCCATTACGGAGGATAATTAAGAATCAAATAGCAGAAAATGTAATTTGGTCAGAAACTTGGCCCTGCTCTCTCTGCCTCAGTGGCTTATTTATTTCCTTCACAACTATCCAGCCATGATGCATCTATTTAATTTTCCTGTGAGTGCAGTTAATCTACTACTTGTAGATACCCGATTGCTTTGTTATGAACAGCTTTTCTGAACACTGGTCTTACATTAATAAATTGGGAACATTTGGTCAGACTCACAGATTGTATATAAAAAGAGACAATGTGTCTCCATTTCCTCCCTTTGTACAAAAATTAAAGCTTTATAACGTCATATAAAAAATTAAAACCAATAGATTAGCAACACAGACACTTGAACATACAGCAGATTAATAAGAACTACCTAAAATGACAGAAACCATCTTTTAGTTTGGTGCTTGACCCATCTGATAATATGGAGGAGGCAAGGATTATGACCTATACTGTAGAGCAAGATGTTTTGGCTCCACTTTTGGTGAGCTGTCATGTCATCCATCTTTATAAACAGTCTATGGTCAGACCAAGGAAAAACAAATGTAAAATACTTTATACAGATCACTAAATTACTTTCTGAACAGTTCACAATCATGGGATGGGTTTAATAGTTGTTGTCAATTAGTTAAATTCACTATAAACTGTATGCCATTGCATTGTGTTTAAAGCTAAAGTATATCAAACCTAGATGCTGACACAAATAAATATCTGCATGATGGCACTTTCACTGTGAGCATGATATCATGCCGATATTTTAATTTAGTGCAAAGCTTTTGATTAAATCCTAATCACACTGCTAAACTTGTTCATGGACACTTGCGTCTTGTTCAATCTTTGTGCTGTAAAACTGGACAAACACATTCTTGGTGATGATCCAATTAGTTATTTACCAATATGCAGGTAAGTGGCAAGCAAACTTAGATGAATTTCAGACAAAATAATGCTCTAAAATGTCTTTCGATGCTACCCCACTTTTAAAGTATGGTCGGCCAACTTTGAAAGAAATTGGTCAGAAAAGTGCTGCCTTTGACTTCCTTTTCAAAGATTTGTATTCAAATGTCCTGGCAGCACACTCAGGTTATTCTACATAGCTCTGGATTTGCAAGGTTGCTAGACTCATTACCAAAATAACTTTCTGTGAGCATATTTTCACAATATTCCTTGGATCAAATCAAAGGGAACATACTGTAAGAGGAAAACATGAGACATTAGCATGCATTTCTGTTGGAAAGTCTGCATTCACTGAACTACACAGCCTCTCCCTTGGAGTGCTTTAGGCTTTTGCGCCAATTGTCATGTGATATTAATCATATGAAAGAAGTGTCATGTGAAGAATCGTCTGAAGGAGGCCTTTGAGGAAATCTTCAAATGCACCTTTGGTGCGTTGATCTGGAAAACAGAGTAAAGGCAGAGAGATCACCAGTCAACATGTCAGTTTGGAAACAAGAATTCAAACTATGTAATCATTTACCACTGTGGTCACACAGTAATTAAATAGAAGATTCTAGTAGCAGGTTATAGCATCGTGCCTACAGCTTGCTCAAATAAACGCTATGTTAATCAGTTAAGGTGCTTGTCAAAAACCTGGTGGAGAATTTTCTCTTTTCTTTTGCCAGGAATGTGTGTGATACAGTAGGGCTACATATTGTAAGTATGAATGAAAGTAGAGAAAAAGTTTAAACAATGTTGTTTCACTCATGTAGTTTGGTTCATTTGCTTCAGACCACAAAAAAAAAAACAAGACCAATAAATATGAAGTCATATTGGCTCAGAGTTCTGATGATTTCATCCTTCACCATTGGCACTACTTGGACCCACTCGTGAAAAACATTTCCAGTGACTGACAACAGGTCCTAGCACGTTACTACACCAGAGTATGTGTTTATTTATCGTCTTTGGTGTTGCAAAGAGGTCATGAAGAAACACCTTACCCAATACTAGCTGGAACGCATATATCAATAATGTGTTAGACAGGAGACCAAAAAAGATGCACTGGATCCATATTGTTACATAGAAAGTTACTGTTTGGCAGCTAAAAAAAATCCCTGTGCTCACTTGCTGAGGCGCATACTTGCTACATAGTTGTTTCATTTGTTACTAGACTTTTTAAAATGTCTAAGGTCATGTTGAACCCCAACCCAAAATACCTCATGTGATTAACTAACGTGACTAATGCCAATCACTGTGTTGACCCTCATATTGAGTAAGATGGAGGAGAGCAGGTGGTTGTGTCTGCTCTGGTCTGCTCTGTAGTGAACTCACAGTGAACCTTCTGCTCACTGGCCAGTCCACTGTCCACTTAAGTGATGGAGTCTGGGGATTAGCACTTGAGATGACCTTTCTAGCATACTAGAGTAGTAACAGAATACTTGTCACATTTCTGTTGAGACAGTTAATGGACAGGACATAGACTGTCTATAAAACCTGCATATAAACCATTTAAAATTACTTAATTGGATTGGTCCTTTTTTTTGGCTTTACCTTAAACTGGAGCTCCATTAAATTGGCCAGTCAAACAAGCAATAAACCATTGAAGGTGGATTAAATCATCTACAGAATTGTTAACAAAATACAGTAACTAACTAATTGGGCCAGCAAAGCTAACTGTACCCTAAAAGCAGATTCCCCTTATAAGGTATAGGTTTCATCTGTGTGACGGAAACCGTTCTTGATGAGGTTCTTATTGACTAAGGGTGGCCATCACCCTTCTGGGCTCCATCTTAAACCAGGGCCCTGCTGATTTATGTGCTTTTCACAGAGGTTTATCTTTGCCTTAATGCCTTTTTGTTCAGCACTGTATTGGTGTTTCTGTCACGTTGTTAAAATCTATGGTGCAATATCACTCGCTTGGAATGGGCTCATCGAAGTGTCAGCCCTTGTAGATCTATGGCCCAATATGGCAGGGAGAGGAAAAAGAGAGAAGAAGGAGCAGTAGACTCATAAACCTATATCTTTATTCTGATTGATGGTGTTCAGTGTCCCTTTACAAAATAGGCAAAAGACATAACAAGATAGCACACAAACAGGAGACATTGCGTAAATTAAATTAAATATATTCCTGACATGCGCGATGAAATTATTCCACAATTTCCTGAAGTCTGTGATGAGTGTTTCCATTTCTCTTTGGCCTGGGCAATTTCCTCTGACATCTCGGCCCATCCACAGCTCATGACTGCATTTGAAGGCACTCGGAACAGTGACTGATATGAGGATGGGCTCCGGCAGTGTTGTCATCTCCTCTTGAGTAAATCCATTCAGCTGCTGCATTCAGAGACATGCCAGCTGTTCTAACCTGCTAACTGTTTGGGTCAAGCGTCAGAACCAGTCAGCTACTCTCAACGATGGGAACCGATCTCTTGTGATTATGGCAATCATCAAACCACTCTCACTGTGCAGTAATATTTTCTCCAGCTGGGCTGGCTGTTACATTCCATGTTGCTTTGGAAAGACTCCTCTTCCAAATGACCAGTTTCATTAGGTCAAAATGTCATGTGTTCTCTGATAACTTTAAATGTCTGACATTTGACGTCTGACAGCTTTACCCCTTCTTTCTTCAAAGAAGAGTATATAAACTTTAAAAAATTGTGATCACATTACAGTCAAAGTTTCACTTCATTAAATTGGAGGTCGGTTTGTTTGCTTCCTTATGGGAGTTCCATGGTTTGTTGACCTGTTTGCTTGGCTGACTGGTCCAGTATGTGTGAGATTGTCATATGAGAAGAATGGGTGGAGAGACCGAAATTATATGTCTACTTAGCTGGCTTGCTAACATATGCATTGCTAAGCCAACCTTTACGTGTCACCTGGTTTATTCAGATCTGGGGGTGTCTTCATTTCACAGTATCTCTGTTAGGAAAGGACTTCTGGCGTTCTACGTGCTGCCACATTAAGTTACAATTGAACTAGCAGTTGATAGTCAATAAATACCTCTGAACTGTTGGCTTGTTTATCTTGTTTCACATTTGTACAGATTGAATACAGAATATGTGAGTGTTTCAATGGCACTATGCTGCCTTACAAAACTAAAGTAACTAACAATGTATTTCTTGAGTTAGTTGAATGATTAGTAATGAAAAACTAGATATGTAATCTTACTTAATACTTTGTCAATTAATATTGTATGTATAATAATGATGAATTCATAACATCTTAGAGTTAACTTGCTAAATATGAGTGAATAAGTATCCATGGTTTAAATAAAGCTTGCTCAAATGCATGAACTCACCTGCACAAACAACATCATGAATGGGTCTCCTGAGTCTGCCAACGTTAACCTTGCATTGCCAGATCCTTTTTCCTTCCTGGCACCCACAACAGCTCAAATTGCCCAGAGGAATGCTTATTTTCAGGCATCAGAGCGCACGCCAGACAATGTCTGTCCTTTTCAAAGGGTATCAGGGATTGGCAGGGCCCTGATCCCCTCTACTTGCAGGTCTTTTGTGATTCCCAAGAGGGACTGAGGCCAGGCGAGCTCCCTGACACCGTTCTGCTCTTTCACCCAGTCAGCCTTCATTTGCCTACACCGTAACATTCCTTTTGCTGGAGACCCAGACTTTTGATTGTCGGATTCAATCACTATGATAAGTTACACAAAACCGTCCAAAGTTATCAAAGATGAGTTTAGAGTATTTAAGTTGGACA
Source organism: Scophthalmus maximus (assembly GCF_022379125.1). Classification (NCBI taxonomy): domain Eukaryota; kingdom Metazoa; phylum Chordata; class Actinopteri; order Pleuronectiformes; family Scophthalmidae; genus Scophthalmus; species Scophthalmus maximus. Next base: position 6,253,844 of record NC_061532.1, read on the forward strand.
TTTCTACTTATTGGAGATCTACTGCTAATTAAAGAATACCACTCATCTACTCATGAAGTATAAAGCTCTATATTACTGGAGAGGGGAAGCAAAACGAATCTGTAACACAAGTGATGACCACTAATATATTTACTGTCTATTATAAAATAAAAATTGCTTGCCCATGTGGGCGGTCTTATGTTTCTTATATGTCACATAAACGATGCAATGTTCCATTTGTATGGTACACTGTTGAAAGTATAACTAACACTGACAGCTGTTTGGAGTATCTGATGAATTGTTTTGTGTTGGAGTGGTGCTTGTGCCCTCAGGCCATCATTTCAGAATGTCATACTGCAGCTGAATTGTCAGAAATTAGAATATGAAGATAGGGGACGTATTGCCTGTTTGATGCATGTACAGCACTAAGCCTGTGCTGCTGACTACGGCCTTGAATACAGCGATTTAGGCCTTTGAAACTTAACAGTTGGTAGCTAGAAACTGGGGCAAGCCGAGAAGAATACTATATGTGAAAATCATACTGTACATTAGACAAATATGCAGTATAGTCTGGTTATGTGATCGATTCACGAAACATGAACACTTCCTATACAATGTTAATACTTACTTTGGAATTTGGAAATAATTTCAGTTACCCTCCTACCTCTGAAAAATGCAATCCAGCGTGACAATGATTCTGAAAGGCCTTGTACCTGCTGCTATAAAATGAGACGCTGGGATAATATCAGTCAATGCGATATAGTTTGCGCTGGTTCAGCACAGTCTGTACCGATAGAAGAGGACCCCTGAACCTTTACAACCTGTGCTAGTCAAGTCATGGGGGGAAACTGATTATTCAGCGCACGTTGATGCTATCAGGTGGACCTCTGCTGCATGTGGGGCACATGTTCAGAACATTTCGAATTACCAGCCGTCATCTGTGCTCAGGGCTGGACCGGCCATCCGCCAGACCAGGCAGTTTCTCGAAGGAAACAATGTCCCCTTTTTGGCTGACCTGCCCATAAAACAGGTTGATGTGTTTTTTGTTGTTGCTGTTGTTGTTGTTATTTTTAATACTGCTTGAACAATCACTCTTTGGGATCAGTGCATGTATTTGTGAGGGTGGACGTGGCTCAGGAGGGAACGTCCAGCTGCACCGGGGGAGCGATTAGCACAGCTGACTTCAGTTGTCTAATAATAAGATATTTAATTTTTAAAGCGCTTTTCATGAACCCAAAGCGCTTGTCTGATCACTGTCCTGGTTAAAAACCCAGTGGAAGAAGCTTCCAGTGCGAAGAAAGACAGGCAGAGAAGAGCATGTGTGACAGAAGCCGGGCAGTGTCACACTGCGTTTCAGTTGGTTTATGTTTTGTGACTTAAATTGATGAAAGAGTTGTCCTCTCTGTTTATGTGTTAAGTGCCCCAAACTAGCCTCCGCTTGCAACGTCATGTCGATGATCTTTACAACAGGAAGAGCTTTGCTACTTGACTTCAGTTTAGTTGGCTCGCTACTTCTTTGAACATCAACGTCATGTGTAGTTTGAACTAGCTATAGTAAGGAGTAGAAGGTCACATGATTCACGACAGTGAAGTATGCAATTTTGCACCACCACGTTTTTGAAGGTATAGATCATGTTTTCTCTCTCCTTATCGCCATTGATTCTTCGTTACTTATAAAATGACTCCAGTTTTTTTAAGGAGTGGTACAGTCGGGCGTCATATGGGTGGTGTGTGATCAGTGTGGGCCAAATGCCAGGGCTGGTTTTTTTCGTTTTCTTTATCCCAGTCCAGCCCTGTCTGTGCTGCAGACAGATTATATGATCCTGTGGATCTCCCCGCTGATGCCCTTGTTAGTGTGTGTCATGAATTCCCAGCTATCCTTTAGTGCATAAGTTATTAAAGTCCATGAACGGCTGCCTTTCAACACTCTGTACTATAAGGCTGGGATTAAAGGTTAACTCAGCCCTCTACATATCCGTGGAAGTGGTCCAAAGCTGTTACACGTTGACTGACGCAGGACAAAGTAAAAAGGGAAGATGATCACATTGTTGATCACAAGTAAGATGACGTATCAAAATGATGAATGGAAAGCAACGCGAGTAAAGCAGGGTATAGTGTGGATGATTTGTTTCTCAGTTTCCACTGAGAAAAATACTCCTGCATGACTACCTGCGACATGTTTTGTAAACCTCAATCTTAGGATGTGACCCACTGTTATACAACTCATTGAGCTAATCTTGGTTTACTAGCTAACTAGCAACAGTTGATAATTTCTGCTCGGGGAAATTGGAGACTCCTCCACCAAAAACGATGAATCATTTTTCAAGCAGCTTATTTTGAAGACTGCAGACCTCTAGTGGTCTCATTATTTCAATGGTTTTGCTTATATTCTGTGAAGCAATCGTGGTGTATGGCATGTCATGTCACCCTATACCGAACAGTGTGGTAAATCTGCCACTGTTAATATCATGAACTGCACAAACATTAAGTTTGAAAGGCGGACAGTAAAAGTAATTAAAAGGACTGGAATTAGGAGTCAATTATCCGGATTTCATATTTCCTCTTTGCCACAGCAACTCTGTCGCATCAATATAACCCAATGTTTTTTGTGAGGATTCATTTTAATTCAAACGTCAAATAATATATAAAGCTGTGGAACCCAAAAGGAATGTTGAGTTTGCCGGTCCTGTGATATCTTTCCATTTCAGAAAACTATTGATCCAGCTCATACTGCGTATAGAATCTGTGTGAGCAGAAATATTGGCCTCACCTTAATTCACTTGTTGGGGAGGAATTTCCATGGTTTGACTGCAAGGACATCTGTCAGCCAACATACACACACAGAGATTCAACCCCCTTGCAGTAAAGGCAAAAACACACCCAATACCAATCAAATGAATCCGTTTAAGTGCATTTCTGCTCTGCTATTCATCAGCTGGCCCTGTCTAAACAGCAGCTGATAATGCTGTGCGGTGCATATTGAGGCAGGGGCTAGCATTGACACACGGTGGGCTCCCATTTCACGCCTGCCCAGTTCAGGGGCTAATGAGTTCAGTTAGCATCTCACAAGTGGGCTAGCACAGTAATCGAAGATCATTAATTCGAACGCGATTCATTTTGTAACCAAATCACTGATCAAGGTCCATTTGAGCTTATAGATGCCCTGATGATGGGCCTCTGCCTCTCCGTAAACAAGTTCTGCATCCTTGATTAAATGCAATGATTATAGGTAAGGTTCAATATTATCCTTCATTTGTGAATGAAATTATTACTTTCACTCCATGACTGTCTCATTAAAAAACTGTTTGGGTCATAGTTGGATTCCCAATGGATTTTGCGTTTCCTCCTCACATGCATGCGCACTCTCAAGTCTCACTGTCATTTCCCTGGGCTGTCATCTCAGCGATAAGCTGTTCACCAGCTGGTGTCTCATTAGCCTATCGCAGACTATTCACAGACTCATCAGGTTCATCCCTTCGTCAGTCTCAGAATCTGATCAACCACCATCACCTGGACACCATTGGGGGATTTACTCTGCCGTCGACTACAATATTAGCACATACAGTTAACGCCGGCTTATTTACAGCATCTTGTCAATTAATGAGCATTGTACCTGTAAAATAAATAAATACCCTCCCTTGAGTCTAAGCACCATAGACTCTATCAAGGCTTTGTCATCAACATCATGCTGTCAAATCTGTAATAAATAATACTTCCTCATTCACTTGATTGAAATTGTTTCACATTTTACATAGCACTCACTAAACAACCAAAGGATTGTAGAGAATGATATCCTAAAGGATTCCCCACAATATTGAACATGCATGTCCTGCATACCCGAAAGTGCAAAAAGACCCAGCACTGGTGCTCACAGCCTTATTTTCTTCTGCCATTATTATCACCAACTGTCAGTGGGTGAAGTATTGTGCCTGGAGCACTGTGCATTTGCATAGGCACCTTCTGCAGTTGTCACCCACATGCTTGTGCACATGCTCGTGTTTCTGTCGTAAAATAGTTTTATATTTAGTTGGAAATACAGGTCACATGAAGCAGTCTGACCTCAAAATCAATTTTTCGCACACGTATTTCTTACAAAATAAACGGCTAAAAGATGATAAATACATCTTTCTAAGCATTGCAAACAAAAAAATTATCGGAATTTGAGGCAACCTGATGAATAAAATGTGAAAAGTCTCAGAGTCCTGGCCGAAGTTTGTTTCATTGATGAGAAAACATGAAGTCAGCCTGCTCAGCCAGAGGAAGGACGGTGTCTAATGTGCATGTGCTCATCCAGCTCAGGTCGACAATGACTCCAATGACACCTGCTCTCATTTGACCAGCGGTATCTATTTCTTCAGCGCATCCATGGTGTCTTCAATGCTTGTGAGCGATACGTACAAACAAGAAACACACAGGGTACCTGTAACTAGCACAATTTGTTACTATTTACTTGTAGCCACTCCACCAGGATAATTTTTAATACTGTGTGATTGGCAAAATCCAAATGCACCACTTACCACTACTTTGGTTTGGAAATGTGCCAAATTAATTGAAAATAAATTGCATTGCTGCTTCATTGAGCCAATCTTTGATGCCATCAAATAGTGCCATTGCATTATCCCCCTCCATCCTTCCAAGTGTGTGGAACAGATGGACAGGCAGGCACCAACACACCCATTAAAATGATTTTTACTGCAAATGGTAAAAACAAAGGAGGTTCATCCCACCAAGTAGCAAATTTGGCATAATAGTCATGAAGACCTCTAATTACATGTGCTCTCAGGAGCAGATTAATAATAGAAGAATGCAGCCTTAACATTCTTTGTGTCTTGTACAATGGCTGCATGTGTTCGCCCTCACCCCAGCCTCATGCATTTTCCAAGTGCATTGATGTGTATGTCCTGTTGCCTGCCCAAGATGACAGAGATGGCACAGTGCCCAAAAACCCTGCGCTGCATTCCAATGGCCATTAATTGAGTACCTGCCCGTCATCTCGTCCCTGATTGATGACATAATTAGAGATGGGGCCTGTTTGATGGAGATGCCTGGCAAACTCCTCTGTCTGTTTGGCCTTTGTGTGGATGTGAGGCCAAGGTCCCTGGAGCTTTGGTCTGTTGCTAACCTTGCCTCAGTATGAGGAGGAGTATATGCTTCTTCATGTGCCTGTGTGTGTGTGTGTGTGTGTGTGTGAGTGAGTGAGTGTGTGTACATGTGTGGACAGCGCACCCTGGTCCTGCTCGCCTTAACAATGAGCACGGCTTCAAGCTCGGGGAAGCTGATTAAATTAAAGTGCCTCACAGGCAATCATGCCAAGGTCAAAGAGATGCTGTGCAAACTGCTTTTGGCACCAACTTTCCTCAGTGTGCGGAGACGCGCATCAGCAGATGTGTGTGGTTTAGGCCGCAGGAGTGGGTGAACAGTCGCGGAAGGTGGAAAATTGAATTGTCACTGTTGATTTTGCTGCTTGCATATCACGGAGAAAATCTTCTTTCAACAATAGCACAACATGAGGTCCTGGTATGCGCCTTGTACAACAAAGATCCCAAGTATCCTGAGAGAGTGGGGTCGTCGCCCGCTTGTCTTGTCTTTGTCACCAAGATTTTTTTTCTTTGAATAGCAGACATTCTTTCGATTACCATCCCAGCCATATTTATGATCTGTATAATGTAATTTTACAATATTAAACCAATGCCGATGCTTCGCCAAATGGTTTGTGACTAAATTGATAAGAATCCTTATATTACCTTTAGAGTCATCAGATATCCCAGAACAAGTAAATAGCCAAGACAACTTGGAGCAACCTTTGAGAGAAGGTCTTATCATCCCTCTAAAATGTTCCCCAGACTATTTGTATGTATGTGGAATTTGAAGCTCATACCCCATTTTTTAAAAGATTATTTATGGTTGGTATTTGTCAGCAACAGCCATTCAATGTACTCGCATTCAGTAATTACCTTTCTATTTGGGAGCTTTACTGCGCCGTTTTCAAATCACCCTGCTTGCACTCAAGGGCTTCACGGGAAATGAGTGCATGTTATCAGGCTTTACTTTGCTTAAAAAACAACAACCCACAACATCACAGTAAATTAGGAGCATTGCAAACAAATCCATGGCACGTTTACAGAAAATTACCAATCAGGGAAAGGCAAGATGAAGCTTAGCGAAAGTTCAGACAGGAGTGTCTAGTGCGCAGCCCTCCCAATTCACAAGCACAATTACTTGTACCACCATCTCTAAGCTACTCCAGCTCTTTCTTGTTGTCATCCAATCCCAACTGGATACGCTCGCCTTGAGCCAATCACTTAGAGAGAGGGACCATTTTTAAACTTTGACAGCTTCTGTCTCTTCTTTCATTCAGCTGTCATTTCAGCTCTATAATGACTGAATGACCCACTACCACCTCCGCTCCAGATGCCTGGCCATGTCCCATCAAACCGTCCAGCCAGAAGTCCTACATGAGACATCCCGACTTCGTGCTCCATTCCTCATTACCACCATCACCAGTGTCTTGGCCCAGAGGGAACTCTTGTTCCTGTCTGAAGCACCTAATTCAAATAGGACAGCGACCCCTGTGTTCTCCTTCCTGCTGGGGTCCCAGGACCACAGTTTATTCCCGCTGTTCACAATGAATGTAATTATATTCTAATTTAGTTATCCTCATTCGTTGTCTCTCTCGATTAAACTACTAAGAAAATGAACATCTCTCAGAGCACACAGAGGTCAAGCAGGATGAAGTGGGAACAATACATCACAGCAGTAAATCAGCCGAGGTGAGAGTGTCTGTGTGAGATGGAGGTCACTGAATGTGCCTTTGAAGGAGCTGCTAAGTTCGGTGGTGGGATGGGAGAGACTATGCAAATAGCTGCTGTCCAGGGTTAAAAAAAAAAATCATATCACAGAAAGTGTAATGGTCTAATGAGATTAATTGTAAATGCATACTAAATGCTATGGAGAAAAAAGCCAGGAGAAAAAAAGAAAGAAAGAAAAAGAGAATAACTCTCCTCTATGAAGTCTGGTGGTTGCAGTGTCATGCTGTGTGAATGCTTCCCTGCAGCAGGTCCCGTGTGGCTTGTGAAGGAGAAGATCAATTGAAGTACAGAGGAATCATGCGCTGCAAGTTTTGCAGAAGAAGATAAACAAAAAGAAAAAAAAGCCAGAGCTACAAAGGAGCAGTTTCAAAGCAGAGAAGCTGTTGTCGTCCCCGAGAGTCCAGACCTCCAATCGAATCCAGAACTTGTGGCTGGACTTAAAAAAGGCGCTGTTCCTTCATTTACCTCATGCGGTTCCACAGCGCAGAGCAATTTGGCAAAAGAATAATGGGAGGGAAATTTTTCCCCTGATACACAAACTGACAACAGACCTGTCCATGTACACTCAAGTGTGTGACTGCAAGCTTCTACTAAATATCGACTCAATGTGGGTGAATTGTGCCATCGGTTGTTCAGTGTTTTATCCCTGGTCTCAAATTAAATCAATGTGTGGAGATTTCTTTTCACTTTGAGGTTGTTGTTTTTTTTTCTTTCATCACAAGAAGCTTAATCACACACACACTGCTAATCAATAATGTAAACAAGGTTGGTGTAAACCAGAGTGATGGACATGTTGCCATGAGCCTCCTCCTGGAATCGGACTGGCCGCCCCGATGCCCCATCTGCCAGAGTCAGAAGGTGGAAGGGAGCTGTTGGAATCACGGAGGGGATGACTGACCCGGTCTGCTGGGTGAAGCCTCGGCATGAAGAATAATGTCTCTTTTTGGGAAGTGAATCAAAGAAACACAACTTGTCATTTGTAGTTGTGCATTTCCTTCAGTATGTGTAGGTAGGGGTGGCGGGACCAGGAGCCTCACAATCTCATAATCTCTCTGAAATTACACTTATTTATCAATGATATTTCATATTAGAATATTTAAAGCTGTTTGTCAATTCTGAGATATTTTAATGACCGTGGAATTCCTTCCACATCAGTAATAACACTTCACCGGCTCAATGGCACTCTGAAAGCGGGCCATTCCTCAGCCGCTTGGCACTCCCACAGAATCATTGACGTTTCCGAGGCGCTGGAGTGCAGTTTGTTTACTTGTTCGCAGACAAACAACATCATCGGCGAGTGCAAGACTAAACAGATGAGCGAGGGGGCGCGTAGAGACGGCGGCGCGGCGAGCGCAACAATGAGGCGTCGGCGGAGGGACGGAGCCGAATGAGCGCGCGTCCAATCAGGCAGCTGCTTACACTGCTCGGTGGTTTTCAGGGATGTCTGTGGCTAATGACTCACCATTGGAGTGCCTCCACGTCCCGTGGAGAGATTCCGATCTGCAGGCCAAGCTTGAACGCTATCAGATGGTGGTGTCTGAACACCAGTGGCGTCTGCAGCATATGCTTAATTGGCAGTTTGAGCCTCTGCTCTGCTGTCGGTGTTCCAAGTCATTAACATGTAATGTGTGCTCCGGACCCGGGGCTCGTAAGAACCGTTCCTACTGGCCATAACATTTAAACAGCTTTGGGCCGCACTCTCCCCAGCTGTGAGACAAAGGGCTCCTGCTTTTTTGTCCGGGGCGTGCTCCTCTCCAGTGGCGCTCTGTGAACGGTCACCGCCTCTCCACAGCAGGCCCCTTCTCCGCGGCGCCTTCCTCGTGGGTTTCTTGCTCTATTGTCAGCAGCGAGAAAAGGGAGGGGGGGGGGAAGAGCCGGGATAGTGAGAGTTGTTAACAGCTTGTTAAACATGTCTGTTTAATTCAACACCACTCTCACCCCACTGCTGATCTCAAATGCAACGTTCATCTTCTCTAATGCTAATGCACTCGGCTTTTATGGTCCAGATACAGAGAGAATCAATTTACAATGTCTCGCTTTTCCCGTGCTCTCAGTGGATGTGTGAGACTCTAATGAGCTCCCGATTCCGACGGAAATGTTTGTTCGGGGGCTGCGGGAATTTTTTCCTCCTCAGAGAAGGCGGCATTGAAACTGTAAGCCCGAGTTCAAGTGACTGAGACGGGCGCTTGCATTTCTCCACATGTCAAAAACTATTCTCAAAAACACGAGTTTTGAGTTGTCAGCATGTAGTGGGAGCAGCAGCAGTACATATCCTGTTTATTTCCTGCAGCCAAGGACAGAGACTGTAATAATTGTCCTGTGGTAGAAACACTTACTGTTGTTACCACACACACACACACACACACACACACACACACATTCCTGCTGTTCTATTCTATCACAACCATGTGAGGAGTTTGGTGAACATACTGCAGACAGCAGGAGAAGGACAACCACTTTTGCACAATAAGTAAAGAATAAAGCTAACATTCCTCATTCATCAGCTTGTATTTATATGAAAATATATTATAAACATTGCAGGTAGAGGATTGAAATGAAAAAAATGTCAGCTAAAACATAATTCCAAAATCTATCTCATGAAATAATTTTCCAGGTAAACGAAAAAAACGAATTGTCTTTTTCTGTGCGCTAATTATATTTATATTGTGTACATTGTCTAATATTTCGAAAGAGGGTAAAACGGCCTAAAATTTCATTTGTTGGGAAAGTGGACGGTAGCCAAGCCTGCTGATGTTAGGAATGATGGTCTCTCTTGCGTGGATCAAATTTGCGGCAAATGATGAAACTCACTGAAATGCGTAGAGTCCTGCAACCGAAGCGTAATTAAACTCACGACAAGGGGCTGACGTACACAGTCGCAAAGTAGCACAGCGATGGGACAAAGCAACGTCTAAATATAAGATCAAAACACACGCCACTGCAGTGCCAGGGTTCGTCATTACGATGTGGCTATGAGGAAGTGTTTTGTCTTTTCACGAGCGCAGAGAGACTGGAAATAGGACAGTGACATTACGTGTCCCAGGGCAGTGCATCAACACGCAACGGCCTCCGTCCTCCATTGGTGCTTGTTCTGATGCGGCTGTGATGACACGCGCCGCTCGGCGGCGACCTTTGTTTTTTTTTTTCACCTCAACATTTGCTGACAGCTGATTAACCGCCTGTGTGCTTGGCCGCCGGACGCGCGTGATAGTGATATAAGAAACTGTTTTGAGTGGCCCTGACACAGATGTTGCACTAATCAGATTATGAGAACCAGTGCTGCCAGTCCCCGTTCACAGTTCCCTCGGAGATCGCCGACGTTTGGAGCGCGATCGTGACAGGAGAATGAATTGTGCTCACATTTCTTATTTTGGGGTAAATAAGCGGCATGAGTCAAAATAATTACTGGTGAAATGCTGATTTCTGAGCAAAAGTGAATTCTAATTCCGGTCTGACTATAACTGAGTGAGTGCACATCAAAAGCTATTTTCCAGCCTTACATCAGCTGGCCATGTTTGCCAGGGAACAAACAAACACTCAGCAAGTCTTTCCATTGCAAATGGGAGACTGTGTTTTGCTCATGAAAGCCCTGTTTCTGAGCCTGCAGAACCGCACACTTAACTTTCACCGAAGTTTGTATATGCATGACTCCAGCCCGAAGAATGCAGCTGCGAACAAAGAGTTCATGACTGAAGGAGACTTTGTGACTCAGGACAGTCGTCCCTCTGCTCTCTCAGACTACAGATGCGTGACTTCTCATATCAGGCGGAGGAGTGGAAACAGTGGAATCGTGTTGAAACTTTAGCCAAAAGAATCCCTCATCCTACACGACCTGACTGCACTGTAGAAATGGGGGGGAGGGGTAAATCACTTGACTTGAAATGTTAACTCATCATTGATCCCATAATTAAATGTAACATCTTTGAAACTTTGATTCTAGTACACACATGTTTAGTTTATTAACCCAACTTATGGTTTAGACTCTAATACATAACTTTCTTATATCAAAGTTAAAAGATTGAACTCTCATTATACGTTCTAAAAGGAGATTCTATACAATTTGATCTGACTAAAATAAAATAAAATAAAAATTGTATCTAATGACACTGATTTAATGATAAAAGAAGAGTTAATTTAATTTGATTAATTAGGAAATGTGTGTGGACGGATCAGATAGAAAGTGGAGTTAACGTTCCACCACAAACAACACCCGCTGCATTTATTTTTATTTACAAATAACAACTACCTGCCATACGAATGAATATATATTTGCGTTTTTATAGTGTAGACTTACCAATCGCCAAGGTACCTTAGAAGTCACGTTGGGAAAACTTGACCGTCAATGACCAAGTCATTGTCAGTGTCATAAATATATCCCATAAGGACTAGTGAGATTAATCTGTTTTGACTGCCATTCTAAAAAAAATGTATTCATTCGATTTGCCGCCTTTTTTTCTTCTTTTTAAATTTTGGTGATCTTCTTGTAATCCAGTGTTTATCCAGTCGTTGTGTGGCTAAAACATTTCAAACAATAAATGTATAATTTTCAGGTGTGTTTTGCTCTTCTCTGTAAAGATATTTAACTTTGGCTATGAGCCTGATCATCCCTATGAGTAATCCACCTTCTCTTTCAGCTTGTGTCTTTGCAGGGTTTCAGTGTGACACTTCAACGCCGCCAGTAAATGTCCCTGGACTGGATGACGCCTTGCACACTCTGAAGATGGACATTAAAAGAGAAGAAGCCATTTTAGTTTCGCCCTGTTCACCTAGAGAAAGCCGTGAGCCCTTTGGCCGTCACTATTCATCGCCGTCTTCATTCATTACAGGCCTTCCCAGGCGGCGAGTCTCCCACAAGGTCACAGCTGCTCTGTCCCACCTGGAACTGTGACTCCTCTGACCCACTGGCCCGACATATGGAGGCGCTACCATGCTCCATGTGGTCAAGGGGAGAAAGCTAAACTTTAATCTGGCCTGCTCCTGGGGAATTTGCTCAGAGTTTCCCTTGACAGGTGGTGTTTTAATTATTGAAAATGCTTGGTTCATTTTTAGACACAAATGACTTTTCCATCATGAAAAAAACAAAAAAAAACAACAAGAACTTGCAGGCAGAGCCGTGAACTTGCTGCAAATGTGAAGCAATGTTCAGCATTTCTCACTATTGTGCTGTTATGTGCTGTGCATGCGAACACCGTGTCTATTGAGCATCTCGTCCAGCTCGACCGGCTGCAACATTAATATTGCAAATGCTTGAAAATCCTGGTGGAAGCACATTCCCTTGAAATCAAAGAAATCAGAAAGAAGAGGAAGTGCTGTTTAGATCCATGTCAATTATTTTTCTACATGGCTGTGTGTGAAATGACCTCACCTAACACTGCAGTATACGCTAGAAAGGGAAATCACCAAGTAGCTCGCAAACATGCACAAGTTTCTCTTTGTGAAGCTTCATGTGTAAACATCTAAAGGTGGATTTTATACCACAGAAATGTATGCGGTATGACAGTAAAGGGGCACACATCGTGTGTTTGAATTTTGCAGGATTAGTGAGAGAAATTTCACTGATGAGACTTTGAAGGCTGGAGGCTTTATTCACAGTCATGTTGTTCCTTGCTTTCCTTACTTCTCCCACTATCATCTCATTCTGTCTTGCACTGCAGGAAGTTAGGAGTGCGTTATTAATACAAGGACAAGCAGCTTAATTCACACACGCACTACTGGGCAAAGGATTTACAACACTGCCATTTTTCTAGTTATATTGAAATTTAAGCAGTTCAAGTCCAGTAAATAACCTTAAATGGTGCAAAGGTAAGCGGTAGAGTGGCCAAGGTTAAATTTTTTTTTTTTAATGTTTAGAAAAATCATCAATCAACCTAATAGAAAAACGTCCATTTTAAGATGATTAAGTAATTGGGTAACTTCCAGCTTCCCTGCAGCCATGGAAGCAAATGAAGCCTTGAAAGTTAATGCAAACAATCTTACAGCAGCCGCGGCAACGTGAGCTGATGACTTCCAACACGAACTCGGGTATGGTCAGTCATCGAGTTGTGGGGCAACTGTAGCACAACACTGTACTACAGGAAGTAGTGATGTAAATCTGAATCAGAATGGTGAGACAACGACAGACAGACTAATATGTCCACTTTGAAAGAAAAGAACCAGACAGTGTCTTCATATGATCTACAACCACAACGAGTGTTCAGTCAAAAAATGTAAATGGATTTTATATTCTATGATAACTTTTTTATTGTTTTCTTTATTATGATTAGCTTAAATTTCAGAAAAGCTGAGCCCTGACACTTTGTGATTTTCAGTAACAACTAGAAACAATGTAAGTGTTATAAAACCTTTGACCGGAGGTGTTATTTATTTTAGAGTACAGACCCAGATGTCTGGTGAATGATAAATCAGGCAGCCCAGGGATGTACATACCTTCAAGAGCTCCTTGAAACATTGGCTCAGCGTTTGTCACTCAAGTGAATATACTGTATCAAAATACTAGGTTTTTAACTGTAGTGTGGGAGGCAGCGCGAGAAAAATGCAAGGGGGGGAAAGGACCAGGTGCAGGACAGCATTCAAAAAAAATGATACGGGAAGTCATTATCGTGTGCCCTGCGCACCGACGCAGTCAGCGGCAGCACCGGCTGTGACAGCCCATTATGGTACTTTCAAACCCCTTAACTCCAATTGCAACAATTTGCGTCATAATTCAAGTCCAACCTCAGCCAAATCTAAACGCGCAGATATGATCCACACATTTCTATAATCTTTGTGACGTACACTTTCTGAGGGTGTCACTGTGAATAAATGTCCATAAGATTGGCTTCGAAAACAGGGGGGGGAAAGGCGCTCCTTGAGACTCTGGAGCTGGCCTGAGAACGATCCCTTTCTTGTGTTTTTCTTCAGTATCAGAGTGATCCAGTGATGGATGTGCTGTCGGGCTCAGTGGTGTAAAGGGCGGGACAGTTGTCTTGATTTTTGTCTGAGCCCCTCGCTTAGAATATACTGCGATTCAAATCAAGAAAACCAGTTGACGGACAGTTCAGTGCCTCTAGGACACAGTAACACAAACTGAGCATTGCATGCTTCATCGCGGTAGTTTTTGTTGCAGGACTGTGTTAGGGGGTTGCATCACACTGTACACAGCAGTGGTTGCCTTTATTGTGTTGACACCTGAAAATGCCTTCTGGGCCTGGAAGGATTTCAGGCAGTTAGACGGCACTTTTCAGGGTGAAACGCACTTTGTCACCAATTAGGAGTTCATACGGGCAGCAAGTCACTTTTCATAAGTAAACGGGGAAGGAAAAGAGTGTGTCTTTGTGTATACTTTTTAAAGAAATTGCTGTGTTTTTTCTGTTCGGCAAGCAAGTCTCCTTGCAGACACTAAATACTTGTCAGGCAGTATTCAAAGTATTCATTTTGGTGGGCTACAGAGGGGAAAAAAAATCATGCTTATCTAAAACTTACTTTGTTGCTGAAAATGAAAAACAGACAGGAATTATGTCCGCCGTTTCCCCTCACATGGTAATCTTCCCTTCAGTAATATAAAATTGGGAGGCCAAATTGAATTTGCATCTTAAGCCAGTCCCCTTATCTGCGCTTGTTTGAAATATCTCCAATCTTCAAATGTTTAAATGCTGACAGAGAAATTCAGAGGAGTTCATATAGAGTCTTTGATGTGTTTTGGTCTATTTCATGTCACTGAATTAAATCAAATTTTGAATGATTAGCATCACATATGAGTGAGTACTTCCAATAAACAGCAGTGCTCCGGCAAATGGAAACCTTTCAAGGCTATTTTCTTTCACCGTCACGGGGGATTAAAAGGCAACGCACGGCGCCTGTTTTGACCGATTTCAATTCATTTGCATTTTCATATAATCAAGCAGATGAAGGTGATCCTAAATTGATTTAGTCGGCTTTTACTTTATGTTCGTGGCATTCACTCTTGTCAGGATTCCAGTGACCCAACCTGACACGCATTAGCCTGACGCATTGTGAATGGAGGCAAAGGCCTCACCTGCATTCAGTCTTTAATTAAAGGCTGCTGAGGGCAATGAAAGAAGGGAATAACAACAGAACAGTACAATGTTGAGTCTACCAAATGTCGATATTTGTAATACCTGGAATAAGGCCGCTTTAAATTGCATCCTTTAATGACTTCTACTCCATATTGAGGCTGATTAGAAGATGCTTAAATGAGGATCACAAAGTGAAGCTGTTAGAGAGCCTGTAAACAGATGAACAAAAAAAAAACAGCTAACACCTGTTCAATGCAGATTTCAGAGGCGAAAAATCCCATTCTCAAGCTCCTGGCATATGGAGTATGACGAACACAAGCACTTTCTTTTTAATGAATCACAACGTTCACAAATGTTTGGACACAAATTGAGATGGAAAACACTGCAGTGATTAGGTTGTTTTTTTCAGTGTTACTTAACCCAGTGGCCTGAAACTGACTACACCAGGGCAAAGTTCAAGATTAGAGTAAAATGGAGGATAAAGCACGGTATGCATTGGCGTGTGATTGTCAGCTTGTACCGTCCAATAGGTGCAGGTTGCAGATGTAGGTTGATGTGCAGTGGACGAGCTCTCAGTCAGACTCACCCCACAATCCTCCAAATATGGTTAATTCAGGTGGCGGTGGTCAAAAGACTAAGCTCAAGGTTTCAATAGAGATATGTTATTACCTTCGGTGGAGGAATTATTCAGATCCTATAGAAAAAGTTTTAATTAAAGAAAGGACAAGTACAATACCACACTGTGAAACACTCCTTCCATGGATGTGTTACTAAAATACTTTAACATAAGTAACACAAAAGCATTGAAGTATATGGAGCAAATTTTACATAAAGCATCAAAAATATAAATACTTGCAATGCAATTATAATTATTCATATTTGTGTATTAGTAATATTATTGACATTTTATTGTTGTAGTTTGTCGAGCTGTTTTGAGTTTTAACAGCATTTCACAGATGGAAAGTTTAATCTCTCCTTCTGCATCCTAGGATTTGTGTGTAAATTTTAAATTTGTAAGGAATAACTAACTTGTTAATGAATGCAGTAATATTTACTACACTCCAGTAGGGAATATTGTACTTAAAGGAGTATAAAATGGATTGAAAGTAGCTCTTATTTGTACTGAGGGACAACACTTCAGTTCACAGGCACAACTGAAGAACTTTAAGCAAACTGAACTCGCTTAAATTTAAACAGGAAGAAGCACTAATATGAAATATCATTGATGCATCTGACCTGACATCTGATAAAATGTTGAAACACTATAACCAAAATAATTGAAGCAGAATTAGCCCAATCAGATACTTTCCAGTCTTTCTTAACTGCATTAATACTGAATGTGTCATGCACACACATTTCTTATTGCATTTATAAATGTAACAAAAATTGCTACGTAAGTTTAATATGTATTGTTCGCCCCTTTTGGAAGCTATGCTATAACTTGTGATGCTACACTGGCGTCCCATTTGCATTGTTGATTGATGTTGATTAGCTAGCCTAACAGATATTTGCTGTCTTTACTCAGTTACTCATTTCACTCATTTTAATTGTGCAACAAGGTTAGGTGATTCATTGTGAAGCAAGGTTGTAAGTGATGGGCCTACAATCCTGACGAACGCACCGTGGGAGAGATCACATTCTGAATTTTTCACGGTACTGCTTACACAACACACACAAAGAATGGGGAATGGCAAAGTAAATGATTTTTAGTGCCAATAAAGCCTCGGTTCTCTTGACCTGTTGGCCTCCCCTTAAAAAGCCTACAGTACAGTTCTGCAATAACACATCACATTTTGACATTTGGGGATTTAGAGAAAATACCAATT
Source organism: Scophthalmus maximus (assembly GCF_022379125.1). NCBI lineage: Eukaryota > Metazoa > Chordata > Actinopteri > Pleuronectiformes > Scophthalmidae > Scophthalmus > Scophthalmus maximus. The sequence goes on from NC_061532.1 coordinate 6,270,473, forward strand.
TCCCGCTCAAAATACCAGAATGACACACCCTTGTGTGTTTCAGCTGAATACATGTGGTTAATTGTCACAGTGAATTAAGACTGGGCTAGTGTGGGTTTCTTTGCAGGATGGAGGTTGCAAAAGCAACACTGGGATGCGGTCATGGGGAAGTAAAAAATTGGACTTTGGTAGAACACAGGGTTTTGGGAGAAAGAGCCCATTCTGGGATTTAGTTGTGCCATTCGTGTAGAATGAAAGAGTATCCTGGATGTTTCCCAGCTGAACACTAAGCTGTGGTGGCCATGCTAAGATGTCTCAAGCTTCCCGTATAGAAATAAGAGGATAACTTGGAATGGTGTGGTGACGCACAAATCTTTGACCCAGAATTACCAGTGTCTGACCCAAAATAGATTTAGCTGGGCCCCGTTTAGTACTAAACTGATGTAAAAGACAAAGAATGTCAGATCATTCATCAGCACAGAGTATACACTTTCATTTGTTCTTCAATAAAAGGAATGCTTTTTTTAAATGAAAAGGAGTGATTGCTCAAATCCAATGGCTCTTTTATTTTCAAAAAGCTTCACTTAAGTATTTACAGTTTGTGCAAAAACATTTAAAGGTTTCAAGGACTTTACATTGTAAGTTAAACCTCAAGGCACATACATGGAACAACATCACTATTTCGTCATGAGAACAGAAATTTAACTTTGGTTGCTAAGAAAACGCCTTGGTGCGGGTGGCCAACGTCAACTTTGCGATCATTTCGGAACAGATGCCAGTGGCAACGTATCCCAACATCGCTCATACTGTATCTCAACCACCACTGGGTGATGGCTCGCAAAAAACAAACAAACAAACAAACTAAAAAAGTCCAAAACCTGGTATGACAAAATGAAAGGCTACGAAGCTAAATACAGTACATGCAAAAATCCTTGAATGAATGTCTCTGGCTAAAAGCTATTTCCAGTTAAGGTTTTGCCTATAGGAAGAAAAGGTGACTTAAAGCGTATTCAGCTTCAGCCTCTTGTCTGTTTAGTCTGAACTGACCCCTCAGTGATTAAACATAATTATTTCAATGTGAATCAATGCGCTCTAAGGGAAATTACTTCTCGGCACCCTGAAACGATAATAAGCGGACTCCAGCGGACTCTTAATACATTTTGTGTAATTCCATTGGTCACGGCACTGCAGCCGCGTTCTTTCATCAAGCAAGTAGAAAATTAAGAGTAATGTACGCGGCGACGCAACCACCAAAGCTCTTTCGCAGTCTTGGTGGAATCATTATCCATGCGCCGGTTATGGTCTGGCACTATGGATGAACAGTCTCTCGTTAGCTACCGTGTGTCATGCTCAGCGTTGTTCTCCCTGTTAATACTGTTATTGTTGCCGCCGTGGCTGCAATCTGTTGGAGAAATGTGCTTTCTGTTGCGCGGCCTCTTTGTGTCTCATCTTTCATTTGTCCCTCTCCTCTCGGCTCCCACTCAAAACTTTCTCTAGCTACTCATTCAGTCCTGCATAAGAGGTAAGGCAAATATCTGTCTCTGTTACACATTCACAGACGAGGGGGGACATGCTATAATGTTGCAATAGTTTGACCTGACTTATCAGCATGTGACATGAGATAGGGCTTTCATCTTCAACAAAAATAAAACACAAAAACAAAATCTTATGCAAATGCATTTCCACATGGGGTTACGGTCGAGCTGGTGAACCGTCGGTTGGTTACGTGCCCAGTCAGTTAGCTTCATGATTGTTAAGCAGGGCAGATCAAACGGCAGGTCAGGGCAAACTGGTGCGTCTGTGTACTGGGTGTGCTGATATGTGGACATTAGTAGAAAAAGTGTCAAATAAAAAGTGGAGATGCTTTGATAACCACAGAAGATCTCAGTAACAATAAACCCAACATGGACATAACCCATCTGAACCAGCCTTGTATAAGTTTATTAATACTAGAAATACTTTGTCTCAAAACCTTAGTATTTTGGTTGAAACAAGGGGAATGTGATCATTACAATCGTTGGTTTCATTGCAGTACAAATAAATTTGTTT